>NC_091957.1:23267718-23567718 GCF_031021105.1 Erythrolamprus reginae | reverse complement strand
CTAATAAATAATAAATAAATAAATAAATAAATAAATAAATGCCTGGTGCTCCATTTCGTTAGCATAGTGAAATCTGAGTACAGTACTACAAAACAATCTTAGAGTCACACCCTTCTAAATAACGGTGTCTAATAGATCCTGGCTGACATAGAAAATATCGGCAGGATCGGACCCCCTTAGCTCTCAGAGACCACAGAAAACAGAACTGCAGATACAAAGAACACTTCCAGAAGATGGTAACGCCAACAGCATCGTTGCCTTGCAAGGGCACCAGAAGAGTCAATCTGATACTGGACTTTACTAGTCTTAACTACTGAACATCGGACGTTTATACAGATAGTCCTCGAGTTACGATCACAATTGAGTTCAAAACCTATGTAACAAACAGTGAGCTTGCCCTATTTTACAACGTTTAGCACATGCACCAAAGACAAATTCTTGTGTGTCCAATCACACTTGCCCAATAAAGAGTTCTATTCTATTCCATTCTTTTGGTGCCAGCGAAAGTGACATTTGTTCCGTGAATAACACGGTTGTTAAATGGGGAATGTGTATTCCCCATTGACTTTGTTTGTCAGGAGGTCCCAAAAGCTGATCCCGGGGTCCCAGTGGGGGACGCCGCGACCTGTCATAAATGTGAGTCAGTTGCTAAGCATCTGATATTTTGATCGCATGGCCGTGGGGATGCTGCAGCGGTCATAAGTGCAGGAAAATACCGGTTCCAAGTTCCTTTTTTCCGTGCCTTTACAACTTTGAACAGTCACTAAACGAACCGTCGTAAGTCGAGGACTACCTGCATTTCTTTTACTATTTTCTGAACCGCTGCGGAATAAGCTATCGTGGTTTTGCCGTGGCAAGGATCCCCCACCCCTCCCGCACCCGCCCACCCCTCCAAAATCGGGAGGGCTCCCGAGAGCCGCCTTACCAGTCGACGGAGATAAAAGCGCGAATTGACAAACGGTTTCAGCCCTGGAACTGAAAGTACTCGGTTCCAACAGCCAGAGGCAAGTGAAGCGGCTCGAGCGGAAAGCAGCGTTCTGATTGGCTCCACGGCTAGGAAGTGGCGCTGGGTCCGACGCCCGGAAAGGTTCCCCCATGGCTTCCAAACCGGAAGTGAGACGGGGACGGTCCTCCCGGCTAGAATTTCCCCCTCCCCTCCGCCCAAGGGGGAGATGTGATTGAGAGAGTGGGCGGGGTTCGTCTTCTCATCCACCCGGGGAGGTTAGAGGAAGGAGTGTGCGTGGGTAAGGGGGGGGGGGGGGGAGGCCCGCGGGGCGAGATCAGGTCGTGGCAATGCGGGAGGGAGGGGGCTTCATGGCGGGGGGGGGGCATGGCATAGGAAAAGGGGTGGGTGGGATTGCGAGGGGGGGGCTTTGAAAGCGCTGAACCTGAGCGGAATCAGCAACTGGAAGCCCTGGGTGGGGCCTCCCCTCCCCATAATGCTAAGATTGTAAACCCCATTGCTAACATTTAAAAAAAATAGCAACTGGATTGCGTCTCTCAAACCTGACAATAACATACCTTGCAGGGAGAGGAGAGCGGGAGATTTTACTGTGGAGCAGCCGGAACGCCATTCTGATCTAAATAAAATGTAATTTAGGTTTGATTTCATTAATTTGACTTATATGCCTCCCAATGGGACTCAGGACAGCTTAGAACACTAAATAGTACATGCAATTTATTATTTGTTTGTTTTGTCAAGTACATATTGGTGGCATATAAAGATATTTCTTTATTTGTCAAACAATTATAGAATGGTAATTTCTACAAATAAAGCATTAGATAAGTAATGATAAAAAGACAATAGGACAGGGACGGTAGGCACAATGGTGCGCTTATGCACGCCTCTTACAGACCTCTTAGAAAGGGGGAGAGGTCAACTGTAGCTAATCTAAGGTTAAAGGTTTTGGGGTTTGGGGAAGAAACCACAGAGTCAGGTAGTGCATTCCAGGTGTTAATTACTCTATTGCTGAAGTCCTATTTTTTGCAGTCTAATTTGGAACAGTTGACATTTAGTTTAAATATATTTTGTGCTCATGTGTTGTTGCGGTTAAAGGTGAAGTAGTTGCTAATAGGACATTTTGGTATATGAATTTATGAACTGTAGTTAAGTCGGAATAATATTTATATGCATGATACTAGTAAAAGAGAAACATTAGGACAGGGGACAGAAGGCACTCTGGTGCACTTATGCAAAGTGTCAAATTGCAGGCCCCCCTCCCCTTTCTCTGTGGTTTTTTTTTTCAAATTGAGAGTTGGTTTCTAAACTATTCATCCTATGGCAGGACCGCCTTCTGTCATTTAGCCGGTCATGTTTTTGTCTCTTGACAGATGTCCGTGTAGTACGTCACACCAAAAAAATGGCTTCGAGGGGAACCAGTGAGACCAGTAAGTTGAAGCAGAACTTGGAAGAGCAGCTGGATAGGTTGATGCAACAGCTGCAGGATCTGGAGGAATGCAGGTAAGGTGGGGGGGGGATATGACTAATCTGTGACGGATCCTTGGGTTAAACATGAGAGGGATTGGGGGAAACTTCAGAGTTTAACCAGCTCTGAAGTTGACGTGCAGGAGGGGGAGGTATTGATTCTTCTACTCAGCAAAATGACTCAGCTCCCTTGATTCTGTCAAGCATCATGGGTTAGGCCCTCAAAGCATCATGTGCAACCAGATGCCTCCTGCATAAAACCCAGGGGAACATGGAAAAAGTCATTTTGCAAAAATTGCTCACTTGGTCACACCAAATATTTATTGACTGCAATTGTTTTCATCAAGCTCAGAGCCAGAAGAAGGGGAAGGGACTTCAGTGATGAATTCAGTGAAGGGATTCTTTTAAATGATTTTTTACTTTAAGAATATACCACAGTTTTGTGTGTCCCAGCTTGAAAATGCTGTTTGCAATAAGCATAGCTAAATATTCTCTGGTACGCCATTTGCTGCCGTGTGTAACCCTGCTGCCTCATTCCTGCTGTAGTTAGGTTAGTTACCCTAATACGGTTCATTCAGTGACCGTTCAAAGTTACAACTGCACTGGAATATGTGACTTACGACTGTTTTTCACACTTAGGACAAGGAAAGTAAGTGACAAGTTGTGACAAGCAAAGTTAGTGGGGAAGCCAGATTCCCTTAATGACCATGTTACTAACTGAACATCTGCAGTGATTTTCATAACAAATGTTGCCAGAAAGATGGTAAAATGGGGGGGGGGGGGGGGATTCATTAAACAAATGTCTCACTTAACAATGGAAATTTTAGGCTCAATTTTGGTCATAAGTTGAGAACTACCTGTAGGCTGCCAACTGCAGCTAAAATCATACTGTGATTGGCTCCCTTTCAGAGATGAACTGGATGTCAGCGAGTATGAAGAAACCAAGAAGGAAACACTTGAGCAGCTGAGCGAGTTCAACGATTCCTTGAAAAAAATTATCTCTGGCAATATGACCCTGGTAGATGAGCTTGGTGGGATGCAGCTGGTGAGTATTTGGCTTGATTAGGGTGACTATGTGTCGGATATCTCCTGCAAATGGGTGACATTGCTTTGAACAATGCTTGTTCAAAGCAATGGAGGGATTCCCTGCAAACTTAGACTCTCACCTGCAGAAAGTCACCTGACTTTGTGGAGTCCTGGAAATTGCAACTTGTTTCTCCATCTTGCAGGGGATGGACTGCACAAATGAGAGTCAGTAGTACTGATGTCTGGACTTACCACAGTGACACATTTAGTGACCAAAGTTACAACAGCACTGAAAAATGTGACTTATGGGTTTAATTGTGGTCATAAGTTGTGCACTACCTGTAATGTAGTTAGACACGTCCAGTACAGCAAGACTAAAGAACTAATATGAGCATTAATATTAGGTATAAAATAATAATGATTGAAGAAGGCACGTTAACTTGCAGTAGGCCAACTGTTGCTCTTAACTGCAGAAGTATATGGAGCTCTGGTTTTATAAATTAATATCTCAGATATTAAAAATGGCAAAAGTTGGCTGCTTTTTAAATCTAATGAACAGGAAGCATCCAATTTGCTGATAGCAAAGGAATTTCTTAGAGGTTAAGTGCCCCTTGGTAGCCATAGAAATAACTCATGATAATATTTATATCTGTGTAACAAGAAATAACCTTGTATATTGACATTTGCTACAAATTATTTACATTTTATCTTTTAGGCTATACAAGCAGCCATCAGCCAGGCTTTTAAAACTCCGGAAGTCATCAGGATGTTTGCCAAAAAACAGCCTGGGCAGTTGAGGACTAGATTGGCTGAGGTGAGGATATTTCCTTTTTTTCCAAACAAACAAATGCTGTTCTTTAATAAGTCAAAGACATTAAGAGTGTTACCACTTTCCTTTTGAAAAACAAAATATTTTTGGGACAAAACTGATGCCAATGCAAAATGATTTCATTTTGAGAATGAGGGTCCCCGCTGACACGTCCCATTTGATTTCCCCATCCCTTTTTGTAATCTTATTTTTCTAATAGATTGATCTGGTCTGGGAACCTGCATGGTTAAAAATTATTGAAAGGGATTTTTTTTTTGTATGATATTACAAGTTGCTTAAATCTTACACTGGTCTAGAGCAGGGATCATCAACCTTGGCAACTTTAAAACTTGTAGACTTCAACTCCCAGAATTCCTCATCCAGGTTTGCTATGCTTTCTGGGAGTTGAAGTCCACAATTGTTAAAGTTGCCAAGGTTGGAGACCCCTGGTGTGGAGAATAATAATTATAATTAATAATAATTATAACTGACAAGGTTTTGAAACACAATACACCGGACCTCACAATTGTGGAAAAGAAAAAAGTGTAGATCATTGATGTCGTCATACCAGGTGACAATCGAATTGATGAACAACAACAAGAAAAATTTAGCCAATATCATGATCTTAAAATTGAACTATGACAACTCTGGCATAAACCAGCATAGGTGGTCCCAGTAGTAATCGGCAAACTGGCTGCTGTGCCAACATTTGAAAACAATAAACATTAACAAAATCAGTTGCAAAGGACCACCGTACTTGGATCTGCACCCATCCTATGAAAATACATCACACAGTCCTAGACGTTTGGGAAGTCTTTGACTTGTGATATTGTGATACAAAATCTAGCATATCAATCTCATTTGCTGTGTATTACTGTTTCTTGCGAATAAAATAAAAATAAAAAACAACAACCACTACCGAGTTGGAAGGGATTTGGGGGATCTTCTGGTGCAACCTCCTGCTTGGGCAAGGGACCCTACACTAGTGTTGCCTGATTTGTGTTGATTTGTGTTGACTTGAATACATTCACAAATGGTTTTTCTGTCCACACTAAGGGAAGAAGAAATGGCAACCTTTTTCTCTTCTTGCTCAGACAGATGATGTCATTCTAGAAGCCGAGAGCCCTGTTGCTGCAGAGTGAAAAGCCCTCTAGTGCAAGGGTAGGTGAAGTTGGCTGTTATGACATGTGGACTTCAACTCCCAGAATTCCTGAGCTAACATGATTGGCTCAGGAATTCTGGGAGTTGAGGTCCACAAGTCGTAGAGGAGCCAACTTTGCCTATCCATGCTCTAGTTTATAACTGATTCCCAATCACAGGTGCAGGCCAACTTTATCCTCAAACATCACATATGTAATTGGAGGCTAATACAACTTCTCCTTTCCTGCTTAGATGGACAGAGATCTGATAGTGGGGAAACTGGGACGAGACCTCTACACTCAGCAGAAAGTGGAAATCCTCACGGCTCTCCGGAAGCTGGGAGAAAAGGTACTTCAGGGTGGAACTGCCTCGTACATTATCTCTCTGACCAGCCTTCTTCAACCTGACACTCTCACCTGGAATTCCATATATGGCTTGATTTGGGTGGACTCAATTAAAACAGGACTTTTCTTGCTCCATCTGATCTCAGTATTTTAATTGAACAGAGCAGAGTTAAGATGATTTTAATGTAGCTTTGATCAGTTGATTAGACTTGGCCCATCTGCTTTATGACACCTTATCGTTAACTTTACATAGAAAGGGAAGTTGTGCCCTAGATAGTAAGATTAATTTAATTACAGTGGTACCTCTACTTAAGAACTTTTCTAGATAAGAACCGGGTGTTCAAGATTTTTTTTGCCTCTTCTTAAGAACCATTTTCTACTTAAGAACCCAAGCCCGGAAAAATTTTCCAGGAAATTTGAGAGCGGCACAAAGGCCCTGCCAGTTTCCTACCATTCCCTCTTTAATCCTGGCCATCTTGGGCTTTTCTGGGCTGCCAGAGGAACCTTTCAGTGGTGCTTAAGGAGGCTTTGGCAGTGCAGAACGAGCAAAGCATTTTCCTTTCTCTGGGTGCTTGGAGAGGGAATAAACATCTGCCGGCGCCCAGAGAAAAAAACGCTCCCTTCGCTCTGGGCAGTGACTGTCCTCTCCTCTTCTTCCTCCTCCTCCCACCCAAATTCCAAGCTTTTCTTTCTTTCCTAATGGGTTTGCACGCATTATTTGCTTTTACATTGATTCCTATGGGAAAATTGCTTTTACTTACAAACTTTTCTACTTAAGAACCTGGTCACAGAACGAATTAAGTTCTTAAATAGAGGTACCCCTGTATATTCCTATGTATTACATAGTACAAAATCCAATTATATTACTTTTTTTAATAGGACAGTTTCCTGTTCTTCCTTGTTTCCTGCATGAAGTCATAGAGTTGAAGTTTCTCTTTTCATATCATTTAAATCAGAGGTGTCCAATCTCGGCAACATTTAAGACTTGTGGACTTCAACTCCCAGAATTCACCAGCCAGCATGGTCCATAGGTCTCAAGTTGCCAAGGTTGGACACCCCACCTTAAAGCATTTGATGGCATCATTAGCAACTTAAAGCATTCTTTTCTCTATCTGCTGAATCCATGAAATCACAGATGATCCCATATAAATGTTACACAGTCAACTGTATTCTCTTTCCCCTTGTTTTCAGTTGACCCCCAGCGATGAAATTTTTCTTTCAACGAATGCAGGAACTGTCCTCAGCCAGTTTGAGAAGGTCTCAACTGATCTTGGTAATATATATATATACAGTATATATATACTTAGCTCATTTTTCACTCACCACTCTTTCAGAGCTCAGGAGTGGGATAGAAAACACTGGTTTTTCATTCCAAATGACAATTAACAGCAAAGAATAGAATGGAATGGAATGGAATAGAATTTTATTGGCCAAGTATGATTGGACACACAAGAAATTTGTCTTGGTGCATATGTTCTCAGTATACATAAAAGAAAAGATAAGTTCATCAGGAATCATAAGGTACAACAACACTTAATGATAGTCTGGGTACAAATAAGCAGTCCAGTCATATTAGGAACCAGTCGATATAAATTATAAGGATACAAGCAACAAAGTTACAGTCATACAGTCATTTGTAGGAGGAGATGGGTGATGGGAACGATGAGAAGATTAATAGTAGTGCAGACTTCAGGAAAATTATTCAGCCAGGGGAAACTGGTTCAAAACTTAATTGGTGTTTAGAAGGTGTATTTTATGGTCAAAATAGAACAGAAAGGAACTTTCTTACATCCTGTATCAGACTGCTGTTAAAGGAGTGACACTAAAAAAGTTTTGTTTGCTTGTTTTCCTTTGACGACAGGAACTGGGGATAAAATCTTCGCCCTGGCAAACTTTGAGGTAGAAAAATCAAAGCAATGAAGACTTCTTCTTTTTTTTCTTTTTTTTGAGACTAGATGCATTGGACTCTTTTTTTAAAAAAGATCACGTTGTATTTGTGTGTTTCTTACAAACCTTTTGTAATATTTGTTATTCTAACAGTGAATTAATCTAAAACAAACAGGCCTTTTCAAAGTCAGCAACGCGCATCTTGCAGCTGAAACGCAGAGGCACTTTCTTAAAAAAAAAAAACAACCCAAAAATATTACGTCCAAATTTGCTGCTGTTGTCGGCTTTTGTGCAGATTTGAGAGGTTGGCTCCCTCATCTTCTGTGTCCGTCAGATGCACTCTGACCAGTAAAGTTGTTGCACGCAATGAGACAAAGCTTCTCTCTTTAGCGGTCTTTCAATCTCAACAGCAGCGTATGTCAAACTGCTTTCGGAAAAATTGGTTTTATTTATTCATTTTTTAAAAAAATAGGGAGTAGGGGCTGTGGAACGCAGGCAGCAGCCCTTGGTGGAAATTGTGCCTCTCTTAAAATCCTAGATTGCCTACAAGCCGACTGCCTATTCTTCTAACCTGTCTGATGTCACTGGGTACAGCTGTACAGCAAAGACGAGACGGGCAAACAATAGCACCCCTGTGAGGAATTTTCTGGGCCAGTTTGTGCATCGGAATGACAGCGAGCACAGTGGGAAGCAGCCGAAAGACGCAGGGGCCTCTGGTTTCCCTTTGTGTAGCTCGTAGTGTTACAACTATAAGCCATTGTTCTTCCTATACATTCTAAGGACAGCATGAAATGGTGTGTTAAATAGAAGTAAGGGGCTGTGGGGGGAGGCTTTCCCCATACAAGTGGGCTGTGCTTTTTTCCTGAACGGAGATTTCTGTGCCCTGCCTCTATTAGACCTCTCAAACTGTTGTTTCGCTACAAGGATTTTAGCTTGAATCACACAACGTTATGAATGTGCTGCATGTTCAATGCTGTTTGCCTTGAACCTTGGAAAATGAGTCAATATCATCAACTGAGTAATGTCTTCTGCTCCAAGTAGTCCACTCAGAAACAAAGGTGTGGCTATTACTACATCTTATCCACTATTTCTAGCCCATTCCAACTAAACCTGTTGAGTAGCCAGTTGAGAAAAATCTTCTAATTAAAATAGGGAACAAAGGGGGGCAGGTGATTATATTTGCTTGCTTTACAAACTAATTATTTTGGAGGAAGGTGTCTGTGCTCCAAAACACCCCCTCCTGAAAGGGAAACCCAGTTCCCATATTGCACCAAGTCATGCTATGCTTGGCAGTGTTTTGATTAGCAGGTTGTATAAGCCCTGTCACCTGAGGCTTAGTCAACAAGGCAATTGAACCAAGCTTTAACATGATGTGTTAAAAAGAAGAAAGGTAGGCTCCTAGAGTGCCAGAGAAACATTCAACCCATCACTTTCTATACTGTTGTGATGGCTGAATAATGGCCCAGCCCAGGGGTAGGCAAAGTTGGCTCTTCTATGACTTGTGGACTTCAACTCCCAGAATTCCTGAGACAATCATGCTAGCTCAGGAATTCTGGGAGTTGAAATCAACATGTCATAGAAGAACCAACTTTGCCTATCCCTGGCCGGACCAACTGTTCATAGCATGTAGAGTTTATCTGATTGCTGCAGAAGGCAAGCTTTGCTTTGTGTGGTTGTGCCTGAGTGTCACACCAGCTCCTATATTGTTATGCTTGGCTATCTGCATGTTCTCCCCCTTCTTTTTTGCACATGGTTCATCTCACTTCAATAAAACATCACTGAGAAATGCCTTTTATTTTCATGGTCTGTTGATATTTCTCCCTTTCTCCCATCCTTTAGGAACACCAGGCTTTCAAACAAGATATTCAAATTTGTGTGTATTTTGTGGGAAGATAATAGAAGAGTTTATTTCAGTTTTAGCTCCATATTTGAATTTTTTGCTTAAAGTGGTTATAAATACAGCCTAAGGAGATTTAAAGTAGGCACTAGGCACTCTAATT
Organism: Erythrolamprus reginae; assembly: GCF_031021105.1. NCBI lineage: Eukaryota > Metazoa > Chordata > Lepidosauria > Squamata > Dipsadidae > Erythrolamprus > Erythrolamprus reginae. The sequence continues at coordinate 23,558,088 of NC_091957.1, read as the reverse complement.
GTTTTTAAAATCCTCTCCCTCCGTAAGCAATCTAAATTATGTAATGTCTGGAAATGGTTAAAATATTTGTTTAATTGGAAATGTTACTATTGAAGGAGTTGTGTGCTAGTGTGACAGTCTAGAAAAAATAGGAAATCCCCGTTCTGGATTTCTGAATATCCAGGCTATTTCCATGTCTAAAAACTGGTTAAAAGGAATTGCATATTATGAACTTTCTGTCCTTTTATCTACTATTCCGTTTTCCTTGCTTTCCTTCATTAAATGCTTCTTTGCTATAACCTGGTCATTCTCTGAAAATTCAGCCCACATCTGTGAAATTCCTAACTCTTGAGAGGTTTATTGGTTTTCTCATATTTTTTTCAATATTCATGTGTGATATTTAGTCATGTAGAAACATATAAAATAACATGCTGGTAGTTTGACATGGTGAGATTATTTCAATCTTTTACCTTAAACTGTTACAATGCCACACCTTTTAATGTGATTTCTTTTTAAAAAAAGAATCAAAGACGCGTCAATTTGATTTTCTAGCTTCATAACAATTTGCCATAAAGTTTCCCCCAAGTAATCATTTTGTGTGGGTTTATCTGAAGCCAAATACTAATTACCTGAGAGGTGGATCTTATGCATTTTCTAATGTTAAGAGTTGTACCTAGGGACCCGTGCAGAAGGATGCAGTTTAAGTGTTTCTGGTCTTTGGAGGGATTGAAGTAACTTGTTGGCTTTGGAATTCCTGCCTCGATTTTGAACCCTTGTTTCTTTGTTTTAAATATGAACCTTTCAACTCTGCATCAGTCTGAGGCCTGTTTTTGTTGCTGAGAGCTTTCTAAGGGTGAGCAACAATTACATAATCAGCCAAAGAGGGACAAGGCAAGCCATATGGCATTTTTTCACAAAGTGTCTGAAGCCTGTAACACCTTCAAAAGGCCTCTTTTGGTCAGTTATAAAAGGCAAACAGATGCCTTAATTGCAAATCTCCCTCTTCAGATGAACATGAAATAGCGGCAGACTCCTCTTTCCTTCCCACAGCATACTAATTAATGAGCCTCCAACCGAAGGATCCCAGAGTGATGTTTCCAAATCCCTTTTTTCCTCGCAGCCTGCACGAAAGCCTTCAGCTCTTCTTCAATAATTAATTGTCATTACTGCCTGCTGCTCCCTGTGTGCCGTGTTCACAATGGCTCTCAGATCGCAGCGTAGATGCACTCCTCCAGTTCCTGTCTCGCTGCTTGCTTTTGCTCTTTTTAAGGGCTTTCATCTTAAGGTCTTCGGAAGCTGACACAGGTTGTCAATTTCTGAGTCTTCGGGCTTTGATGTTGTTTTTAAGTGCTAAAACACAAACTTGGAAAGCGTCGAATGTTCACTTCTGGGACTGACGGGATTGGGATTGGGATTGAACAGGAAGGAGAGGAAAAAGGAGCACCTAGGCAAGCTTCCCTCCTGGTGAGCTTCCCATAAAGAATTTGAGGGCATGTTCAACCAAAAACAGGGGGAGACTTTTTTGAGTCTTAACATGCCAAATGTGCCCTTTGTCCCCCTTGCAGGTTCCCCCCCCCCACACATCCCCAGTTTTTATCTCTGGCATTTTTATGGATTTCATTGGAAAACAACCTCAAAACAGGGCTACCTCATTCCACCCTGCTGGCCTATTAGCACATTGAAAGGTGGGGTTTTTGACTTGGAAGATAAACGTATTCTAAGAAAGATTTACTGTTATGGGTATCCAAATTTTACATACCTATTACTCATGGAAACCAATAGCTTGAAATAAATTCTAGATTAATAATAATAATTATTATAATTATTATTATAGATCAGTCCTTCAACAATGGGGAGATAATTTATGCCATTTCAGTGAATTGAAGGCTAATTGTAATGTTATGTGTAATTTATAAACTCTGGTTATTGCTGACATACAAATTCACACAATATATATGTAGGCATGTATATATGTTGTGTGGGTACACACACCTCCTATTTATACATATTTACAACACACACACGTATACATATAATTCAGTCCAATCATTTTACCAGTGAAATTAACCTGCAGATATTGAAAGCTTCATTCTCATCATGTCACTTTGTATGGGATTGGTGGAGTTTCTAGTGTTAACACTTTCTAGAACGGGTAGGCAAAGTCGGCTCTTCTATGACTTGTGGACTTCAACTCCCAGAATTCCTGAGGCAATCATGCTAGCTCAGGAATTCTGGGAGTTGAAGTCCACATGACATAGAAAAGCCAACTTTGCCTACCCCTGTTCTAGAAGACTCTGAAGGCTGGTCTACGCTAAACTGACTTTCCAGGTAGGGCTATCTACTAACCTCATTAAAATTGGGATTTCACAGAATAACAGAGTTGGAAGGGACCCTGGCAGTAGTGGGTTTCACTTGCCTTTGCTACCAGTTTGGGAATGGGAATGCACACTTTTTCACATGCACAGCGCATTTTTGATAATGTCCGGGTGGGTGAGCAGAGCCTCCTTCTGCTGCCGTTACTAATTTGCCTGAACCAGTGTGAAGCAGTAGAAACCCACCACTGGACCTTGGAGGTCTTCTAGTCCAATCCCGCTTTTCTTGCATGACTCAAGAATAAATGCTTACATACACTTACTTACGGTATTTACTATTCAGTAAATGAATATTCCCTCCCCCATCAAAAATGATTCCTAGAAAATAATTTCGGGAGAAAGCTGCATTGCCGAGAAAAGTGGAAGGAAAGAAAAGAGAACTAACTTAGAGAAGCAACTTAGAACTAAGGAAAAAATTCATGACAGAACAATTAATCCGTGGAACAGCTTGCCTCCAGAAGTTGTGAATGCTCCATCACTGGAAGTTTTTAAGAAGATGTTGGAAAGCCATTTGTCTGAAGTGGGGCAGGGTTTCCTGCCTAAGCAGGGGGTTGGACTAGAATAGTAGACACCAACTGGTGGTCCGTGAGAAAATTTTGGTGGTCCGCAGAAAAATTATTTGCATTTTTAAATATTACACTAAATACTATTTATTTATCTTTTTTTAAACAAAATTCATATTTGTGGTCTGCCAAATTTAAAATTATGACTAGATGACTCCAAGGTCCCTTCCAACTGAATAGAATGGAATGGAATAGAACAGAACAGAATAGCATTCTTTATTGGCCAAGTGTGATTGGACACACAAGGAATTTGTCTTTGGTGCAGATGCTCTCAGTGTACATAAAAATAAAATATAGATTTGTCAAGAATCACAAGGTGCAACACTTAATTGTGAGAGGATTATGATCATTCTATATTGTAAGCAGTGGCAATGTGTTTATGGGCATGCATAAGTACACCAGCGTGCCTTCTCTCCCGTCCTAATGTTTTTCTCTGACTAGTACAGTGGTACCTCTACCTAAGAACGCTTCTACTTACAAACTACTAGATAAAGAACCAGGTGTTCAAGATTTTTTTGGCTCTTTTCAAGAACCATTTTCCACTTAAAAACCCGAGCCTCCAAAACTGTAACCAGGAAAGGCAGGGAGAAGCCTCCGTGGGACCTCCCTAGGAATCTCGTGGGAGGAAACGGGGCCAGAAAAGGCAGGGAGAAGCCTCTGTGGGACTTCTCTAGGAATCTCCTGGGAGGTTGACGGCCAGAAAACGTGGGAAGAAGACTTAATGGGGCCCCTCTAGGAATCTCCTGGAAGGAAACAGGGCCTCCACTCTCACATTATTTGCTTTTACATTGATTCCTACGGGAAAAATTGCTTCTTCTTGCAAACTTTTCCATTTAAGAACCTGGTCGCTGAACAAATTAAGTTCATAAGTAGAGGTACCACTGTATATTATATATTTTATTTATTTATTTGGTTGGTTGGTTGGATTTCTATGCTGCCGGCCTCCGCAGACTCAGGGCGGCTTACAAAAGTAAGAATAAAATACAATACAAAATATAGCAGAAGAAACCCAACCTAAAACCCATATTAAAACCCCACGATATAAAAAACCCAGGCATTCACAATCATTCTAACTACAATCAAACATTGTTATATCTTCGTATACTACCAATACTTACTTGAAGAAAGGAAGGAAAAGAAAGAAAAAGAAAGTATTGCCCACAGGATCATACGCTGCAACGTCCTGCCTGTCAATGACTTCTTTAGCTTCAACCACAACAACACAAGAGCACACAACAGATACAAACTTAATATTAACCACTCCAAACTGGACTGTAAAAAATATGACTTTAGCAATCAAGTTGTCAAAGTGTGGAACTCACTACCGGACTCCATAGTAGCAACCCCTAACCCTCAACATTTTCCCCTTAGACTATCCACTATTGACCTCCAGATTTCTAAGAGATCAGTAAGGGGCGTGCATAAGTGCACCAGGGTGCCTGCCGTCCCCTGTCCAATTGTCTCTCCTATATCTCATATTTCTTTTCTTCCACTCATATATCTCTTCCTCTATCCTCCATTGATGTACAGCAGTGTCTCCCAACCTTGGCAACTTGAAGATATCTGGACTTCAACTCCCAGAATTCCTCAGCCAGTGAATGCTGGCTGGGGAATTCTAGGAGTTGAAGTCCAAATATCTTCAAGTTGCCAAGGTTGGGAAACACTGATGCATTTTATTCTTATATCTTCACTCCTATCCTTTCTTTCTTTCTTTTCTTTGATATACAGTACTGTATATTCTACATGGTTAATCTCGTTAACCTTCATTATGTATTGGACAAAATAAATAAATAAATAAAAATAAAGGAAGAAAAAGAAAGAAAGCGAAAGAAAGAAAGCTAGCTAGCTTAAGCATCTGATTTTCTATCTTGTATACAGTATTGTAACTGTCTCAGCCCTGGGAACTTTTTAAGCATGATATTTGGGGGGACAGCTGGACTAGATGACCCTCAAGGTCTCTTCCAACTCTAGTTAATCCGTTAATTTTCACGGCTGGCTGGGGAATCCCGGGAACTGAAGTCCACACACTTCTTAGAAAGCAGCCCACCACGGTTGAGCAACTCCGATCTCCCGTTTTCCCTGCGTTCATTACGAATCGCCTCCTGCCGATTTACAGTACTGTATTTCCCACAAGGGCGGTATTCCCCCCCCCCACTCGCAAGCCACGCCCTTCCATTCATTCCGCCGCTTTCGAAGCCCCGCCCCCTTTCACGCGAAGCGCGAGGGACGGCACTCTTTCTCTCTCTCTCTTCCTCCCCTTCTCCGCCCCGCCCTCTTTCCTCCGACTCCGCCCACCCTTCGAACCTCTCCCACGTCCTCGAGGCCCCGCCCCCTTTTACCTCAGGCGCGCCGTCGCTATGTTGTCGCCTGAAGGCGAAGCGGCTGGCCGCGTTTCGGGCGGCGGCGGCAGCAGCAGCAGCAGCTTGCAGCGGCGGCGGTTCCCTCCCTTCTGGAGTCGCCCAGGCGCCTCCTCCTCCGTTCCCTCCCTCGGTCGCCGCCGCTCTGAGTCACGACGGCGGAGGGAGGAGGAAGAGGCGCAGCGAGCAAGAAGAGGCGGTCGCTCGCTCGCCTCTCACACGAGCCGCTCTCCGGCGCAAACCGGGCTCTCTCGCTTCACGAGGGAACCCGCCTGGCTTCTTCGCTCTCGGGGACGCCAGGGAGGGGGGGGAGGCGCGCGCCCTCCCTCCTCAAGGACCCCCCTCCTCAAAAAAACCCCAAGAAAACCACCGCTTCAGGTAAGCGCCCTTTCGGCCTCACCCGCCCCTACAAAAGGCGGCGCGCGGCGGAGGCGCGACTGCGCGTGCGCGCTCGCCCGCGGGGGTTCCATGCCCCCTCCACGTCTTTCCCCAAAGGCCGTTCTCTCTTCTTTCCTCACCCGCCCCCCCTCCGCCGTGTGTTTTGTCTCTTTCCAACATGGAGTCACTCTTGCTTCTGCCTTGCTTCATGTTTCGGGGAGAGTGTGTGTGTGTGTGTGAGTGCCTGTCCTGCTTCAGGTTTTAGGGGGAATTGTGTGTGTGAGAGAGAGCATATGTGTGTGCCTACCTGCCCTTCTTTAGTTTTTGGGGAGAGGTGTGTGTCCGCTTGCCTGCCCTGCTTCAGGTTTTGGGGGGAGGTTTGTGTATGTGAGAGAGAGAGAGTATGTGTGTCTGCCTACCTTCCTGCCCTGCTTCAGGTTTTGTGGAGGGGTGTTTGTGTGTGAGTGAGTGGGTATGTGTGCATGCCTGCCTACCTGCCCTATTTTAGGTTTGGGGGGGAGGTGTGTCTGCCTGCCTGCCATATTTCAGGTTTTGGGGAGAGGTGTATGTGTGTGCATGCCTTGTTTCAGGTTTTGGGGAGACGTGTGTGTGTGTGTGTGTGTGTTGCTTCTGGTTTTTGGGGAGAGGGGTGTCTATGTGTGTGCCTGCCTGCCCTGCTTTATATTTTGGGGGAGAGGGATGTGTGTGTATATGTGTGTGTGTACATGCCTGTCTGCCCTATTTCAGGTTTTGGGGGGAGGTGTGTGTGTATCTGCCTGCCTGCCCTGCTTCTGGTTTTGGGGAGAGGGGTATGTGTCAGCATCCCCTTCTTCCTCCCAGACGGCTGCAATCCACCATTTAGAAGCCTGAAATATAGCACAATTTTTACCATTCTTTTGGGTGGGAGGGTTGTGTCTGGTTCTTATGACTCTCATGTCCTTGAGTTCTCAACTTTGGCAGTGGAGTTCCAACCGCCCCCCTAGGTGTCCTTGCTTACTTCTGCACCCCACTATCCTAACCAGGCTCCTGAATTGACCTGCTTTCTAGGTTCGTGGAAGAGGCTGAAGAAGGGTGACATTATTGGAATGGCACTGGGTGCAGGGGAGAGTGCCACCCGCTTGGATACCAATTTCACATTGTTTGCTGTGAAAATTGGCAAAGGTTGGCTCAACAAGCCAGCCCGGCAAAGTTGCCATCTCAATACATCCAGCTTCTCGACAAGTGTGTAGGTCATGTCCTTTTGGCTTTTAATGATCAGTTCCAATATGTTTTTGTTTTTTAAGGCATTAATTATTTTCTACTACAAGACAACAATCTCAGACTATGGAGAACTATTCTCTTACCAGAAAAGTCTCCTTCTACCACAAACTGGCTATGGGCTGTGCTGCCTTTGTATTGTTGCTGCAACAGAGAAATGCAAATGTTTTTTTCTCAAAATTTCTCAAAAAATTGAAGATTCTCACTCAGCCAACTTTAGGGTAGGAAGCTTGGTTAGCTACAGCAGAGAAAAGGGATTCCAGTCTCTGATAGGAAACATTCTCTTTTGGACAAAGCCAGTAGCTCAGTTTTAAGAGTTTGTACTTTGCACATAAAGGATTCCAGTTTCAGTTCTTGTTGTACGTTAGTGGAGAAAAAATCAGATGTCAAAGAGACACCTTCTTAGCCAAGATCCTGGAGAGTTTCTGCCTGTCATAACAGTTCTAAACTTGAAGAACAATAGCGTGAGCTGATTACAGTATCTGCCACTCCCATCCTGAGTGTTGTTCTAGGTTTTAGCTTAGTGTGTGTTGTCACTTTTGCTGCATTTTCAGATGTACATTTTAAATTACCTGGAGTTCATCCTTTAAGTACAGAATGTAAAACTCAGAAGGAATTATCCTTACTCCTGACCCATTTACTTTTGACAGTTTAATTCAGGGGTCTTCAAACTCCCCTCCAGCCAGCTATGCCATGCTGGCTGGAGAATTCTAGGAGTTGAAATCCACAAGTCTTAAAGTTGCCAAGTTTGAAGACCTCTGGTTTAATACGTTGTAAGAAAAGTGTGGTCCCTTTTTTTTCATGAATTGAAATAAGTCTTCTATGGGACATTATGGAGCACAGTAAAGGACATGGAAACTGAAGTCATGTAACCAGCATATTTGACTTAGAATACATAGTTTGTTTAGTGACTGTTCAAAGTTACAACAACATTGAAAAACGTGACTTATGACCATTTTTCAAAGTTACTGCACTCCCACAGCCAGTGATCAAAATTTGGACGCTGGGAAAGTGACCATTTTTGTGTCCCAAGATGATGTGATCCCCTTTTGTGACCTTCTGACAATCAAAGTCAAGAGGGAAGCTGGATTCACTTCACAACGGCGTTATTAACATAACTGCAGCGTTTCGCTTAACAACTGCAGCAAGAAAGGTCGTAAATGTCCTGGGTTTTATGATTTTGTATCTGTTTTATTTTGTATGCCGCCCTGAGTCAGCTGGAGAAGGGCAGCTTAGAAATATATATGAATGAACAAATGAATGAAAGAATGAAGGAAGGAAGGAAGGAATAAATGAAAACTCACTTAACAACAGAAATTTTGGACCCAATTCAGGTAGCAAGTCAAAGCATTCCCTGTCAAGTTTTTTTTACCAAATTTAGTTGTGTTTATATAACATTTTTGCAAGCATCTTTTAATAAATCCAGTTGGTGGCTAGAATTCTTGTATAAGACATTCCGGTCACAAAGTATGGGCTTAAATCATCATCCTTTGCTATATTGGATGGCAAAACAAATGAGCGATTTCTCTTCCTAGAGACATTTTTCTGAAACATCCAAGGCAGCTAAGCTCCTTGTCAGTAGAAGTTTTAAAGAATACAAAGTCATATCCCACTTGAATACTGAAAATTTAATCTATTTTAATAAAATACACTAAGTCTTTAAAAATCCTAACATTGGAATTATCGGTGTATAATAGTATTTTAGCAAATAGACTGTTTATCAACCCTGTTTATAAAGGTCACCCATGGTGTGCACATTGCCGTCTCTGCTCAAATACTTTGCACAATTCAGCTGGCTGACAGACACAGTAAAGTAAATCTAAGCAAATCAGTGTGATCAGTGTTTAATAGCATGCATGCTAATCTTGCATTAAACTGAGGATGGATCTGACTTAATTGCAGACTCTGCCAGGAAGCTTAACAGTTATATTAATCTGCCTTTTACTGTAACTTCCTCATTTTGTAAAGAGAATCTGCAGTAATTGAGCACCAATTAAACCTTTAGATAAGCTCTTGATTAGGCAGTTTCAGAAGGGAATCTGTAAATATAGTAGGTACTTGGTCTTATGTTGTTCAATTGTTTCTTTTGCAAGCTACTTTGTTACCTTGGGCATATTAACTCTTATTGCAAAGCAGCTTCCCATTTGGCCCTTGACTAGAAAGGAAATCAGCTCTATCCTGCTGAGGACATTTCCTTCCTGTTGTTTTACTTTTTCGATAGTTACAGCCTAGTTTTTATAAAATGAATCAGTCTGCAGTCTGCAGATTAACTCAGAATCTCACACCTTGGTCTTGTGGATAACATATTTCCTTCCTGGCCTTGTATTAAATGGCAATGGCAGAGCTTGCACTACGGAGCTTAACAAACCTCTTGTGGGAAATTAGAAGTGATTTGTGCTTCCTGTTTTGATTAATAATGTCAACATGCTGCAATTGCTGCTGATTTTGTAAGGAACCTTGGAGCTAGTTTGGAGTAAATAGATCCTGTACGTGAAGCATTAATAGTTTAGAATTAGGAATATGTTTTTGTCTGAACAATTTCAGGAAAGATGAAACAAGCTGACAGCAAATACCGGTAATTTTTTAAAAAGCAAAACGGGATTTAATAAATTCTGACCGACTATTCACATCAGGTACTGGCAGTTGTTTTTACCATTTACTTAAGAGTTTATGTTTAACCCCTCTTTTCCACAAATGTCTTATTTATTTTCGCTAAAGGTTTTGGCTTGATAAGTAATTTGCCACATATTTATGAGCAACTATAGTTGTTGCCAGTTGCTTTGGGAGAGCGGAACATTATACAGCTTTGGCATTCCTGTAGCAGCTTTCCAATTTATCATAATTAAAATGTCCTTTGAAAGCAACTTCGAGGCACCCAACATAAATATTACAGGTGGCTTGTAAGAGAACGAATGAAGGCGAATATGTACCCAGGGATAATACCGCGGGATCCAACTTTCTGTACAGAGAGGTTCCCTGAGGATGTGCTCCAGCACGAGCCCAAAAGCTTAGAAGACTGACCCAAATTGGATCCTGCAGAAATATTAATATTACCACTGCCCCAAAACCTTCCAACCCGCTCCTCATTGTGAAATTCTATTTCTCTGCATTCAATTAATTATTTTTTGTTGTAGACAAAATCAGCATGAATTACCTTACTTGACAGTTTTGACAGTTTAATATCTTGCATGTGCATATATTTATCTCTGATGTGTGTTTGCATTTCTAGATTACTAAATCTTTTCAGATAAGACACTCCTGGGGCCATACTCAGATAATGCCTGTACTGTATATAGATTAAGATGAGCAAAGATAGGTTAACTTGTCTCGTTAATTCGTTAAGCCTCTCCGAGTCTCCGGAGAGGGGCGGCATACAAATCTAATAAATAATAATAATTTAAAAATAATAATAATTCTGGTCCTACATTCAGGTGCCTGTTTTGCAATCCATATCAATTCTTAGTAAAAATGAGTTTTCACTTTTGAAATAACTGGGACTGAAATATACTTCATGAGCTTTTCTTGTGGTTAAAAATAAGTTAATTTTTGTTGTTATGTACAATTTAAAAAATAACTTCCTGTATAAAGAAATATATTTTTAATAAACTAACATGAATACATTTACCAAGAATATTTATTGACAAAATCCAGCAGTAGTTAAATACCACGGGACTTGCTTGAAATGCCGCCACTCTGTACAGTTTCGACAGCTAAATGGTTTATCTACCTGTAACAGCTTCAACTTTTAAGCCTGAAGGTGGAATGAAATTGCCCTATTCCTGTCTGGAACTATGATGGAATATTGATTTGACTCAGAAAATGAGGGCAACAGTATCGGGGACACTATTTTATAGAAAAAGTATTTTGAGTTCCAGGCCTTGATTGTGTAACGCTTTCAATATTCTGTTACAATACTTTGAGCATATTAAAAAAACATTCCAAGATTCCTAAAAGCTCCTGTTTCTCACCTGGATAGGGAATTAATACTAACCTTAAAAAGGCTTGAATGGAAGCAGCCTTGTGCCATTGTTTGTATAAGTAATAGCTTGCATATAATTTAAGGACTGAAGAGAATAATAACAATACTTCATGGGTATCTGATCTCCATCTGACCCAACAAAATTACCTAAAAGGGGAGGAGTTTCTTGAATTTAATTGTACCATCACCCTCCCCATTTGTCAAAACCTTCCTTGAAAAAAGCTATGAAAATGCAAGGATCATATCCAGGAAATGAACCACTTTCCTGCTTTGGATTTAAACATTTTTAAAAGTATGGTTAACTGCTGCTTATTTGATTTTTTTTTTAATGAGAACTGTGCATACTTTGTCTAAAATTTAAAGTAGCCCTTGGAAACATGGTGGAAACAAGCTTGTAATTTTAAAACGTACGGATCTCACTCTTCACTTATAAATGGGCGACTGTACGCATTCTGCATTGCAGGCAACCCTATAGAAATGTGAATTAATTCGGTCTCGGTCTGCTTGTGGTTCAAGGTCATGAATCAGACTGACTGAATTGTAAGGAGGGGCAAATCTATGGGGGGAGAGAGAAGGGAGCTCTAATTTCAATGCTGCAGTTTTTATTTGAAGGTTTTCTTGTGAAACAAGGCAGCAGCTCTTATGCCTTCATAAGCGTAAGCATATTGTAACTATTAAAGGCCCTGTGAAGGTTTAATCTTTTTTAATCTTGGGGTAATTTGAGAAAACAACTCAGCACTGTGCATGCACCTGTGTGTGTGTGTGTGTGTGTATGATTTTTGTATTATCTTGATGAGGCCCGTGGACATTGTCACAGGCTTTGGTGGTGGATCAGCTGTTGTACAGCTGTCATTTTAAACACTGCTGGTCGCTTGTAGGACCATAACCATGGACAGTATACACAGCCAATATTACCCTGAAAACATCGAGTTCCAGATACCTGGTCATACTGTTCATTGGCAATTGAAGCTAACTACCTTTTACATTTTTAACTGAAACCCCAAACTTCACTTGTAAAATGTTGGAGATTAAAAGATAAAGGGAAAAAAAGCTGCATGAGGAAGGAGGAAGAGAATACAGCATCGCTCAAACTTATAGGAAGGATGGCTGAAGGAGAAAAAAAATACAGTGGTACGTCTACTTAAGGACTTAATTCGTTCCGTGACCAGATTCTTAAGTAGAAACATTCTTAAGAAGAAGCACTAATTTTTCCCATAGGAATCAATGTAAATGCAAATAATGCGGGCAAACCCATTCGGAAAGAAATAAAAGCTCGGAATTTGGGTGGGAGGAGGAGGAGTAGGACAGTCGCTGCCGAAGGTGAGGTGAGGGGAATAAAAAAACCCCAAAAACCTTTAGGCTTAAAAAGAAAAAAGGGACTCTGATGTGGCGAGGAGGAGCATGCGTTTCCTTTACATCTGGCACGAGGCTGCCTCCTATACACTGCGCCAGAGAGAGAAACCCAGGGAGAATGGCAGGAAACTGGTCGGGCCTTCATGCAGCTCTCAAATTTCCTGGGAAATTTTTCCAGGCTCAGGTTCTTAAGTAGAAAATGGTTCTTAAGAAGAGGCAAACAAATCTTAAACACCCGGTTCTTATCTAGAAAAGTTCTTAAGTAGTTAAGTAGAGGCGCTCTTAGGTAGAGGTACCACTGTACAGTACTTGATTACTTGATCAGTAATGATAGATGAAGTTCTCTGGGTAATAGCTTGCTTGCTTACATATTTAACGTATTTTTCAGAGTATAAGATGCACATGAGTATAAGACACACCTTAGTTTAGGGGCAGGAAAATGGGGGGGGGGGGGGAAATCTACCTACCAGTTATTCATCTGCCTAGTGCCCTTAGTCTGGTCAGCTTCATCACATTATTTTATCCCCTGGTTAGGTGTGAAAAAAACTTTCAGGGGGAGTAGCAATGAAAACAAGCCTGCAAAGACATAGGGCTTAGGAAGCAGGGGAAGATTGTTAACATCTCTTTAAGGCTGGGGAAAGAAACCTTCAAAAAAGCTTCATTCGGAGTATAACACACCCAAATTTTCAGTCTTTGGGGGGGGGGAAGGTGCGTCCTTTACGCTGAAAATATGGTATGTAGCCATGTGCTTCTACAGTTTATAACTTTTATTGTGTTTTAAGTGTGCACTTGTTGCTTTCCATAAAGCAAGATGTCTTTGAGAATTCTGGTCTCTGGGCGCCATGAACAATAGAGGTAGTCCTTGTCTTACGACCACAATTGAGCCCCAAATGTATGTTGTTAAATGCGCTTTGCCCCATTTTATGACCTGTCTCACCACAGTTGCTGAGGAGAATCATTGTAGTTGTTAAGTTAGTAAACATCGTTCTATGAATCTAGCTTCCCCATTGATTTTGCTTGTCAGAAGGTCCACAAGTGATCGATCACCTGACCCTGGGACACAGAAACTGTCATAACTTATGAACCAGTTGCCAAGCATCCAAATTTTGATCAAGTGACCAAGGGGATACTGGAACTGTCATAAGTGTGCAAAATGGTCATAAGTTTGCCTTTTTTCAGCGCCGTTGTAACTTTGAGTGATCACTAAATGAACTGTCATAAATTGAGGACTACCTGTAGTTTTACAGAAGCAGTTTTACTTTGTAGCCAGCTTAATGGGTGGAGGTGTGGGTGTGATCAAATGTATTAAGCCCAGTCACTTAAATCCCAGCCATGGGATTGTTTTATGGTTAACAGTGCTAAACGTTTTGAGACTTCGCTTGAAACAAACAAATAAAAAATAAGATTATTTGTGAGTCATAGGAAAAATCTCAACATCCATACTGGGGCAAAAACCTCTCAACCAGGCATAAAACCTTTTGAAGGCAACACCTAATGCAGAGGTTTTAATTTTGTCTAGGATTTTAATGTAGCTTTGATGCATCTGATTTTTAGCTACCTCAGGCTGCCTATACCTTACTTGTAAAATAGCCCTCCTTGTAGGAAACAAGTATCAAAGCATTTTGCCTATGCAAATGGATGGATTAAAACTGTGCTGGGAATTCTTGCTCACCATCAGGAGTCGTGAGAATTGGATGGCACAGCAATTATATTAATAATAAATGTGTACTTTCAGAGAAGTGCTTTAGTATATGAGCTCCCGTCTGCATGAAATGGCACCATTAAAAAGCAGGCCTCTCATGTGATGTTTAGAGCAGTTCCATATATCATCAATTTTGTTCATTTGTTTGGTGGATCTCAACGAGGCTGGCTGTGATTTTGGCATTGTATATCTGCAGCTTGTGACCATTAGGCCAAATCTATCTCCAGCAGTCCTGCAGATTTGTTTAGTTTATAGAACTCTGAAAATGTATCCTTTGGTGGTAAGAGGAAGCATGTTATACAAAGAGGGTTAGCAAGCGCTGTTACCTTTTTTTCCTGTTACTTCAGGAACTGCTCTTCCTCAAGAAAGGAAGGCATTAATCTTCTAAAATGCCTGGGCTGATAATGGAAACACACCTTATGTGGGTTGCACAAATTATGCCATTTTGCTTCGTGCTAAATTTATTGTGGGTTTACCAATGTGTTTACATACGTGTTGAGAAGCATTGTATGCCATGTGTCTATTAGCCTTGTGAAGTTACTCAACCAAAAGTTTTCCTGACTGTGTAAAACAGCTTTCATTAAAGCAGGCATCCCCTTCTTCCTGTTCAACTACTTTTATTACCAACAAATGGACTGTTTTTCTTTTAATTGTCCTCTCGTTTTGATGACAGAAATTTTCCTCCAGGAACCGAAACATTTAATTTGACATTAGAAGAGCAAATTCTAATTGGAGCTAATGTTCAAATGCGGGGTAGAAAACAACTTGCATTTTTCACCAGGCAAGGGATATTTTAACATGCTTAGAACTCGTCCGGGATGTATATTAAAAATTGTTGCTTTGTTCCCACAGGGTTGCTGTTTGTGGCATTTCCAAGCTAACAGATCACAATCAAGTATTTTGGTAATTCTGTTGTTACTTTGCGGAGCTGGGAAAGTGGCAGCAAATAATTTGGAAACCCTAAATATGTGGCTTGTTTTGAGTGGCTAGAATGAAAAAGAAGCCTTATTTCTATGTTGTAGAATCATTTAAGTCACACTGGAAGGAATCTTAAAAGCTTATCTAGTCCAGTCCCCTGCTTATTGCAGGATCGACTAAAAGTCTCTAGCCAGTACCCATTGTAACTTCTGCTCGAAGTTCTTCCCACTCAAAGAACACACAATGAACATGACAACCCAACAAATTGAAAGGCATGCAAAATGTCTGTCCTGGGCAGAAGCAAACAAGTCCTCATACCAATGGTTGTTAGCTGTTGGCATTGCAGAGTTTCTCCCATCTCCAGGATTAATCCAGGACAATTAACATTGTTGTCTTGTCATCTCTTCAGAAGTCTTCAAAACTGGAAAAAAAGGAATGAACCGTGAGGCTGTTCCGGGGAAGAGTCCGGAGGAGATGTACATTCAGCAGAAAGTGAGAGTCCTCCTAATGCTTAGAAAGATGGGATCAAACGTACGTATCCATGCCCATGAGCTCACTAGCTTTTAATAGCCAAGAATTTTTATCTTCTGGTTTACCAGGTTTACCTTCCAAGTTTCTCAAAGACCATTTTTATGTGTTGCGTATTTTTGGAGTATAAGACGCACCTTTTTCGTCCCTAAACGAGTCTGAAAATTTGGGTGTGTCTTATACTCCAAATGTAGCTTTTACTAAGCTTTTTTTAGCCCTAATGAGGTGCTACCATGATCTTCCATGCTTTGCTAGCTAAGTGATCTTTCCTTTGTCTGCTTTTCTCCTTGTTTCTCTCTCTGAAGAGAGAGAGAGAAATGAAGTGTTTTAGAAACTGGTTTTTATTCCCATAAAAAGCAAGTGCGTGGGCTTAAAACTAGAAAACTAATGTGCTGAAGCTGACCAGACTAAGGACTAGCCAGGTGAATACCTGGTAGGCAGATTTTTCCCCCCTATTTTCCTCCCCCAAAACTAAAGTGCTGGCAGGCCAAAGTCTGTAACTCAATTGATAGTTTATTTCTCAGATGTTATTTGAAACCTTGACAGGTGCTTCTTATACTCCAGTACGTCTTATATTCCAAAAAATACAGTAATTATTTCTGAGGTAATCACCCTGTAATCCCCACAACCTTGGGGAATTAGCAGTATCAGTCCCAATCCTTATAGATCACTTGTTTGCAACCTCTCGAGGGTCATTGCCTATGTTACTTGTGCAACTTTTTTCGCCCATTTGGCCATCAAGGCACCAGCTAGAAACTGGGAATTCTAGTCCCACTTGATGGCATGAAAACCGTCAGGGTGACTTTGGACCATCACATCTCTCAGCGCAGCCCACCTCATAGTTGTGGGGAAAATAGGAAGAGGAGAAAAGAGGCATGTTCTCCATGTTATTTATAAAAATGGGACATAAATAAAAATAAGTACATAAATAAATAAGCCACCAACTTAAAAAAGCAAGTGGACGAATAATTGATTTGCCTGCAAGTTTGCCTTGCCTTTTAATAGGGAAGGGCTTTTGTTCTTCCCTTTTCCAGTTAACCAGCAGTGAAGAGGAGTTCCTGCGGACGTATGCAGGAGTAGTAAATAGCCAGCTTAGCCAACTTCCTCAGCACTCTATTGATCAAGGTGAGTAAGAGTTTATACATTTTTTTGGTTACAAATGTCTAACATGGAAGCACTTTGATTGATTTTGAAAGAACCAAAATAGTAAAAGCACTGTGATCACATCCTCTCCCCTGCACCACTCCATAATATGATTTTTTTCTTCTTTTTAATAAAAGATTTTCCATTAGTATGTTTATTACTTACTGCATATGCTACTCTGGGAATCTATAAACTGAAGCACAGTTAATGGATTTCAAACTACAGTGATCCCCCGCTCGTTGCGAGGGTTCCGTTCCAGGACCCCCCGCAACGAGCGGGTTTTCGCGAAGTAGCGCTGCGGAAGTAAAAACACCATCTGCGCATGTGCAGATGGTGTTTTTAACTTCTCCAGCGCTAGAGAGGAGCCGAAGATTGGGGGCGGCGCGGGTGTTTTAAAACGTCGCCGCCGACATGGGGGGCTCGCTAGCACTCCCCCGAGCCCCCAACCCGGGTTTGGGGGGGTGCTAGCAAGCCCCCCATGTTGGCGGCGACATTTTAAAACACCCGCGCGGCTTTCCAATGAGTCCCGAAGACAAACGCGGAAGTTTGACGTTTGTCTTCGGGACTCATTGGAAAGCTCCGATCGTTTTAAAGCAGGCGCGCCGTTCTCCGCTGACTCCTGGCGAACTTCCAGGGCGAAGGGTGGGCAAGCGGGTGCTGGGGGGGGCTTCGCCCTCCCGCCAGCAAGAGGGGGAAGACCCAAGGAAGCCGCCCAGCAGCTGATCTGCCCGGCGCCATCTACGCATGCGTGCCCATAGAAAAAAGGGCACGCATGCGCAGATGGTGTTTTGATTTCCGGGTTCAAAAATCGCAAATTACCCTGTTCGCAATGGTCGGGGACGCAATAACCGGGGGATCACTGTACCTACTTTTTGTGGAGTGGTGCAGTAGCCTAGAGGTGGAGCTCTCACCTCACAATCAGGAAGCCATGAGTTCGATCCTGGATAGAGGCAGGTGTTTCTCTGTCTGGTCACATATATAAAATACAGTGGAACCTCGACATACGAGCAGCTCTACTTACGAGCTACTCGAGATAAGAGCTGGGAGGGGAGCGACATTTTTGTTCGCCTCCCGAGCTCACATTCGGGATACGAGCGCCAAGGAGCTGTCTCCTGAAGCCGAACACTAACTTCCGCTTTCGGCTTCAGGAGACAGCTCCTTGGCGCTCGTATCCCGCGTGTTTTAAAAGGTTGCAGCCGGCCTGGGGGGCTCGGGGGGAAGCCCCCGAGCCCCCCAGGCCGGCTGCAACCTTTTAAAACACGCGCGCCGCTTCGCAGCTCTCTGCTGATTCCGGAACGCTAACTTCCGCGTTCGGATTCAGCAGACAGCTGCGAAGCAGCGCGCGTGTTTTAAAACGTGGCAGCCGGCCTGGGGGGCTCGGGGGGAAGCCCCCGAGCCCCCCAGGCCGGCTGTGACATTTTAAAACACGCGCGCTGCTTCGCAGTTGTCTGCTGAATCCGAACGCGGAAGTTAGCGTTCCGGATTCAGCAGAGAGCTGCGAAGCAGCGCGCGTGTTTTAAAAGGTTGCAGCCGGCCTGGGGGGCTCGGGGGCTTCCCCCCGAGCCCCCCAGGCCGGCTGTGACATTTTAAAACACGCGCGCTGCTTCGCAGCTGTCTGCTGAATCCGAACGCGGAAGTTAGCGTTCCGGATTCAGCAGAGAGCTGCGAAGCAGCGCGCGTGTTTTAAAACATCACAGCCGGCCTGGGGGGCTCGGGGGCTTCCCCCCGAGCCCCCCAGGCCGGCTGCCACGTTTTAAAACACGCGCGCTGCTTCGCAGCTGTCTCTGAACGCTAACTTCCGCGTTCGGCGGCAGCGGTTTTTTTTGTTGTTGCACGGATTAATTGACTTTACATTGTTTCCTATGGGAAACAATGTTTCATCATACGAGCGTTCCGACTTACGAGCCTCCTTCCGGAACCAATTAGTCTCATAAGTCGGGGTTCTACTGTATATACAGTGGTACCTCTACTTACGAACTCAATTCGTTCTGTGACCAGGTTCTTAAGTAGAAAAGTTTGTAAGAAGAAGCCATTTTTCCCATAGGAATCGATGTAAAAGCGAATAATGTGTGCGATTGAGGAAACCAGAGGGAGGATGGAGGCCCTGTTTCCTCCCAGGAGATTGCTAGAGAAGCCCCACGGAGGCTTCTCCCCGCCTTTTCTGCCCCTGTTTCCTCCTAGGAGATTCCTAATAGAGGCCCAACAGACGCTGCTCCCCACCTTTTCCGGCCCTGTTTCCTCCCAGGTGATTCCTAGAGAGGCCCCACGGAGGCTTCTTCCTGCCTTTTCCGGCTACAGTTTCGGAGGCTCTGGTTTGTAAGTGGAAAATGGTTCTTCAGAAGAGGCAAAAAAATATTGAACACCCGGTTCTTATCTAGAAAAGTTTGTAAGTAGAGGCGTTCTTAGGTAGAGGTACTACTGTACCTGCTGATTAAAACTCCACATTAGCAACAGGAAGGACATCCAGCCAGTAAACAGCTCCATTCAGTTGCCCAGACTCCATCCCACAAGGGATTATGGGATCATTAAAAGAAAATTATGATGAAAAAACTACCTACTTTTCACTTAAGGATACCTTGGGCATGTTGAAATGCATTACTCCGTCCTGTTGAAGCATGTTGGACTAGTAGCATTTCTTTCTCAGTGGCTTTAATCCAACTAATAACTATATCCATAGATGGGCGATGCAGAATGCTTATTAGTGGGGTTAATAACATTCTGCATTTCCTCAATGAAAGAAGAGACCCAGAAGACTAAATCCAGCAGCCGTGGAAGGGTTAGCCACTAGATGGCAGCACACTCTTTAAAAACACTAAAATGCTCCCACATTTGCACACCTGATGTTTTGTTTTGTTTTAACAATGTACATTATCTTCCTTAAGGCTCAGGACGCCTAGTGTAGAAAACTGACTTTCAAAACCAAATTGTTGTTGTTTACACCACTGATTTTATGGTTTGTTCAAAAAGTAAACTGGGAATTTAGGATTACTCCTATTTTGCAAAAACCTGTGATAGACTTACTATTCTAGGATATTCCCCAATGTTATTTCCACTAGAGCTGATTTTGTGCAGTTGATAGCAAGAAAACCGCTTTTTCCCTGGTGCTGAAGAATCAGCATTCCTTCTGGTTTCCTCCAGTTGGTAGTTGATGGACAAAATTCCTAAAATTGGCTGTGCTGCTGAGATTCCCTGTGCCTTGCGGTGGCTGCCCTTGGGTTTCCATTCATCTTAGAGATTGCTTGTTAAGTCGAGCTTCTCAATTTGTCTGGAAATGCTGAAAGGACAGTGGTGATAAAAGTTAGTGAATGCGCTCCTGATTCATTGTGGCCTCACTGTGAACTTTAAGGCTTTGGGGTTGCTCTTTTGACCTGGCTCAGAAGTACCAGGTGTTAATCTGTAGAAGCATAGAGCTGGCAGCCCTTTCTTTCCTTCCTTCCCTCCCTGCCTATTTTGATCTTCCTTGCATTAGCTCTCTGCCTGTTAAAGAGGGAATAAAAAGAAGCCGTTCCAATAACGCTGCTTTGCGCTGCACACTGCGCCACATGTGAATGTATGTTGGCTAAACGAAAGGGAAGGTTGGAGTCAAGCAGAGAAGCTGGCTCATTCCCAGGGCGGCTGGAATCCTGGATGGTTTCCACTGAGGTGGCAGGACCAACCTTGGTGGCTCTGGCAGCTCTGGTTGCTATAGCAATAGAGCTAAGTTGGTTCTAGCAGAAGTCGGATCCCTTGGGGAGCAGAGCTGAGATGGAAACGTAGTCTGGACAGGTAGACTACAACTGAACAACACAGCCACTCCACAAAGCCTATCCTAGAGGGAGAAAATGTCCTGGAGGTTGATGGAGAGCTTCTCACAATAATTGTGAGAAAGTGGATGATCTGTTACGCAGTTATCATGCCTACATTAGCTCCATATGCACAGGCTGCCTCAAAGCAGATTCCACAGAGAGTACATTTACCCTGCTAAGCATGAGATCTACTCCACACTTTTACATGAGGGTTAAGGGTGCTTTTAAAAAACGGCCTAGACCTATTGGGCGGTGCGAAGGGTGCGTTTCCCCCAGATTCACGCAACAAAGACTATAGTTCCCAGCATTCCCAGTTGCAAGGGGTGTGTGTGTGTGTGTGTGTGTTGGGCGAGGATTTGTGAGTCTCATGTCCAAGGGCATCGAGAACATGACCCTCACTGTTGGTGCTCAACGAAAGAAGCCAACCTCTTCCCCCTTATTGTGCCGCAGGTGCCGAGGATGGCGTGATGGCATTTTCCAGATCAGAAACGGAAGACAGAAGACAGTAACTGGAGCGGCTCTTTGTGCTATTCAGAACTGGAAAAGGGGCAAACGAAGTGCTGGGCAGGTCGAGGAAGATGAGAGGGCTCCCCTCGGTCCCTTTGCCCTCTCCCAAAGTCGGTGTGTCCCCGCGAGAGCGTCCCCTGCTCTAAATTCTCTCATCTTCTCATCTAATCCCTCCTGAATGCATTTCACAGCCCTCGGTTCTGTTCCCACATTATTTTGGCTCCATAGGTTTGTCACTGATCCAGGATGACTCCGAGAATGCATTTAGGATTGGCTTACCCGTCCCCACCTCCACCCATAAAAAGTAAAGCGATTGGCAGATTCAGAGAAGAAAACGCACAGCCCCACCCTACTCCCCTCGTGTTTAATTTTGCTATTTTTTTTAATGAATGGTTGCTGATGTCCCGCTTGCCAAGCCTTCAGGCTCCAGTTCTTATATAGGTCACGTTGGTGTGTTTTTGGAGAGGGGCTTGGTCCGTTGGCAACTGGAAGAGGCCTGGGTGGAAAGGCTTGTAAATGTTTTGCTGAGAGCACTGTTTTCTTTTGCTGGAATCTGAGGGGTGGGGGGAGGACGGAGGGGGAAGAGGGAAATCTGTGTATTTTAGTTACCGCTTTGCCATTTTTGGAAACGGTAGGAGAGGCAGATCTTTGGCTCTATTTATTATAAGCTTGCTTGCCTTTCAGAAGAAGCCAGCGTTAAGGGCTGACTTTCAGCCAATTGCAAAATCTGCCCGTCCATGGCTGTTGCCACTCAGAAATTTCTGTTTTTCTGGGGTAGCTTCGGGCTGAAAGGAAGCACTCAAAAGCCCAGAGCTGACATGGCAAATCTCCAATTAAAAAATAAATAAATCAAGAAGCCACATTTGTGCTTGGGAGGAGATTTGATGGGTTGCAAAATCTGTAGCCCTCCTCTTCAGATCGGACCTGTTTTGTTGTAGCTCTTTGGTCTAATTCCTGGGTGTATTTTTTGGGGGGGGGGGGACAAAACCCTCTCAATGGCTCCAGGTGGTAGAACCAATTCACAGTATTAATTATAGACCAGAGTATTAAGATCCCCAAAAGCTCATTCGTCCACATGTTTCCTTCCAGGAAGGCAGCATCTTTAAAGCTGCCAAGGTTACAAACACTAGCCTAGAAGAAAATGAGGATTGATTTGCAAGGGGTGAAATGAAATTAATTCATTTCTTGGGCCACTGGGGAGATTAACAATAAATGTAGTTTACCTTTACAGTAAAATTTAAGTTCCTCTAGAAAGTTGGTTTTGGGATCTTTTTTTTTTTTTATTAATATGGATGCAGAAGGCCAGCTTTTGAAAAGGACATTTTTTTTCCAGGTTATACTGAATTTCCACAGGGCAAGGACTTCCTTGCATTATAGGAAATTGCCCTCCCCAGAAGATAAAATCAATGTTTGTGTCTAACCCTCCTTTTCAATAAATGGTACAATCTGGACTGTGGCTTTGTGGTCAGGGGCAACTTCAATTCCACCATCGCACTGGTGCTGTTTGTTTGCTTTATTAACTTTGGTTTTTAAAATATCCTTCAGTGGTGCTCTTCCAAAAAAACTCAGCACACCCTCAACAATGCTCTCTTTTAATCAGTTGCTCTTAATTCCGTGGATGTGTTTTCCTCCGAAAAACTGCACTGTGCTTTTAATCCTGCCTGCTGCAGACGTCCCCTTCCAAAAATCCATTTGTAAAGCAATTTATCAAGGCTACCAACGCTGCCCCAGCCTTTTTTCCACTCCTATCCTTCTGTGTTGTGTAGGGATGAGATGTTGAATAATTGGTGCCAACCCAGGATCCATGCCAGCAGTATAAATATCCTCGGGGAAAGGGATGGTCCTTAAGAAAGCCCGTTTAAGGGTCAATCTGGTGTATGGATGGGTTGAATTGACAACGTGGGTAATAGGCTGTGGTGTACTTGGCGTTTCCCAATAGAATAGAATAGGATTCTTTATTGGCCAAGTGTGATTGGACACACAAGGAATTTGTCTTTGGTGCAAATGCTCTCAGTGTACATAAAAGAAAATATGCATTTGTCAAGAATCATGAGGTACAACACTTAATGATTGTCATTGTTCTGAATCAGGCTGGAATCGGCTGACTGTTAATAATAATAGCTTCTCAGACAGCTACTTTTCAAACAAATAACCTTTTATTTCTTCGACTTCAATCCTAATAAATTACAGTTCCATTATGGAGAAAAGTACTTTCAAGTCTTTCAGACTGGATACAAGGTTATTTATCTTTCTAATTGGCTCACTGACTGCTTAGAAACATTCTCTTATCTCTGAGCTGGTTTCTGTTGATTACAAAGCAATAAATTATACAATAGAAAACTCACTTATCAGAGAACGAAGACAATAATCACCATCTTGGCTGGATTTCAATTTGACAAAAGCTCTTCTTCCATTCAATTCCGGAAGTGAGGTAATTAATTAATTAATTAGTCTACGGAGAGGGGCGGCATACAAATCAAATAAATAATAATTAACTTACACACTCTAAAATAGCATCTCAAAACTTCCTCCAATTTCTTCCATTCTTTTCTGCATTTTTCTGTACTTTGGGTTTATCCATCTGCCATCTTCTACCCTTGAGCTATCCGAAGATACATCTGTCTGCAGCTCTTAAATCAGGTAAATTAACAGCTTCCATTTCATCCCCATCCTCTGAGTTCGAACATTCCAAAGGCTGACAGGGATCACACACAACAGTCATAGGGTCAAATGGGATTCAAATAAGCAATGAAAAAAGGCTAAGAAGTGGTTGAGTGTCTGTTTTGTAAAACGTCTGGAGGGCTAAAACATACCTTGAATGGGGTGTGGAAATACAGTTTTAAGAGCTCTCCCATGTATTATGGGTTTCTTTTTACTGCTCCTTGATAACAAAAAGCAGGATTTACTGGGGGTGGGGTGGGGGGAAATGGGCAGAACGCCACAAGCCCCTGAGATAAAGCAAAGGAAGGTGTAACCTTAGAGTGTGCTCTTGTGAGAATTGGTTGAGGAGGAGACCTCTGCAATAGCCTTTCCGGTGTTGGACAGGCTAGTTAACCTGCAAAGCGCTCACTTGCTTGCTCTTCATTCATATGCGCATTTTTTTTCTGTGCTCTGCTCTGCCTCTTTTCTCATATTCTCCCCACATATTCTCTCTTTCCTCTCTCCCCGGCAGCCAACCAGCAATTTTCCTTGTGAGATGATAGGGCAGAGAAGAAGAATAAAGGTGATTAGGGGACTGAAGGTTAAAACATACGAAGAACGGTTGCAAGAACTGGGTATGCTGGGTAGTCTAGGGATAAGAAGGGCTAGGGGTACATGACAACCGTGCCCCAATATTTGAGGGGCTGTCATAAAGAAGAGGGGGGGGGGTGTCAACCTATTCTCCAAAGCACCAGGAGGCAAGACGAAGCAATGCATGGAAATTAATCAAGGAGACAAATAACCTGAAACTTAAGGACAATTAGAACTGTCAGTGGGACAGTTTGCCTTCAGAAGCTGTGAGTGCTACATCCCTGAAGGTTTTTAAGAAAAGATTGGACAACCATTAGTCTGCTATGGTATAGGGCAGTGATGGCGAACCTTTTTTTTTTTGAGTGCTGAAAGAGCATGCGCATGCACTTTCACGCATGCATGAGTGCCCACACCCATATTTCCATGCCTGGGGAGGGTGAAAACAGCTTCCATCACTGCCTGGATGCCCTCTGGAGGGCAGAAATGGCCTGTTTCCCAGGTTCTGGTGGGCCCAGTAGGCTTGTGTTCGCCCTCCCTAGGCTCCAAAGGCTTCCCTAAAGCCAAAAGAGGGTAAAAACATCCTCCCGCAAGCTCTATGGAAGCCAAAAAGGCCCTCCCAGAGCCTCTCTGCGAGCCAAAAATCAGCTGGCCCCAGCATACACATGCATGTTGGAGCTGAGCTAGGGCAACGACTCGCATGCCAGCAGATATGGCTCAACGTGCCACCTGTGGCATATGTGCCATAGGTTCACCATCACTGGTATAGGGTTTCCTGCTGAGGCAGGACTAGAAGACCGCCAAGGTTCCTTCCAACTCTTGTTATTCTTTTCTATTTGTCCTCAAAAGCTTTTGGGCTCCTCCCTTTTGCATCCAGGGGGAAGAAAAAGAGGTTCGGAGTTCTCCAGCAGCTTCTTTAGTCGTGGCTGCTGGCTGGAACTGCTGATACGAAAAGGAGGCCATAAACGAATAGCGCAACATCTCAAAAGTCCCTCTTTATTTTAAACTCCCTACTTGCCACACCCTGAGACAGACCCGCGCGATGCCAAAAAGGAGGGGAGAATTATCCGCGAGTCCTTTTCATACAGCGTAATCAAGGCGGGCGAGAGGAGATATTTGAAATGGTGCTTTGCATCCGTGTTTTATTTTTTTCCTTCCCCCTGCCCCTGGTTTTATAACGCTGGGATTTCTAAACGCCGTTTGAAACGGGGAGGCAGTTTGGGGATTTGCAACCCGCAGGCCTTCCCCTGCTGCAGCATTTTTATAAGCTACCCTTTTGCCGAGGAGGGAGGATAGATCCTAATTAAACCAGACGGCCTTTTAAGCCTCGACATCAGATCCACCCATCCCTGGCTTGGCTCAGTGCCGTGTCAGCCTCCTGTTTAGAGATCTTGGGAGTGTGTTTTCTCCTCTTCCCACAATTTCGCCTAGCCTTGAGTTGACTTTCACTGGCTTGAAATGATGCTTTCTCTCTCTCTCTCTCTTCCCCGCCCCCCCTCAAAGAAAATACATCCTAACCTTGGTTAGGATAGTGCTGTGAACACACCAGCTTCCTTGGTTCCAGTCGGCTTTGCCGTGTTGCTGAAGGAAATTGTGTGAACTGTGTCCTACAAAATGGTGTGTTTCCTACAACAGCTTGTGCTACTGTGCGCAGGAGGCTGCTCCAAGATGTGTGTGTGTGCCAATGTGCTTTTTATTTGTGTGATCCCCCTGTTGAGAACCCCAATACAAGCCAAGAGTGGGCTGCTAAGGACCCCTATGGTCAATGCCGTTGGAGGAGGGAAGGAGATAAGCATAAAACAAAATTATTACAAGTGAGTTTGCATCCTTCCATCTCCCAGGGAGCTGATATAACAGTGTTGCAAAGAATGCACGTCTGCTACAAATTCTCAAATAATGTTTTGCTGACCTTTGACAGGCTAGCATTGAGGCCATGCCAGTCAGCTACTTCCCATTTTCACTTGGAAGCATTTGCCTCCTGGGTCAGATGGCTAGAGGTCTTAACTGGTCACAGAACGAATTACATTCGTAAGTAGAGGTACCACTGTATTTGTAGCAGTATTAAGCACACAGCTATATATTATTTATTTATTTATTTATTTATTTTATTTTTATGCCACCCTTTTCCTTAGACTCAGGGCGGCTTACAACATGTTAGCAATAGCACTTTTTAACAGAGCCAGCGTGTTGGCCCCCACAATCCACGTCCTCATTTTACCCACCTCAGAAGGATGGAAGGTTGAGTCAACCTTGAGCCGGTGATGAGATTTGAACCGCTGATCTGCAGATCTAGCAGTCTGCTTCTGTGGCCTGCAGTACAGCACTCTACCTGCTGCGCCACCCCGGCTCTATATTAGAATTAGAATATCAGAATTCAGAATATTAAGCACACAGCAATACTTTAGCACACAGCAAAACCTAGCACACAGCAATATAGTAAGCATTATCAAGACTAACTATAGCCACCAACAACCAATAATGCAATGCAATACAATACAACTCAATAGAGAGCAACACACCCGTCGCCTTTATATGGCTAATTGCAGCCTACTCTTAAAGTAACATACTGTTTCCTCCAAATATACATTCATATATTGACAAACCCAACCGATGCAGTAAGTAGTATGGACAAGTGCTTCTCTATTTTTGTTATGTCCCCCCCCCCCAGGAAGAAGTAAACTTTTCACGCGCAAACACAACTCTCCATCGGGATAGTTGTTTGCAATATTCGGCATGTTTTTGCTGAAAAAACGCAAGCGGTTTATCGGCGTGATTGGGATGTCGTGTTTTAAGTGACGCCTTAATTTATTTGGCATCATGCTGTCCGCGGCCAACATTTTTAGACACAGTAAACATAGCGGTTTTTTCTCGTCTCCCTCCGTAGTCCCAGTGAAGCCAAGCGCTGCATACGGCTTTGTCATATTTCCTTGTCTTAGCTTTCGGGAGACTTACGTTTGTCTCCGTCTCTCTCCTCCTTTCTTTTCCTGTTAAATATTTTTCCACGGTGTCTCTTAAGGGTTTGTAATATATGCACTTCATATCTCCTGCCCTGTGCTCTGTGCTATTTTTTGTTAGGTGCAAAAAAAAACCTTTCTCCTTGCAGCAAACCCCCCCCCCCCCCCACATTCCCTGGGGTCATGCCCCCACCCTGGCATTGCTCCGAGAGAGACACATGCACAAACACCTCCATCCATTGCATGTTTCACTTGCCAGATGTTTTCAGAGCTGCAAATTAGGCTGCAATTTCCAAGGGGTGTCGTCTGGGCGGGTGGGCGAGAGAAAGATTTCTCCACTCCGCAGCGCTCTTCTCCCACATTAGCTTGGCAGGGAGCCAATCACTTAAAAGAAACCAGATCGAACAATCCCAGATGGTGTTTTTCTAGGCAACGAGCACAAGCACAATGCCAGATTTTGGCTGGCCATTTTCCCTTCCTCCCCCTCCTCTTCCTCCTCCTGCAATGCCATTTTCTTCCCCTGACAGGCTTTCATTCCTGTTTCTTCCTTGGGAAGGTATCTTTGTGTTCCTCTCAAAATGTACTTCTATGATTAATACAAAAATTGCGAAGGGGGAAAAACACAACAAAGTCCTTCTAGCAAATCAGATTATTTGATTGTTTAATCCATGTTCTTCCTACGGCAGGTCAACGGGGGGGGGGGGGGGGGGCTTTATTCCACAGTCCAAAATGTGATTTGATTAGAACAGGGCTGAGTGGATTATTTGCTCCAATCCAACAAGCCTGAAGTTGGATTGTGCAGTCAGGTGGTGGGGAAAGCAAGTAGAATAATTGGCTGCATAGCTAGAGGTATAACAAGAAGGAAGAGGGAGATTGTGATCACGTTGTATACAGCTCTAGTGAGACCCCATTTGGAATACAGTATATTGTGTCCAGTTCTGGAGACCTCACCTACAAAAAGATATTGATAAAATTGAACGGGTCCAAAGATGGACTACAAAAATGGTGGAAGGTCTTCCGGGAATTTTTTTCTTATTTATTTATTTATTTATTTATTTATCTATTTATTTATCTATGCCACCCAGTCCCAAAGGGACTGTCGCTCAGACACTATACTTTTCCGCCCACACCAAAAAAAAATTAGAGGGAACATTGCCCACAGCCACTCTGTCTTATCAGGGTTGAGTTTGAGTCTGTTGACACCCATCCAGACCCTAACAGCCTCCAGGCACCGGCACATCACATCCACTGCTTCGTTGACTGGACATGGGGTGGAGATGTACAACCGGGTATAATCCGCATACTGATGATACCTCACCCCATGCCCTTGCATGATCTCGCCCAGCGGTTTCATGTAGATATTAAATAGCAGGGGGGAGAGGACCAACCCCTGAGGCACCCCACAAAGGAGAAGCCTAGAGGTCGACCTCTGGCCCCCCACTAGCACCGACTGTGACCGACCGGACAGGTAGGAGGAGAACCACTGAAGGACAGTGCCTCCCACTCCCAACCCCTCCCAACCCCGCCAGCACAGAAGGATACTATGGTCGATGGTATCGAAAGTCACTGAGAAGTCAAGAAGCACCAGGACAGGATAAACCCCCATCCTGGGCCCGCCAGAGATCATCCATCAATGCAACCAAAGCAGTTTCCATGCTGTAGCCAGGCCTGAATCCTAACTGCTGAGAGCCTAGATAATCAGCTTCTTCCAAGGACCGCTGGAGCTGGAGCGCCACCACCTTCTCAACAGGCCGGTAGTTGTTAAGAATGGCTGGGTCCAGGGAAGGCTTCTTGAGGAGGGGGCACACAAGTGTCTCCTTGTAGGGATTCAGAAAGGACCCCCTCCCCAAAGAAGCGTTGACAATGTCCTGGACCCAGCTCCGTGTCACCTCCCTGCTGGCCGAAACCAACCAGGAGGGACACGGATCCAGTAAGCAGGTGGCAGAACTCACAGCTCCAATGGCCTTGTCCAACAATCACACATGAGAGAGGGAATCTATGTCAGCTTTAAATATATATATGTAATGGTACCTCTACTTACGAACTTAGTTCCGTGACCAGGTTCTTAAGTAGAAAGGTTTGTAAGAATAAGCAATTTTTCCCATAGGAATCAATGTAAAAGCAAATAATGCGTGCGATTGGGGAAACCACAGGGAGGGTGGAGGACCTGTTTCCTCCCAGGAGATTCCTAGAGAGGCCCCACAGAGGCTTCTTCCCGCCTTTTCCGGCCCTGTTTCCTCCCAGGAGATTCCTAGAGAGGCCCCACAGAGGCTTCTCCCTGCCTTTTCAGGTTACAGTTTTGGAGGCTCGGGTTTGTAAGTGGAAAATGGTTCTTGAGAAGAGGCAAAAAAATCTTGAACACCCGGTTCTTATCCAGAAAAGTTCGTAAGTAGGTGCGTTCTTAGGTAGAGGTACCACTGTATACAGTATATATTTTTAGTTTTACGGTGAAGTTTTCATTTCTGCAAGGGCATCGTTGAGACTTTGTAGTACTCCTTCATTAATAATAGCGCTATGCTCTTCGCTTCTGTAGGACTACCGAACATCATTCTAGAGAAATAACAAGGAGGCAAGGCAGGTCGGTTGAAGAATGGGGAGCAAAGGCCTATAATTGTACTAATAAGCCGCCGAGCAAAGGATGCAATTAATGTGCCATCGGAATAAAAGGCGCCTAACGTTTAATAGCAGAGGCAAATGGTGTCTCCACAGCAGGCTCAGCCATGGACTGTAGGATGTCGTCGCGCTGGTGATTATGCTCTTTTTCAAATTAGCAGCACGGAATAAATTCACACCCACCACTGAGTAAACCTCTCCAGACAGAGCTTTGGAGCCGAAAGGGAGAAGGCAAGAGTTTTTTGAGTGGTGGGCCTGGTTTCCCAGCAAGTTAAGCGTAGTGAGAACTGCAGAAAATTAGAACCCACCAGCCCTCTCCTCGAAGAATGAAATATTTTAGGAACTTCTACCGGTGGCATTATGCCCCGGCAAGATTAGCCAAAATTTGTCCAAATATGAATAATGAATGTTGAAAATGTAAATCAGCATGCAGCATGTATTATCACATGTGGTGGACATGGTTGGAAACAAAGAAATTTGGGATTATGATTAAAAATTGGATAAAAGAAATCTTAACTTACAAAATAGAATTAAAACTTGAAATATATTTTAGTTATTATCAGGGGACAAGACAAAAAGGCTAATTGCTACTTAATAACACACATATTGACAGGGGCAAGATTGGGTTTTACACAAAACTGGAAAAAAATAAAACATACCAACTGATGTTATGGTGATAGGAAAATATTAGACTGCAAAATTGAATAAACTTGCACTAGAACAACAGAACAAACAAGAAAAAGAATATTATACCATATGGGGGAGACTTTATAACTCGAGAGAAGGAAAAAAAGAAATAGAATAATTGTCAAAAAAGGGAGGAAACTGAAGAAACAGAAATGTAAATGTAAATTTATTTTAAGCTTGATGGCTTTGTGGCTTTGTGTTTTGTTTTAAAATTCAAATTTTTTAAAAAGAAAAATATTTTAGGAACTATTAAAAAGGCAGATTCCTTTTAAAAGAGAAATGGGGGGGGGGAGTTAAAGAAAAAAGGTTTACCATCACTGGCATTTGACTAGGGGTTTTGACTAGAAGACCTCTAAGGTCCCTTCCAACTCTGTTATTCTGTTCACCAAGGATTCAGCCATACTCATGAGGACTGGAACCTTACGGCTGATGTTTCTAAAGGAGAGGGTAGGCTGTCTCACTCTCCACTGATTGTTCCATCCAGTCCTTAAGTAGTTTTGCAGTCGGCAACACAATGTTAGGTCCCTCAGTGGAAGGACCCCCCCCCCAAAAGGTCAAGTTGTGTTTAGAGACACTGTTTCTCTCATGCCTACAGTCTATATCCGGAGGTATTTTCTCTCTTTGTTGTCCCACTCTAATCGAATATTCGTCTGCCGTGGCTTTCCTTTCACGGGAGAACTATCAGCCCTTCCGCCCCGCTGGCTAAGAATTCCTGCCTCTCCAGAATGTCAAGGGAGGGAAAGTATGTTGTGCTTTTTCGATTTGTCTGCAGCTTCTTCGGGCACAACCCATAGAGAGGATCTGGGGAGGGGGAGGGGGGAGAAATGGGGTGGGGGACACAGGGCTACCCCAAATATGGGAGTGTAAGAAGAGGGATTGTGAGAGATAATAATAATAGAGTCCTGGAGGTCTTCTAGTCCAACCCCCTGCTTAGGCAGGAAACCCTACACTACTTCAGACAGAGGGTTATCCAACATCTCCTTAAAAACTTCCAGTGCTGGACCATTCACAACTTCATGGCATCGGACCAGAATACCTTCAGAACCGCCTTCTGCCACACAAATCCCAACGACCGATAAGGTCCCACGGAGTTGGCCTTCTCTGGGTCCCGTTGACTAAGCAATGTCGTCTGGCGGGCCACAGGGGAAGAGCCTTCTCTGTGGCGGCCCTGGCCCTCTGGAATCAACTCCCCCCGGAGATTAGAATGGTCCCCACCCTCCTTGCCTTTCGTAAGTTACTCAAGACCCACCTTTGTCGCCAGGCATGGGGTAACTGAGATACCCCTGAGTTCATATAGCTTTTATGAATGGTATGATTGTATTATATGGTTCTTAATGGTGGGGTTTTTTTTTAATGTTTTCTTTTCTTTTTAAATATTGGATTTGTATGTTGTTGTGATTGTTGTGAGCCACTCCGAGTCTCCGGAAAGGGACGGCATACAAATCTAATAAATTAAATTAAATTAAATTCTGGAGGCAAGCTGTTCCACTGGTTAATTGTTCTCACTGTCAGGCATTTCTCCTTAGTTCTAAGTTGCTTCTCTCCTTGGCTAGTTTCCACCCATTGCTTCTTGTCCTACCTCAGGAGCTTTGGAGAATAGCGTGAGATATTGGAAGGCTGCTATCATGTCTTCCCTGGTCCTTTTCATTAAACTAGACATGCCCAGTTCCTGCAACCGTTCCTCATATGTTTCAGCCTCCAATCCCCTAATTATCTTCGTCGCTGTTCTCCATGCAGATCCGTATCGAAAGCCGCTGAGAGGTCAAGAAACACCAGGACAGAGGATAAACCCCTGTCCCGGGCCCGCCAGAGATCATCCATCAACGCAACCAAAGCAGTTTCCGTGCTGTAACCGGGCCCGAAATCTGACTGCTGAGGGCCTAGATAATCGACTTCTTCCAAGGACTGCTGGAGCTGGAGCGCCACCACCTTCTCAACAACCTTCCCCATAAAGGGAAATTTGGAGACTGGACGATAGTTGTTAAGGATGGCTGGATCCAGGGAAGGTTTCTTGAGGAGGGGGCACACAGGTGCCTCCTTGTACGGAACCGGAAAGGACCCCATCCCCAAAGAAGCATTGACAATCTCCTGGACTCAGCTCCGTGTCACCTCCCTGCTGGCTGAGACCAGCCAGGAGGGACACGGATCCAGTAAGCAGGTGGCGGAACTCACCGCTCCAATGGCCTTGTCCACTTCATCAGGTGTCACCAGATCAAACTCTTCCCAGACATATGGACAAGTACGGGCCCCAGTCACCTCGACTGACTCATTGTCAGTCAACTGCTATC
Source organism: Erythrolamprus reginae (assembly GCF_031021105.1). Classification (NCBI taxonomy): domain Eukaryota; kingdom Metazoa; phylum Chordata; class Lepidosauria; order Squamata; family Dipsadidae; genus Erythrolamprus; species Erythrolamprus reginae. Next base: position 23,525,497 of record NC_091957.1, on the reverse strand, counting down.
CAATCGGAGTCCAGGTCCGCCCGTATCTGAGCGATTTTATCAGCGAAAAACGTGTTAAAGTCCTCGGCACTACTCTGCCAAGGGCTCCCCAACTCCCCCCTGGTTAAGAAGGGAGCGGGTCACCCTAAACAGAGCGGCTGGGCGTGATTCCGCTGATGCAATCAAGGCGGCATGATACGCACATCTTGCCACCTTGAGCGCCACTTTGTAAGTCTTAACGTGAGCTCTTACAAGTGTTCGATCGGATTCGGACTTACTCTTCCTCCATCGCTTCTCTAGACGTCTCTTCTGGCACTTCAACTCCCGGAGCTCCTCGTTGAACCATGGAGCTCTACGGATTAACTAAGAAATATGGATTCCCAGGCCTTTGTTAATATTTTAAGGGAAGATGGAAATAGGATAAAGAATAAATATATATTTTTGGTATAAAACCAGGGCGAGCTTCAAAAAATTTAGCAAGGGGTTTTCTGCCCAGTTGCTGGGTGGGTGTGGCCCAGTTGGCCTTCTGCACCATGGAGAGGGGCCATTTTTGCCCTCCCTGATCTCCAGAGGCCTTCTTTGAGCCTCTGGAAGGGCAAAACCAGCCTCCCCTGCAGTGGTGGGCTGCCAAAATGTTTACTGCCACACTGTGGCGTGGTTTATTTTGTGGGAGTGTCTTGACGGTCATGTGACCGGGTGGGAGTGGCTTACCTGCCAAGATAAGTTTCCAAATGGGTACTTGGACTTTTTTTCAGTTCATTAAGTCCCATTATTTGAATAGCCACCAAAAAGGACAAATGATAGACAGCCTTATTGTTTGAGAGGCACAGTCACATTTTAAGGTTTTGTATTGAACCCACCAGGTTCAGCATATGATAACGGATTAGGCAAGTAGCTCAATTTTCTTTAATTGCTATAAAAGTTTAGTTCTAGATAATGATTAAAATTATTACAGCGTTTATGGGTAAAAACATACTATTTAATTATTTCCTATTTTAAAACTAATTAAGGATCATACTAAGGTACTAGAGAAGGAAGGACCATAAAAATACTATTAGTATTCAATAAATAATGCATAAACTTACTATCCCCGCTGCATAACACACACACACACCCGTGGGGGCAGCAGACCATTACTGTTGCCACACCTTTATTTAATCAAAATTTCTTGATGTTCATCCCCTCTGTCAAGGTTCCAGGTAGCATCCAAATTAAATCAGAGTCCGAATCAAAGTACTCCTCAAAGTTCCAATTTATTTCTGGAATAATAATAATAATGATAATGATAATAATAATGGGATCACAACAAAATAAAGGAGGGTGGGGGCGGTTCTAATCTGTAGGGGGAGTTGATTCCAGAGGGCTGGGGCCGCCACAGAGAAGGCTCTTCCCCTAGGGCCCACCAGACGACATTGTTTAGTCGACGGGACCCAGAGAAGGCCAACTCTGTGGGACCTTATCGGTCGCTGGGACTCGTGTGGCAGAAGACGTTTCCGAAGGTATTTTATAAATAAAATAAAATCTGGCACCCACACTGGGAATCCTAAATCTGAGTTCCCCACTCAGTTGAAAGTTCACATTCCTTGTCCCCCACTCACAAACTTGTCACATTGCTCACTCAGATTGTGCCAGGGTGGCCAGTCCTCCTTCTGCTTCTACCCAGGTAGGAGGGCATAGGATGGCCTTGAACCACTTGAAATAATGCTTTCTGGCTATATCTGTTCCTTCACCAACCCAACAAGACCGACACAGAGTTCAGAGAAGAATCAGAACTGCAGAAAAAACAATTGCTGTCAACTTGCCTTCCATTGAGGACCTGCATACTGCACAAGTCAAAAAGAGGGCTGTGCAAAAGTATACAGATCCCTCGTATCCTGGACATAAACTCTTTCAACTCCTACCCTCAAAATGTCGCTACAGAGTACTGCACACCAAGACAACTAGACACAAGAACAGTTTTTTTACCCAAACGCCATCACTCTACTAAACAAATAATTTCCTCAACGCTGTCAGACTTTTTACTAAATCTGCACTTCTACTAGCTTTTCTCATCATTCCTATCATCCTTTTCCTCCCACTTAGGACTGTATGACTGCAACTTGTTGCTTGTATCCTTAAGATTGTTATTAATATTGATTGCTTCCACATTGCTTATTTGACCCCTATGACAATCATTAAGTGTTGTACCACATGTTTCTTGACAAATGTATCTTTTCTTTTATGTACGTTGAGAGCATCTGCACCAAAGAAAAATTCCTTGTGTGTCGAATCCCACTTGACCAATAAAGAATTCTATTCTATTCTATTCTATTCCATTCCATTCTATAGATAATGTGGCAAGCCGTTAATTTATCACCAACTTCTGAACCGGCTTGGCACCCACCTCATCCTGGACACCATGCCCAAGGGTGCCCCAAAGTGAGCCACCCACTCTCTCCTTCTGCCCCTGTCTGGTCATGACTCTCTCTCGCTCTCTCTCTCTCTTAACAAAAGGGATTTTTTTCCCCTGGAGGGTAAGAGATGCAAGTTGTTGGAGAGACTGTCCACAGGAAATGATCAGTTGCATCGATTTTTCTTCCCCCTCTCTTTGCCGTTAAAAAAAGCCCTGCCTGGGGGGAAGGAGACATTGCCATCCCCTTGGCGCAAAGCAAGCCCACGTGACCAATTTAAAAATAAAACTCAAGCTGGAAACAACAACAAGGCCCCGGAGGCTTCCATGCATACTCTCTCTTGTGTCTTTTCTGATTTTGCAAAAGGCAGACTGAGCCGACGGATTCTGGGTTTGCCTTCCGGTGAGATGGGGTGGGAAGCCATCGAAAAAATTCTCCAAAACCCCAGATTGTGGTGGCTGCTTTGCTTTACCCAATTCCACCCAAGAAACTGGGCAGTGCTTGGGTTGAGGTCTTAGCCTAATAGCCCCCTATTTCCAGGGTTGGAAATTCAAGCCCCCTTATTGAAAATTTGCTATTTTGCAAGGCTGCGGACTCTTCCATTATTAATATGATTGTCTATTTATGCAACCCAGCACCTTTTTTCCCCGGCCTTGACAGCAGCCAGGCTCAGATTCTCAAGGGAAAATGCTAAAAGGCTTTGAGAGTTAAGATTATTTCATACACAGGCACAAAATAGATAAGAGGTGGAGGACAGGGCAGCTATTCAGAAGATATTCAGAAAGACTTGAGCTGCGTCCTGTGATATAAAAGCCTTTCAAATTTTATTATTCTGTGTCGGAGAAAACAAACAAGGTATTTTTACAATGAGGAAATCCGAATCACTGGTACTCAAGATTTATTTTAGTTCTCTCCTATTCTTTCACCTTTGGTATCATGGTTTCTCTAACCAAGATTTCTCATCACTGTAGCTTGGCAATTCAAGAAGGTCAAGAGTCTTCAGAGAGGAGTGGCATAAAAATCTAATTAATAATAATAATAGTAATAATAATAATAATAATAATAATAAATTACAACAACAACAACAACAACTCAGGAAGTTTTAGAGCACCGCCTGTTATCTCCCAGGATTTCAAAATGAAACATTCAAAATTCTTTCCCCGTCCCCCACCTTCTGCCTAGTCTTTGTGTATTGTTCTTTGTGTCTCGCCTCCATCTTGACCAAATCCTGGAGAATTTGCTCTAATTGCAAATTCCACCTACTTGTTATTTGTCATTTATTCCAGCATTTGACTTTAGTGGGTTAAAAAAAGAAATATGAGCGTTGCTTTATGTTTTTCTACATAGGGTATAGAAGCAAAGCCAACCAACATCCATTTCCTTTACAGATTACAGATTAACAGGGACCTTGTAGGTCATCTAGTCCAACACTCCCCACCCAAGCAGGACTACACCAGTGACGGCAAACCTATGGCACGGGTGCCACAGGTGGCACATGGAGCCTTATTATTATTATTATATTATTATTATTATTATTATTATTAATAATAATAATATTTGTATGCCACCCCTCTCCGAGGACACAACAACAGTAAATACAATAAAATACAAATCCAATATAAACTATATTAAAAAACCCATTATTATAAAAAACTAACAATTCTAAAACAATCACACCAATCTCATATGTTGAGTCAGGAAAGGTAAGGGGAGAAATCAATCCCCCCATGCTTGGTGGTATAGATGGGTCTTCAACATCTTACAGAAGGCAAGGAGGGTGGGGGCAATTCGAATCTCAGGGGGGAGTTGATTCCAGAAGGCTGGGGCCGCCACAGAGAAGGCTCTTCCCCTAGGTCCTGCCAGACAACATTGTTTAGTTGACGGGACCCGGTGAAGGCCGACTCTGTGGGACCTAATTAGCCACTGGGATTTGTGCAGCAGAAGGCGGTCCCGTAGGTATTCTGGTCCGATGCCATGTAGGGCTTTAGAGGTCATCATCAATACTTTGAATTGTTACCAGAAACTGATTGGCAGCCAGTGCAAGCTGCAGAGTGTTGATGAGACACGGATGTACCTAGGGAGGCCCATGATAGCTCACGCGGCCGCATTCTGCACAATCTGAAGTTTCCGAACACTTTTCAAAGGTAACCCCATGTAGAGAGCGTAACTGCTGGCACAAGAGCCATTGCTATAGCTCAGCTCCAGCGTGCATGTGTGTGCCAGCCAGCTGATTTTTGACTCACATGGAAGCTCTGGGAGGGTGTTTTTGGCTTCCAGAGAGCCTCTGGGGGGATGGGGGAGGGCGGTTTACCCTCCCCTGGCTCCAGGGAAGCCTTTGGAGCCTGGAGAGGGCTAAACACGAGCCTACTGGGCCCACCAGAAGTTGGGAAACAGGCCGTTTCCGGCCTCCAGAGGGTCTGTGGGGTGTGAGGAAAGCTGTTTGTGCTCTCTTCAGACATTGAATTATGGGTGTAGGCATTCGTACATGCGCGAGAGCATGCATGCACATTCTTTTGGCACCCCGAGGGAAAAAAGGTTCGCCATCACTGCCTTACACCATTTCTGACAAATGGCAGTCCAGTCTCTTCTTGAAAGCCTCCAGTGATGAAGCTCCCACAACTTCCGAAGCTGTTCCATGGGTCGATTGTTCCAACTGTCAGAAAATTCCCCCTTATTTCTAGGCTGAATCTCTCCTTCATCGGTCTCCATCCATTGTTCCTTGTCTGGCCTTTGGGTACCTGATCTGAATGAAAAGTGCGCTGTTTGCACACTTCAGAATTGCTTTCTGTCTGTGTTCTTTACAATAGAATAGAATAGAATAGAATAGAAAAGAATAGAATAGAAAATAGAATGTAGGATAGAATAGATTCGAATTAATGTACAGTAGAATGGAATGGAATGGAAAAGGATAGAATATTGGAATGAAGAATAGAATAGAATGGAATGGAGTGGAATGGAATAGAATAGTATATAGAATAGAATGTAGGACTGCCATTTGTTAGAATAGATTAGAATTAGTGTACAGTAGAATAGAACAAAATGCAATAGACTACAATAGAATAGAAACAAAGAATGGAAGGGAATGGAATGGAATAGAATTCTTTATTAGCCAAGTGTGATCAGACACACAAGGAATTTGTCTTTGGTGCAGATCTCTCAGTGTACATAAAAGAAAAGAGACATTCATCAAGAATCGTGAGGGACAACACTACAAATAAGCCATCAGGAAACAATCAATATTAATAACAATCTTAAGGATACAAGCAACATGTTACAGTCATACAGTCATAAGTGGGAAGAGATGGGTGATGGGAATGATGGGAAGACTAATAGTAATAGTAGTGCAGCCGTAGTGAATAATTTGACAGTGTTGAGGGAATTATTTGTTTAGCAGAGTGATGGCCTTTGGGAAAAAACTATTCTCGTGTCTAGTTGTCTTGGTGTGCAGTGCTCTGTAGCGACATTTTGAGCCTAGGAGTTGAAACAGTTTGCTTCCAGAATGCGAGGGGTCAGTCAATATTTTCACTGTCCTCTTTTTGACTCGTGCAGTATACAGGTCCTCAATGGAAGGCAAGTTGGCAGCAATTGTTTTTTCTGCAGTTCTGATGATCCTCTGAATTTTGAGAGCATTCACCGAGGCAGCCTTTATCGGCGCAAATCTTGGATTAAATTTTTGGATTTATCTTTTTTATTTATGCAATGTTTGGTGCTAGGATGTTGTTCTCTATTCAAAGTATTTAACACACAGTAACATTTTTGTGCTATATATATTTAGGCAGCCCTCAACTGCAGTTCTTTTAGTCACCATTCAAAGTTACGGCACTGAAAAAAAGTGACATGACTGTTTTTCACACTTATGACCATTGCAGCATTCTCTGTGGTCACATGACCCAAAGAGCTGGGGTGGCACAGTGCAGTACTGCAAACCACTGAAGCTGACTGTAGATCTGGAGGTCAGCGGTTCAGATCTCATCACCGGCTCAAAGTTGACTCAACTTTCCAAGGTGGGTAAAATGAGGACCCGGATTGTGGAGGAGCAATAGGCTGGCTCTGTTAAAAAGTTCTATTGTTAACATGTTGTAGGCCGCCCTGAGTCTAAGGAGAAGGGCAGCATAAAAAATATAAATGAATGAATGAATGAATGAATGAAATAAATTCAGATTCTTGGTAACTGGTTCATATTTATGACGGTTGCAGTGTCCCAGAGTCATGTGATCCCCTTTTGCGACCCTCTAACAAGTAAAGTCACACACCCAAAATACATTAACCAAAGCCCACAGTGAGAAAAGGTATTTTTTTTAAAAGCCACATTTGTGTCAAATTAAAAAAAAATCCTAGTGATAACATTTTTAAAAAGGTGACTTGCGGGAGTGGGTGACATAGAAACATAAAAACATAGAAGATTGACAGCAGAAAAAGACCTTGTGGTCCATCTAGTCTGCCCTTATACGACTTCCTGTATTTTATCTTAGGATGGATCCGTTTATCCCAGGCATGTTTAAATTCAGTGACTGTGGATTGACCAACCACGTCTGCTGGATGTTTGTTCCAAGCATCTACTACTCTTTCCATCAAATAATATTTTCTCACGTTGCTTCTGATCTTTCCCCCAACTTACCTCAGATTGTGCCCCCTTGTTCTTTTGTTTGCTTTCCTATTGAAAACACTTCCATCCTGAACCTTATTTAACCCTTTAACATATTTAAATGTTTTGATCATGTCCCCTCCTTTCCCTTCTGTCCTCCAGACTATGCAGACTGAGTCCATGAAGTCTTTCCTGATGAGTTTTATGCTTAAGACCTTCCACCATTTTTGTAGCCCGTCTTTGGACCCGTTCAATTTTGATCAATATCTTTTTGTAGGTGAGGTCTCCAGCAGGGACATGCTGCTTGAGCCTGGGGGTTGGAGTAGATGACCTCTAAGGTCCCTTCCAGCTCTACTCTGAATTCTCTCTCTATTCTGATTCTTTTTCTCGTCATTATTTCAGGTCGGTGTTTGAAACCTGATTGAAACCTATAACGTGATTAAGTGTATAAAATACTGTATACACTTATATTTTATATATGTGTATAAAATAGGACGAAGCTCAAAGGAAAAATATGCCACAATGAAGCAATGCTATCGTATTGTATTACTGTTTTTAAAGGAAAAAATGGAAAATTAATAAATTCTATTTAAAGAAAAAGAAACTTTATGGGAAGGTTGTTATTTTAAAATTCTGTTTGGGGGTTTTAATCAACCATCATCCCTACAACAATGAAAAGGGGGAAAAACAATAATCTTAATTTTATAATAATAATGATGATGATGATGATGATTTCCTCCCTAATGGTCTTCTGGAAAGCCATTAAGACCTGGCGTTTCTGTCAGGCCTGGCATTAGATTGACTGCTTTGTGTGTATGGTTCTTTTTAAGATATTATTTTATTGTTCTTATACAGTGGAACCCCGACATAAGAGCTGCTCTACTTAAGAGCAACTCAAGATAAGAGCTGGGAGGGGAGAGATATTTTTGTTCTACTTACAAGCCCAAATTCGAGATACAAGCGCCAAGGAGCTGTCTCCTGAAGCCAAACGCTAACTTCCGCGTTCGGCTTCAGGAGACAGCTGCGAAGCGGCGCGCGTGTTTTAAAAGGTTGCAGCCAGCCTGGGGGGCTCGGGGGGGTGCTTGCAGCTTTCTTTCTTGCTCTTTTTCTTTCTCTCTTTTACCTTCCCTTCCTCTATTTCTTCTTTTCTTTTTCCTTCCCACCTTCTTCCCTCCCTCCCTCCCTTCACTCATTAGAAACATAGAAACATAGAAGTCTGACGGCAGAAAAAGACCTCATGGTCCATCTAGTCTGCCCTTATACTATTTTCTGTATTTTATCTTAGGATGGATATATGTTTATCCCAGGCATGTTTAAATTCAGTTACTGTGGATTTATCTACCACAACTGCTGGAAGTTTGTTCCAAGGATCTACTACTCTTTCAGTAAAATAATATTTTCTCATGTTGCTTTTGATCTTTCCCCCAACTAACTTCAGATTGTGTCCCCTTGTTCTTGTGTTCACTTTCCTATTAAAAACACTTCCCTCCTGGACCTTATTTAACCCTTTAATATATTTAAATGTTTCAATCATGTCCCCCCTTTTCCTTCTGTCCTCCAGACTATACAGATTGAGTTCATTAAGTCTTTCCTGATACGTTTTATGCTTAAGACCTTCCACCATTCTTGTAGCCCGTCTTTGGACCCGTTCAATTTTGTCAATATCTTTTTGTAGGTGAGGTCTCCAGAACTGAACACAGTATTCCAAATGTGGTCTCACCATCATTCTATATAGTGGGATCATAATCTCCCTCTTCCTGCTTGTTATACCTCTAGCTATGCAGCCAAGCATCCTACTTGCTTTCCCTACCGCCTGACTGCACTGTTCACCCATTTTGAGACTGTCAGAAATCACTACCCCTAAATCCTTTTCTTTTGAAGTATTTGCCAACACTGAACTGCCAATACAATACTCAGATTGAGGATTCCTTTTCCCCAAGTGCATTATTTTACATTTGGAAACATTAAACTGCAGTTTCCATTGCTTAGACCATTTATCTAGTAAAGCTAAATCATTTACCATATTACAGACGCCTCCAGGAATATCAACCCTATTGCACACTTTAGAGTCATCGGCAAATAGGCAAACTTTCCCTACCAAACCTTCCCCTATGTCACTCACAAATATATTAAAAAGAATAGGACCCAGAACAGATCCTTGTGGCACACCGCTTGTAACCTGACTCTGCTCAGAATACTCGCCATTAACAATAACTCTCTGATGTCTACGCTTCAGCCAGCTGAAAATCCATTGAACTATCCAGGGATTAAGTCCAATCTTCACTAATTTATCTATCAGCTCTTTATGTGGAACCGTATCAAAGGCTTTGCTGAAGTCCAGGTAGGCAATATCCACGGCACCACCTTCATCCAACACCTTTGTGACATAGTCACAAAGTAAGTAAGAGTAAGACATTCCTCTCTTACTCTCCCCTTTCATAAGTTTCCTTGCTTCCTTCCTCTGTTCCTGTCCCTTCCCTCTTTCCTTCCTTCCTTCCCACCCTCCGTCCATTCATTCACCCATTCCTCTCTTGATCGCTTAAAGCCGGTCCCTGGTACAAAAAGGGTTGGGGACCTCTGTCCTACAGGATTGGGTGGCAGAGAAGTTGAACATATGTAAATTTAAAAGTTTAAGAAAGTTTACAAGTTAAGTGAAAGAAACTTCATTATTCATTTATATGTACATGTACATTTCTTCATTAAAAACATGTCTTTCTGCATAATTTAGACTAACTTTCTGAGTTTTTTGAGGGCTGGAACCAATTAAAATTATTTACATTAATTCCTATGGGGAAAAGTCGTTCGAGATAAGAGCTGCTCGACTTAAGAGCCCAGGTCCGGAACGAATTAAACTCGTATCTCAAGGTACCACTGTATTACTGATTTTATTATGCAATTTTGATTGTATTTTAATGCTATTGTATTTATTCCACTTGTTAGTTTGCTTTGGATTGAGCAGGATATAAATACAATAAATAGATTAAATAACAATAGTAATAATAATAATAATAATAATAATAATAATAATAATAATAATAATGAGACAGCAGAATTGAGGAGAAGCAGTTAGAGAAATTGGTAAAATACGAAGATCTAAAAATCGAGCTTCAACAACTCCGGCATAAACCAGTGAAAGTGGTCCCAGTGGTTCTAGGCACGCTGGGCGCGGTACCAAAGGATCTCAGCGGACATTTGAAAAGCATCGAAATTGACAAGGTCTCCATCTGTCAATTGCAGAAGGCCGCTTTACTGGGATCGGCACACATCATTCATCGCTACATCATGTAGTCCTAGGTGCTTGGGAAGCGCCCGACTGGTGATGAAATACGAAATCCAGCATAGTGATCTTGTTTGCTGTGTTGTACTGTTGGATGATGATGATAATAATAATAATAATAATAATAGTAGTAGTAGTAATAATAGTAGTAGTAGTAGTAGTAGTAGTAACAACCAGAATAAAATTAAATAATTAAATAATAATAATAATAATAAAAATAACAGTAGTAATAACAACAACAACAACAATAAACTCCACTCCTCCACTCCCTCTCTCCCATCCATCCATCCATCCATCCATCCATCCATCCATCCATCCATCCATCCATCCATCCATCCATCCATCCATCCATCCATCCATCCATCCATCCATCCATCCATCCTTTCCTTTCTCCCCCGCTTCCCCGGTGCAGATGGTATGCTCCTCGTCCCCCCTCCCGGCGCTCCCCGTTGGTCCCTCCCGCCCTCGCCTAGCAACGGGCGCGAGAGGAGAGGCGAGCGCCTGCGCCGCCATCTTAATTCGTCGGCCGGCGGGGGAAGGACGCGGCGGCCGCCGGAGCGAAGGGGGTCGCCCGCCCGCCCGTCTCGGCGCTCTCCCGCTCGCTCGTTTCTCACCTCCCACCCCCGCAACCTTCCTCCTGCCCGGGGGGGCGCCGTCGGGCCCCTTGAGGCGCCGAGATGCGGCTGCTGGCCCCGGCCTGCCTCTTGGCGGCGCTGCTCTGCGGTGGCCTCCGCGCTGCCCGAGGTGAGGCGAAGGGTGTGTGTGAGGGGGGGGGCTGTCACGAGACCCGGCCTCGCCTGACTGGGAGTGGCGGGGGGTCCCCGCGGGCCGGGGGGGGTGTGTTTGTAAGGCAAATGCTGCGGGGGGCGAGTTATATATAAGCGCCTGGACGGGGTGGGGTTGGGTAGGTGGGCTATAGAGAGAAGGCCCAAGTGGGGGATGGAGAGGTGAGTGGACAGGTGCAGAGGTGGGGCAGAAGGGGGGGGGGAGCGGTCGGTCTGCAGGCTGCAGCTCGTCAGGTTGTGTCTTGTGTCTCTCCTTGTAACCCGAGAGAGAGGAAGGGGGGGGGCTGATGTAAGCGCGGGGTTGCCCCCCCTCCCTGAAGGAGATGCACCCAAGGGTGGGGTTGCGGGGGGGGGGGGAGAGAGAGAGAGAGAGAGAGAGAAAAGTGACCTGGATAGATGGGTGGGTAGGTAGGTGGATGGAAGGAAGGAAGGAGATGGATAGAATGGATGGGGGGGGAATGAAAGGAATGGATAGATGGGTGGGATTGGGTGGGTGGATAGGATAGGATGGATGGATGGATAGAATGGATGGGGGGGATGGAAGGAATTGTTGGGATAGGATGGATGGATGGATAGAATGGATGGAAGGAATGGGAGGGAATGGATAGATGGATGGGATAGGATGGATGGAAGGAAGTAATAGATGATAAAATGGGTGGGTGCGATGGAAGGAAGGGGGAATGGATGGATGGAATTGGGTGGGTGGATAAGATGGATGGATGGATAGAATGGATAGGTGGGAAGGAAGGAATGGGGGAATGGATAGATGGATGTGATAGGATGGATTGAAGGAAGGAAGGGATGATAAAATGGATGGGTGGGATGGAAGGAATGGGGGAATGGGTAGATGGATAGGATGAATGGAAATAATGGATGGTGAGATGGAAGGGGAATGGATAGATGGATTGGATGGATGGATGGATGGATGGATGGAAGGAAGGAATAGATGGATAGAATGGGTGGGTGGGATGGATAGATGGATGGGATAGAATAGGTGGGTGAATGGATGGGTGGGAGGAATAAATGAAAGGATGGATGCATAGGATGGAATGGGTGGATCATGGAATGGGTGGGCGAATGGAGTGGGTAGGTAGATACGTAAGTGGATAGGCAGTGTTCTATCTCCATAGGATTGCAGTCTGAAAGATGCACCAATTGTGTTGTTTTTCTATAGAGGGATCTAAAGAGAAAAGTGGGATGGATGGATGGATGAGATAGATATGATGGAAGGATAGATAGATAGTGTTCTCTCTGCACTGGATTGCAATCTGAAGGAATGACTGCAAGATTTTTATACCCATAGGGTTTGCCATCCGAAGAATTTCACCCCAATGTGTGATATTTACATGGATGGATGGATAGGGAGAGAGAGAGAGAGAGTCCCCAGCTTGTGTTCTCTGCACAGGATTGCACTTCTAGGCGAAGAGGTGTCTTGTGTTTTATCTACACCATCAGAGAGATAATGCTCTGTGTTGTGATACATATACACAATGTGGGAGAGAAGGCCAAGTGGTATGTTGACTGGTATGCACACCCTGAGAGAGGAGGCCAAGTATTGTGCTGCCTATGCAAAATCCGACAGATTAAGTCAGGATAATTTGTGATATATACCTAGATATGATAAAGAGAGAAAGTTGCTGTGGAAAAGAAAAGGCACAATGTTGTGTTTCCATAATTTAAAAGAGCAGGTGCAATGTAGTATTCTGTGCGTACTGTCCAAGAGAGGTCAGTCATTGTGTTACCTATGCACAATCTGTAAGAGAAGTCGTAGGGATTTGTTAGAGAGAGAGAGAAAAAGAAAAGAAAGAACAGTACAGTACTGCCATTAGGAAGAGCCTTCACAGCATTGTGTTATCTGTGCATGTGATTGCCATCAGAGGAGGTCAGTCGTTGTGTTACCTATGTACAATCTGTAAGTCATATTAGAGAGAGAGAGAAAGAAAGAAAGAAAGAAAGAAAGAGAATGAGCAGGGCTGCCATTAGGAAGAGCCTTCACAGCATTGTGTTAAATGTGCATGCGGTTGGCATCAGTGTTGTGTTACATATGCATAGGATTGCAATTCAAAAGAGAAGCCATGAGGGCTTTGCGATAGATTTCACAACATTGCCATCCAAGGGGAGAGTCACCATTTTGCATTTTGTTGATGTGCAGCCTAGCCTTCACCGATGCAGTGTTGCGTGTGTATTACGTACCCACACACGCACAACATTTGGAATTTGATTTGACAGAACCATCCAGGCAGAAGATGCACATGATGTTTTGATATATTCTGCATGCAGGGGGAGATTGAAAAACTGTCCTTAATAGTTCTCTGCAGCTTATAAGATTTCACGCTAAAACAACAGAAGATGCAAGTGGCATAGCTTTAAAAGGGGCTGGTGAAAGAATTTGCAGCAAGATCAGGCATGATATTCTAGTGGTTAGTAATATGTACATTGTACTTGCCACAGAATATTTTAATATGCATTCTAATGTAACCGTAGTGTACTATAAATGCAGCAATACATTAATGCACGATTTAATAACCTCTGAAGGCATTTCAGCCAGAACAAGGACATTTTTAAAAACGCACAGCACAACTTTTGCCTTCCTATTCATGGTGGTCTGTCTGTCTGTCTGTCTGTCTGTCTGTCTGTCTGTCTGTCTGTCTGTCTGTCTCCCTCCCTCCTTGTGTTTGGATTGTATTCAGTTGGGACTAAGCCCCATTGAATTCAGGGGTAATTGTGTGCATAATATTCTGTTGTGAGATAATTTTTCCTTCTTCCTCATTACCTGCTAATCACACACGGGGGCATTTAATTTCTTCATTACTTCCCCTTCTCTCTTTTCCAGTCCATAACCCCAACACAAGGACAGATCTTCCCTTTTTTAATGTAGTTTGCATCCCCCCTCCTCACTTTGCACTGTGTGATTTGTAACAGACAGGATGCATGATAGATAACACAATAGGATATTTTCTGAGATTTAAGAATCTTCCTTTCATTCCCCTTTACAAATACACACACACACACAACCCTAGTCTTTTAAACACTATCAACACCCCCCCCCCCCAATAATTTTACCTATAGCAACCACCATTTTCTGTCTTTTATAAGAACAGTCATTCTGGTCTATGATTTGTGGGGTATAATTTTTTGGTGGTGGGTGGAGGAACCTGCAGCAGACATACTAACTAAGGCAAACTTTGTTGTTGTTTTTAAGTAAAGCCTTCCTCATCCCTCATCCTCTTCTTTCAGCACTAGTTATTTATATTCAAAGGAAGGCTGTTTGTTGTCATCCTATTTGAGATACGGAAGTTCAAGTTTGTTATTTGTGGTAAGGAAAGGTAAACTTTAAGTGTGATGAATCTGCTTCTTGGGGCAATAAAGATATACAGTAATGCCTGTGTTTAGGTCTCTCTGCCTCTCTGTCTCTTTCTTTTTTTCTTTCTCTCTTTCTCCCTTTCTCTTTCTCTTTCTTTCTCCTCTCTGAGTGTCTATGCCTCTCTCCCTTTCTCTCTCCTTTTCTCTATCTTTTTCTCTATTTTTTCTTTCTGTCTCTCTTCCTCTTCCTCTGTCTCTTTCTCTTTTTTCTCTTTCTCTTTTTCTCTTTCTTTCTCCTTCTCTTGGTGTGCCTCTCCCCCTTTCTCTTTTTCTCTGTCTTTTTCTTTTTCTTTCTCTTTCTGTCTCACTATCTCTTTTTATCTCTCTTTTTATTTTTTCTCTTTTCTCTTTCTCTGCCTCTCTCCCTTTCTTTCTCTTTTCTCTTTCTCTGTCTGTGTCTCTCTTCCTCTCTCCCTTTCTCTCTCTTTTTCTCTTTCTTTCTCTTTCTCTCTCTCTCACATACTCACAGACAGACAGATTACAGAAAGAGTGGCAGGGTTTGTGCATTTGCTGGTGGAATGGGTTTTTTTTTCTGATTGCCAACCCTGGGACCTCAAATCAAGGGGATGGGCCTGTGAAACCCCTTTGTGGAGAGGCATTTCTCGGCCTTGAGGTAGGGAAGGCTACGCATTGCAGAAACACCTCAGGGTTGTTATTTCTATTAGATGTGGAAACCAGAAAACAAGGGCCACTTGAGACGGCTTAAATGCTGTGTTAGTGCCTTTTATTTATTTATTTCTTCAAAAGGACAAATTCATTCTGGGTTGATTCTTCCAGCTGGCACAAGGAAAGCGCAGTAGACTGAAATTTTGCTTCACAGTTGGAGGGCCCAGCCTCCCCCATTACCTGGGAAGGTGTCGATTTCCTGCTTCATTTTCTTCAGTTTCCTTGCAGAGTTCCAGAGTGTTAGCACTGGATAATGAGAGCCAAAATAAACCCTTTGGCACTTTAAAAAAGTAAGCGATAGATAAAAGAGTTTTCATGTAGAATTAATCTTCCGTGAAAATTCCTGTGCCTTGCAGGCACAGCAAAGCTTGCTATCTTAAAACTATTTGTATTTTAATGGAGAAAAAAGTAGTGCTGTTTGGTTTCCCCTTGCCAAAACATATTTGAAGTCTTCACTCCCCCCCCCCCTTTTTTTTTTTTTTAAGTTTGTCCTTTTAAAGGTTAGGGATGCAATAAAGGCAGAGGCTAAATTCTGGAAGAATACTTGCACCTTAGTGTGAGATATTGAGAGGACACAAATTGCTGAGGTAAACTTTGAATGGCTGAGCAGCCTTATACCGGAACAGCGCTTTTTTTTTTCCTGCTACAGGAATAACTTTGATTTATTAAAGAAGAAATAACTGGAAACCAGAAAAATCTCTTTGTTTCCTCCCATTGCTGCTATAATTTTGCATCTGCAACTATGGAAGGAATCCCGAATGCCAAAAGGGATGTTAGGTGATGCCTCTCAGCACTTTATCAACTTTGAATTATGGCCTAATGTAAGTATGAATGCAGAAGGCAGGCTAAGAAGATATATTTTTTTAAATTAAAAAAAAAAGCTTAGCAGTTTTTGCAAATAAATCTGGGAATATACACTAGCCTTCGGCCCATAAGTACAATAATGATTTGCAGTCTCTAGATGCAAGTCTGTCTTGAAAAAAAAAATAGAGGCAAGATATGAACAGTAATTTAATCACATCCTCCATCTTCTGCCTATCCACCATTTAGTGGCACTTGAATAATTCACATCCTTCTATAGATTAGTCTTCTGGATCAATGCATTGATTTTAGGAGCAGCCCTGATCCTCAGAAACATTCCCTTTGGGACTTCTTTTTTAAAGGAACTTTTATGCAGGATGATCCCCAAGATAGTCAAATGTTTGTTTACAGATATTTTTTCTTCAGAACAGCTATACTGTAGTGAATTGCTGACTTAAAACGGGAGAGGAGATTATATGTTTTAATCTTTGGGATTAACTAGAGGAGATCATTGCGTGGCCACTAGCTTTAACCAAGTTGGGTTTCCTTGTTTGAAAAGAAGGACCAGGGGTGACATGAAAGCAGCATTCTAGTACTTGAGGGGCTGCCAGAAAGAAGAGGGGGTCAACCAGAAGGCAAGATGAGAAATAATAGATGGAAAATAGAATAGAATAGAATTCTTTATTGGCCAGGTGTGATTGGACACACAAGGAATTTGTCTTTGGTGCAGATGCTCTCAGTGTACATAAAAGAAAAAGATACATTTGTCAAGAATCATGAGGTACAATGCTTAATGATTGTCATAGGGGTCAAATAAGGAATGAAGTAACAATATTAATAAAAATGTTAAGGATACAAGCAACAAAGTCACAGTGGGAGGAGATAGGAAAGAGGAGAAGATTAATAGTAATGCAGCCTTGGTGAATAGTTTTGACAGTGGTGAGGAAATTATTTGCTTAGCAGAGTTATGTCGTTTGGGGAAAAAGCTTGGTGATTTTCTTGCAGACGTTCCATCGCCTAAACTAGGTCACATCGTCAGTGCTCAAGTCAGAGCCCCAAAGCCCCATATTCAAGATTCTCTCATATGGATCATTTCATTTCATCGGGAACCAGGGATGAAGCAGTGGGCTGAATTCCGTGCCCTACAAAAAGGAGCATTCCTATAATAACCCAGGGGTAGGCAAAGTTGGCTCTTCTATGACATGTGGACTTCAACTCCCAGAATTCCTGAGCTAGCAGGATTGGATCAGGAATTCTGGGAGTTGAAATCCACAAGTCATAGAAGAGCCAACTTTGCCTACCCCTGCTCTAACTGTTCTTTCAATTCTCTGGAGTTCAGCTGACACCACTCTTAACACCACTCTTAACGTGGCTCACTTTGCGGCTGTTCAGTAGTTTCTAGATGCCTCTTGTAGCTACAAGCAAGCGGCAATGAGCTTCAGCCCCAAATTGTTTGGCTCTACTACAGCCCTTCGTCCTTTCGTGGGCAGGGCACTGGCAGAGTGTCCATTCTTGCAAGGGGGATCCAGGACCAGGACGTGCCCGCTTTGGTATGTCCCTCATGGATGCTGTCTCCACTAGTATGGAGAAGGGGCGCTGGTCTTACCCAGTAAAGGGCTGTCCGTCACATGCGCTCTTGGTGGTGGCCTTGCGTGCATGCCTCCAGGTGACATTTGGCTTCCTGTGCATGCACAGAAGCTGAATCTTGCACAAGAATGTTCTCGCGTGGGACATTTCACAATTTTTTGGGCATTTTTTTGCTTCTGCACATGCGCAGAAGCAAAAAACCCGACAAAATCTCAGGCATGTGAGCCTCCTTGCATGAGATTTCGCTTCCTGTGTATGCCCAGAAGCTGAATCTTGCATAGAAACATAGAAGATTGACGGCAGAAAAAGATCTCGTGGTTCATCTAGTCTGCCTTATACCTCTATTTCCTGTATTTTATCTTAGGATGGTTATGTGTTTATCCCAGGCATCTTTAATTTCTGTTACTGTGGATTTACCAACCACGTCTGTGGAAGTTTGTTTGAAGCCTCTACTACGCTTTCAGTAAAATAATATTTTCTCAAGTTGCTTCTTATCTTTCCCCCACCTCACCTCAGATTGTGTCCCCTTGTTCTTGTGTTCACTTTCCTATTAAAAACACTTCCCTCCTGAACCTCATTTAACTCTTTAACATATTTAGATGTTTTGATCACGTTCCCCCTTTCCCTTCTGTCCTCCAGACTATACAGATTTAGTTCATTCAGTCTTTCCTGATAAGTTTTATGCTTAAGACCTTCCACTATTTTTGTAGCCCATCATTTGACCGGGGCATGTGCCGGGGATGTGGCGATGCATGCACATCTCCATTTTTCCAACTGGGTTTTGCACATGACCATATCAGCTGCAGCCCACTACTGGTCTTACCTGATACACTCCTCCTTGTGAACGTGGGGACAGCATCCTGCCCCATCCAGTTTGGCGTCAGGTCCTGGCTCGCAATGCACGCCATGGAACAATATGCAAGTCTGCGCCATCTCTTTCTCGTCAAAAAGACTCAGGAGGAGGAGGCATGGCATCGCTTTTGCAGACTCAGTCCTGATTGGATAACAGACGGAGCTAAGGCCCCTTCTAAATGATTGATTGATTCTTTGCTGGTGTTTTGAATTTATTTCACCCTTGTTCCAAACCATCTATGTTGGGATTGCAGGTACCGTTGAGGTGCAGTTTGTGACCTTTGTCTTAGGATGGATCTTAAATTCGTTAAAGAGTTAAATAAGGTTCAGGAGGGAAGTGTTTTTAATAGAGTGAACACAAGAACAAGAGGGCACAATCTGAGGTTAGTTGGGGGAAGGATCAGAAGCAACATGAGGAAATATTATTTGACTGAAAGAGTAGTAGATGCTTGGAACAAATTTCCAGCAGACGTGGTTGGGAAATCCACAGTAACTGAATTTAAACATGCTTGGGATAAACATTTATTATTATTATTATTATTATTATTATTATTATTATTACAGTATTATTAATACACACAAACATACCATGCATAAGCTATATAGGCCTGGGGGAGATGTCTCAATTCCCCCATGCCGGACGGCAGAGGTGGGTTTTAAGGACTTTATGAAAGACAAGGAGGGTAGGGGCAATCCTAATCTCCGGGCGGAGCTGGTTCCAGAGGGTCGAGGCCGCCACAGAGAAGGCTCTTCCCCTGTGTCTCGCCAGACAACATTGTTTAGTTGACGGGACCCGGAGAAGGCCAACTCTGTGGGACCTAACTGGTCGCTTGGATTTCTGTGGCAGAAGGTGGTCCCAGAGATAGTCTGGTCCGATGCCATGAAGGGTTTTATAGGTCATAACCAACACTTTGAATTGTGACCGGAAACCGATCGGCAACCAATGCAGACTGCGGAGTGTTGGTGTAACATGGGCATACCTAGGGAAGCCCATGATTGCTCTCGCAGCTGCATTCTGCACGATCTGAAGTTTCCGAACACTTTTCAAAGGTAGCCCCATGTAGAGGGTGTTACAGTAGTCGAACCTCGAGGTGATGAGGGCATGAGTGACTGTGAGCAGTGACTCCCGGTCCAGATAGGGCCGCAACTGGTGCACCAGGCGAACCTGGGCAAACGCCCTCCTCGCCACAGCTGAAAGATGGTTCTCTAATGTAAGCTGTGGATTGAGGAGGATGCCCAAGTTGCAGACCATCTCTGAGGGGGCCAATAATTGCTCCCCTCCCCAGGGTAATGGACGGACAGATGGATTTGTCTTTGGGAGGCAAAACCCACAGCCACTCCGTCTTATCAGGGTTGCGTTTGGCTCTGTTGACACCCATCCAGACCCCAACAGCCCCCAGGCACCGGCACATCACATCCACTGCTTTGTTGACTGGACATGGGGTGGAGATGTACAACTGGGTATCATCAGCATACTGATGATACCTCACTCCATGCCCTTGGGTGATCTCGCCCAGCGGTTTCATGTAGATATTAAATAGCAGGGGGGAGAGGACCCCTGAGGCACCGCACAAGGGAGAAGCCTAGAGGTCAACCTCTGACCCCCCACTAACACTGACTGTGACCGACCGGAGAGGTAGAAGGAGAACCACGGAAGGACAGTGCCTCCCACTCCCAACCCCTCCAGCCAGTGCAGAAGGATACCATGGTCGATGGTATCGAAAGCCGCTGAGGTCGAGAAGCACCAGCACAGAGGATAAACCCCTGTCTCGGGCCCTCCACAGTTCATCCATCAACGCGAACAAAGCAGTTTCCTGACTGTTGAGGGCCGAGATAAAAATTGTCTTCTTCCAAGGACCGCTGGAGCTGTAGCGCCACCACCTTCTCAACAACCTTCCCCATAAAGGGAAGGTTGGAGACTGGATGATAGTTGTTAAGAATGGCTGGGTCCAGGGAGGGCTTCTTGAGAAGGGGGCGCACAAGTGCCTCCTTGTAGGGAACCGGGAAGGACCCCCTCCCCAAAGAATCGTTGACAATCTCCTGGACCCAGCTCTGTGTCACCTCCCTGCTGGCCGAAACCAGCCAGGAGGGACACAGATCCAGTAAACAGGTGGCGGAACTCACAGCTCCAATGGCCTTGTCCACTTCATCAAGTGTCACCAGATCAAACTCTTCCCAGACAGATGGACAAGTACGGGCCCCAGTCACCTCGACTGACTCGTTGTCAGTCGACTCTGCTATCCAATCAGAGTCGAGGTCCGCTCGGATCCGAGCGACTTTATCAGCGAAAAACGTGTTAAAATCCTCGGCACTACTCTGCAAGGGCTCCCCAACTCCCCCCTGATTAAGAAGGGAGCGGGTCATCCTAAACAGAGCAGCCAGGCGAGATTCCGCTGATGCAATCAAGGCAGCATGATACGCGCATCTTTCTGCCTTGAGCGCCACTTTGTACGTTTTAATATGAGCTCTTACAAGTGTTCGATCAGATTTGGATTTACTCTTTTTCCATCGCTTCTCTAGACGTCTCTTCTGGCGTTTCAACTCCCGGAGCTCCTCGTTGAACCATGGAGCTCTACGGGGTCTAGTGCCGTGGAGAGGTCGCAACAGCGCAATCCGGTCAAGAGCCTCCGCTGCAGCCTTGTTCCAGGCCTCAGCAAGAGACTCTGCCGAACTGTGAATGAGTGCATCTGGAATAACCCCAAGCACCCTCTGAAAGCCCTCTGGGTCCTTCAGGCGTCTGGGGCGGAACCACCTAGTCAGTTCTGCCTCCCTGCGGGGAAGGATTGGAGCCAGGAAATCAAGCCTCAATAGAATATATATCCATCCTCAGACAAAATACAGGGAATAGCATAAGGGCAGACTAGATGGACCATGAGGTCTTTTTCTGCCGTCAATCTTCTATGTTTCTATGTTAAATTTCCACTAAGGGATTGTTGTTTCCTTTTATAAATAGGTGCCCCGTCTTTTACGTGATTGCTCGCGTAACAATGAGGCTTCTTCTTCCCCTCTTGGCTTTTGCATTTTTTTACAGTCTGTGATGCTCAACACAGCAGGAATGCGGCTGGGGGACACTTTTGTTTTGGGCGTGAGAAACTTGCACTTTCAGAAGGGAAACCTTGAGCGTCCTCCTTCTTAAATGTACACGCTGCCATTGCAAATTTATAGCAAGGCTAATGCTTAACTCTGCTCCCCTGAGGCTTGCAGAGAACCTTTTATATAGCTTTGCATAAAGAAAGGAAAAGAAAAACATAACCTTATATCTGTGCAAGACAGTGATTTGCAACTTGAGGGGAGCTATGTGCATGCATGCGCGCTCGTTGGGACCACGTTCTGGAAAAACTGAGCTTCTGGGCTCTAGCGCGTGTGTGCGCCGACAATCAGCGGAGACCGGTTTTTGGCACTGCCATACGTGCAGAGGGATTTTGCGCTCCAGAGATGCCAAACCTCTGGGTGCTAGCGCGCATGGGCAATTGAAAACCAGCTGGCTGGCGCACATGGGCACACCGGTTTTTAGCACTGCCACAACACATAAAGGACAGCTGATCATCACGTGCGTAGGCGTGCCAGAAACCGGGAAGACAAACAGGCAAGGCTGAGCGATATGACTTTGCGTGCCATTTTGGGCACACATACCATGGGTTCGCCATCACAGCTCTATACCCTTTCCCCCCGAAAATAAAACAGCGTCTTATATTAATTTTTGCTCCCAAAGATGTGCTACAGCTTATTTTCAGGGGATGTCTTATTTTTTTTTTCAATGAAGAAGAATTCACATTTATTGCTGAACAAAAAAAAAGAACATTTATTATATACTATACAGTAGTTGTCATCACAAACCAGCATAACTAGAAAAACTGTGAATCCTATCAATAATTTCTTATTACTACCGTACCATTACTTCCATGTACAACAATTATACTTTCTTCAAATATATGTTATATTTATTTATTTATTTAATTAGATTTGTATGCTGCCCCTCTCCGCAGACTCGGAGTGGCTCACAACAACAAAACAGTACAAATCCAATTATTAAAACAATTTAAAACCCTTAATATAAAAACATACATCTCATACAAACCATACATAAAATGGAAACGGCCCAGGGGAATCAGAGGTGGGTTTTAAGGAGTTTGCGAAAGGCAAGGAGGTTGGGGGCAATCCTAATCTCCAGGGGGAGTTGATTCCAGAGGGTCGGGGCTGCCACAGAGAAGGCTCTTCCCCTGGGTCCCGCCAGACGACATTGTTTCGTCGACGGGACCCGGAGAAGGCCAACTCTGTGTTCTGTTCGGGAATGCTGCGAAACAAAATGTCTCCTACATCTTACTTTAGGGGGATGCCTTATATTAGGCAATTCTACGAAACCTCTCCTATGTCTTACTTTCAGGGGTGACCGTGGGGGATGCTGCAACGGTCACAAAGTCACTTTCTTCAGCGCCCTCACAGCTTTGAATGGTCACAAAATAAACTTTTGTAAGTTGAGGACTACCTGTATAACACGTGTTCAGTTTCCCCTACCCCCACCCCCACTTTAAAAGCTTGTGTGCTTTAGGAAAGATTTTTTTATTTGATACTTTCCTCTCTCAAGTCTGGGAAATGCACCTGAAATAAAATACTTTAAATAGGGGTGGTTGGTTTTTCCCCCCCTATCGAATTTCAACAGTCAAGAGAATGAGGAACCGAATGAGAAATAGTAATTAATAGTAGGCGTTGTTCATGCCATTTAGAATAGAAGAATAGAAAGAGGAGAGGAGAGGAGAGAATATAGAAATAGAATATAGATATAGAATAGAATATTCTATTCTATTCTTCTCTATTCTATTCTATTAAGCTATTCTATATTCTATTCTATTATTGTATTCTCTCTTCTATACTGTACTATTGTATTCTCTATTCTATTCTTCTCTATTCTATTCTATTATTCTATTCTATATTCTATAATCTATTCTATATATTTTATATTCCATTCTCTATTGTATACTATACTGTACTATTCTATTATATTCTCTATTCTATTTTACTATTCTATTATAGAATAATAGAATAGAATAATAGAATAGAGAAGAATAGAATAGAATAAAATATAAAATAGAATGGAATGGAATAATAGAATAGAATGTAGGGTAGAAGAATAGAATAGAATAGGTTTTTTGGAGTATAAGACTCACCTAGATTTTAGAGGTGGAAAACAAGGAAAAATGATATAGTAATATATTATTTAATAAAATACCAATGTAGCAGAATACTGTTTACAACCATGTACACTTTTTACAAACTTCAGACTTGACAGCTTTAAGACTTGTGGACCTCAACTCTCAGAATTCCTTCTCCAGTCAGTTAGAAGGCAAAAGCAGCTGTGTTTTTGTGAAAAAATGAGCTGGTTTTGGCCCATTTTTTCACAAAATGGAGGCATTTTTGCCTTCCCCCACTCCCCAGGAGCTCTCTTCAGGCTCCCCTGACCCTTTCTCCACCCCATTTTTGTGAAAAAATGGGCAAAAAATGGTCTGGGCTGTTTTTGCTATCCCCCATCCCCCAGGAGCTCTCTGCAGGTTTCCCAGACCCTCCGTTGAAAAATGGGACGCAGGGGCGAGGCTTCGCTACAGCAAAAATGGCAGTATTTAGTGTATAAGGCACACTGACATTTCCACTCTCTTGGGGGGGGGGGGAGAGAGAAGGTGCATCTTATACTCCGAAAAATACAGTAATCAATATGGATTGTCTTTCTCTCCCTTTCTCTCCTGCATTAGCCTTTTTTTAGATAAAACCCTGTGCTATTTTCAGTGCTCCCAAGAACAGTTTGAAGGTTGCCACTGAAGAGTGCATTAAACCTTAAATTACAAAACCTACTGGTAGGATAAAAGACATTTGAAAAAAAAAAGAAAGAAGAAAAAAAGCCTTAATCTTTCAATTTATTCTGGCAACCGAAACTGCGGACTTTCAACCAGGACATCATATTATTATCCTTCATGAAGAGAATGGGTCTTCTTTAATGCAACCTTCTTCATGTAGTGCTGCATGCAAACTAAAGTCATTCATCTTTTTTTTTTTTAAGTATTGCTAGTGATGGTAGATATCACTATTTTGTCTGTGGCCGCTTCTGAGAATCCTACTTCAGTTTTCAGGATTTAGTAGTCGGTATCGCCCACGTGCCATGAAATTCCGGGCAGTGACCATCATCTTTCAAGAATCTTTCAAAGAAATGGTTTCTTTCAAGAAGAGATTGGACTGCCATCTGTCAGAAATGGTGTAGGGCAAGGGTAGGCAAAGTTGGACTAGATGACCCACAGGGTCCCTTCCAACTCTGTTAATCTAAAAACGTGAACCACATAAAATAAACCGTAGTGAAAATACTCATGCTGTGTGTATTTGTAATTTAGAGCCGGGTAGGGTTGAGGACATCCTGATCTTTTCTTTCTTTTTTCTTTGTCATTCAGGTTTTTTAAAAATTATTTTTAATTATTTATAAAAATAATTATTTTTATGATTATTATTTTTTTAAAAAAAATTAAAATATTTTTTCAAATATTTCAAATATTTTATACTTTAAACAACAAAAATATGACAGAATGTCAAGACCATAAGCATACATTTTGAGATCATCCTGATCTTGTCAGGTATGCTGTTCTGCAGCCCAGATGATGTGATTTGATAGGTTTCTTTCTAAGGACCTGCTTAATAAAAGAGACCTGGGACATACCCCAGAGATACGGACTGCTTCCACCCTACTAGCCTTCTGCAAAGCCGTTAAAGATCTGGCTTTTCCGGCAAGCCGTTGATCGGATGGTATCCCATCAGGGATCAGACCAGGAAAGTTTGGTTTTTAGCTGTTGTGAGTGTTCATTGTGGGTTTTATATATTATATTATATATTATATTTATTAGACTTGTATGCTGCCTCTCTCTGAGGGCCCGGGGCGGCTCACAACATACAATACAAAACAATATGAATACAAATCTAATAGTTAAAACAGTAAGCTAAAATCCCATTATGTTAAAAAACAGTCAGTCTACTGAATCACATACATACATAACATTGAATGGTCAAAGAAAAGGGGGGCATGTCTTATGAAAGGCGAGGAAGGTGGGGGCAGTGTGAACTTCCGGGGTGAGCTTATTCCAGAATTTAAAACAAGTTTTAAATTGTTTGTGCTGATTTTAAGGGGTTTTATATTGTACTGTTTTTAGGGGTTCTTATATTGTATATTTAAGGGGTATTTATATCATTGTATACTGCTCAAAAAAATAAAGGGAACACTCAAAGAACACAACATAACAAGTAAATCAAACTTCTGTGAAATCAAATTGTCCACTTAGGAAGCAACACTGATTGACAGTCAATTTCACATGTTGTCAGCATATTCAACTTTGTACAGAACAAAGTATTCAATGAGAATATTTCATTCGTTCAGATCTAGGGTGTGTCCTTTATTTTTTTGAGCAGTGTGTGTGTATGTGTGTGTGTGTATTTGGAGTTATATTGTGTTGTTTAACCTATGCGACCCTATTTGGACAGGGAGTCATTGCTCACAGTCACTCATGCCCTCATCACCTCGAGGTTCGACTACTACAACGCTCTCTCTGAAGGGTGTTCGGAAACTTCAGATTGTGCAGAATGCGGCCGCGAGAGCAATTGTGGGTCTTCCTAGGTTTGCCCACATCTCGTCAACACTCCGCAGCCTGCACTGGCTGCCGATTAGTTTCCAGTCACAATTCAAAGTGTTGGTCATGACCTATAAAGTCCTACATGGCATCGGACCAGAATACCTTTGGGACCGCCTTCTGCCGCACGAATCCCAGTGGCTGATCTCTGCGTCCCGTCGACTAAACAATGTCGTCTGGCGGGCCCCAGGGGAAGAGCCTTCTCTGTGGTGGCCCCGGCCCTCTGGAATCAACTCCCCCTGGAGATTAGAATCGCCCCCACCCTCCTTGCCTTTCGTAAATTGCTGAAAACCCACCTATGTCTCCAGGCATGGGGTAACTGAGTTATCCCTAGGCTAATATCATTTATGTATGGTATGATTGAGTTGTATGGATATTTTAATGATGTGGGTTTTTAAATGTCTTTTTAAGTATTGGATTTGTTACATTGTTTATTATTGTTGTGAGCCGCTCCAAATCTTCAGAGAGGGGTGGCATACAAATCTAATAATAAATTATTATTATTATTAAGTGTTCCCTTTATTTTTTTTGAGCAGTGTATTTGGTTGTAAACCGCCCAGAGTCCTCCAGGAGTTGGGAGGCCTATAAAGCCAATTAATTAATTAATACATGCATACATACGTAGCAAACCTATCTTGTAGGGTGAATAGAAATAACAGGCAATCCCACAAATGACCTGACATGAAGGGCTCTTTAAGTGGCATCCAACCAAGGGTGGGATTCAAAAATTTTAGCAACTGGTTCTCTGCCTGGTTACTGGGT
This sequence comes from Erythrolamprus reginae, assembly GCF_031021105.1. Classification (NCBI taxonomy): domain Eukaryota; kingdom Metazoa; phylum Chordata; class Lepidosauria; order Squamata; family Dipsadidae; genus Erythrolamprus; species Erythrolamprus reginae. Next base: position 23,498,795 of record NC_091957.1, on the reverse strand, counting down.
GGGCGTGCCCTACCCAGCCTGCTGCTCCATGGCAGGGGTGTTGTTATTTTAGACTTCCCAGGCTCTGCAGGCTCTCCTTGAGCCTCTGGGAGGGTGCAAACAGCCTTGGGCTCCGAGGCCCCGCGCATGCTATTTTTTGATTGCGGGCCCATGCACACAGATAGCCCGACCCTGAGCAAACCGGCAGCAAAAGGATCCAGAACCCACCCACAAGGACTGCCTGTACTTTACCTAAGCTTATCTGATTACAGAAGTAGCGTAAGCCGACTCTGGAGCTTTTCCATGCAAACAATACAGAAGAAATCCCCCCTCCCCCCAAAATCACCCCATGGTTATCCAATCAGGTCTTTGTTTAGGAAACATAGAAACATAGAAGATTGACGGCAGAAAAAGACCTCATGGTCCACCTAGTCTGCCCTTATACTATTTCCTGTATTTTATCTTAGGATGGTCCTATGTTTATCCCATTCAGTTACTGTGGATTGACCGACCACATCTGCTGGAAGTTTGTTCCAAGGATCTACTACTCTTTCAGTAAAATAATATTTTCTCACATTGCTTCTGATCTTTCCCCCAACTAATCTCAGATTGTGCCCCCTTGTTCTTGGGTTCACTTTCCTGTTAAAAACACTTCCCTCCTGAACCTTATTTAACCCTTTAACATATTTAAATGTTTCGCTCATGTCCCCCGTTTCCCTTCTGTCCTCCAGACTCTACAGATTTAGTTCATTCAGTGTTTCCTGATAAGTTTTATGCTTAAGGCCTTCCACCATTTTTGCACCCCGTCTTTGGACCCGTTCAATTTGATCAATCTCTTTTTATAGGTGAGGTCTCCGGAACTGGACACAGTATTCAAAATGTGGTCTCACCAGCGCTCTATACAGCAGGATCCCAATCTCCCTCAGGTGCTTGGTCCCCAGTTTTGCCTCTTCCTTACTTAACTTTGGCTTTTAACAAAGTTCAGCTGGGCTTCCATCCTCCCCCTTTTTCCTCCTTACATTCCAATTCCTCCCCCCTCCCCCAATTCTAATGGTAGTCTGTCTGCCCTATGAACTTTGGATAGGTTGTCGAGAAGGTGGTGGCACTCCAGCTCCAGCGGTCCTTGGAAGAAGCCGATTATCTAGGTCCCCGGCAGTCGGGTTTCAGGCCCGGTTACAGCACGGAAACCGCTTTGGTCGCGTTGATGGATGATCTCTGGCGGGCCCAGGACAGGGGTTTATCCTCTGTCCTGGTGCTCCTTGACCTCTCAGCGGCTTTCGATACCATCGACCATGGTATCCTTCTGCACCGGCTGGAGGGGCTGGGGGTGGGAGGCACTGTTCTTCAGTGGTTCTCCTCCTACCTCTCTGGCCGGTCGCAGTCGGTGTTAGTGGGGGGCCAGAGGTCGACTCCTAGGTTTCTCCCTTGTGGGGTGCCTCAGGGGTCGGTCCTCTCCCCCCTGCTATTCAACATCTACATGAAACCGCTGGGCGAGATCATCCAAGGACATGGGGTGAGGTATCATCAATATGCGGATGATACCCAGTTTTACATCTCCACCCCATGCCCAGTCAACGAAGCGGTGGAAGTGATGTGCCGGTGCCTGGAGGCTGTTGGGGCCTGGATGGGTGTCAACAGACTCAAGCTCAACCCGGATAAGACGGAGTGGCTGTGGGTTCTGCCTCCCAAGGACAATCCCATCTGTCCGTCCATCACCCTGGGGGGGGAATTGTTGACCCCCTCAGAGAGGGTCCGCAACTTGGGCGTCCTCCTCGATCCACAGCTCACATTAGAACAACATCTTTCAGCTGTGGCGAGGGGGGCGTTTGCCCAGGTTCGCCTGGTGCACCAGTTGCGGCCCTATCTGGACCGGGACTCATTGCTCACAGTCACTCATGCCCTCATCACCTCGAGGTTCGACTACTGTAATGCTCTCTACATGGGGCTACCTTTGAAAAGTGTTCGGAAACTTCAGATCGTGCAAAATGCAGCTGCGAGAGCAGTCATGGGCCTACCTAGGTATGCCCATGTTTCACCATCACTCCGCAGTCTGCATTGGCTGCCGATCAATTTCCGGTCACAATTCAAAGTGTTGGTTATGACCTTTAAAGCCCTTCATGGCATTGGACCAGAATATCTCCGAGTAAGCCTCCTGCCGCACGAATCCCAGCGACCGATTAGGTCCCACAGAGTGGGCCTTCTCCGGGTCCCGTCAACTAAACAATGTCGGTTGGCGGGCCCCAGGGGAAGAGCCTTCTCTGTGGCGGCCCCGGCCCTCTGGAACCAACTCCCCCCGGAGATTAGAACTGCCCCTACTCTTCCTGCCTTCCGTAAACTCCTTAAAACCCACCTTTGCCGTCAGGCATGGGGGAACTGAAACATCTCCCCCTGGGCACGTTTAATTTATGCATGGTATGTCTGTGTGTATGACTGTTAGTATAGGGGTTTTTTAAATATTTAAATATTTTAAATCTGTCTGATTGCTTATGATTTGTTTTTACATGTTGTGAGCCGCCCCGAGTCTTCGGAGAGGGGCGGCATACAAATCTAAGTAATAAATAAATAAATAAATAAATAGGCGAGGTGCAGTCATGACCGAAAGCATTTGGAATAGACCGCTCCACTCACTGTCTTTACTAATCATCTTCTGTTCATTGATTTTTTTTTTTACAGTTAACAAGCACAAACCATGGATTGAAACCACCTACCATGGCATTGTGACAGAAAATGACAACACAGTGCTCCTGGACCCTCCCTTAATAGCATTGGATAAAGATTCGCCGCTTCGGTTTGCAGGTAAGGCAGGTTCCCGAAAGCTTCCTGCAAGACAGACGGTGTCCTTTGATGGCCATCAGGAACTTGATCGACAGACGGTGATGTCTCCGACATTGGAGTTCTGATAGATCAGTTCCAAATTGGAAAAAATGGACGGGGGAGAAGGGTCACCAGATGCCTCCTAGCATCTTCACTTCTGCATCTTTTGAAAATTGCCTTTGTTTTTTTTTATTTTAAAAAATGAAGTTAACAGTGTTTGGAAATACAGGGATTCCTTCCTTCATGACCAAGGCTCCTTTGACATAGAGAAGTATAGGGTCATTCATTGTCAAGTGGACCAGGTGAAATTGAAGCCTTATTTGAAAAGAAACCATCACGAAAACAACATATATGATAGGAAAAAATGTGTTCTTTCTAATGGAATAAAAATGAAGATGATTGAAGGTGGGAAAACAGAGAGTGATAGGAAAAAACTTGCTCTTTCTAATGAAGATGATTGAAAGTGATGAAACAGCGCTCTCTGTTTTCTCACCTTCAATCACCTTCACTTTTATTTCATTAGAAAGAGCATGTTTTTTCCCTATCATATATGGGGTTTTTTTTTATGGCTTCTTTTCAAATAAGGCTGCAAAATCAGTCAAGTGGACACCTGGTCCACTTGATAAAGAATAACCCTATATAGCAGAGTTATTCTATAAAACAGACCTCACTATCCCTATGCGCAGATGGTAAAACAGGGTTGGGGTGGGGTGTGGAGGAATGGGCTCTGAGAGAAGAGCAAAATGAAACCAGAACTCACATCTGAGAAATAATTGGCAGGTTAGTACAGTGGTATCTCTACTTACGAACTTAATTCGTTCCATGACCAGGTTCTTAAGTAGAAACGTTTGTATGAAGAAGCAATTTTCCCCATAAGAATCAATATAAAAGCAAATAATGTGTGCGATTGGGGAAACCACAGGGAGGGTGGAGGCCCTGTTTCCTCCCAGGAGATTCCTAGAGAGGCTCCCTGCCTTTTCCAGTTACAGTTTCAGAGACTCCGGGTTTGTAAGTGGAAAATGGTTCTTGAGAAGAGGCAAAAAAACCTTGAACACCCGGTTCTTATGTAGAAAAGTTCACAAGTAGAGGCGTTTGTAGGTAGAGGTACCACTGAATGGAATTGCAGTTCCTGTGTGAATATTTGGCCCGTGCGTTATGGAATAGCGCGAAACGCAAACTAGGAACGGCCCCCACCCTCCTTGTCTTTCGCAAATTACTTAAGACCCACCTTTGTCACCAGGCATGGAGGAGTTAAGTTATCCTTTCCCCCTAGGCTACTACAAGTTATGCATGGTATGTTTGTGTGTATGTTTGGTTTTTTATAATAAGGGTTTTTTAGTTGTTTTTATTAATTGGATTGTTCATGTTGTTTTACCACTGTTGTTAGCCGCCCCGAGTCTGCGGAGAGGGGCGGCATACAAATCCAATAAATAATAATAATAATAATAATAAAATAATAATAATATTCATTGGGCCGTGTAATCAAGAAAGGCTGAGGGGGGGCAGGTACAACCCGTGTTGCCTGTTATTTGAAACCGCTCTAAAGGGCTGCCAGCAATCTGCCGTGTGAGAAAATGAACTTGAGTCGATCGAGGGGTGATAAAGCCTCTCTCGGCTTCATTTGACATAAGGAGATTACATGCAGGAGGCCATGTGGCGCTCATAACCATTAACACGAGCTTTAAATTGGAGATTTGTCAGCATCGGCCTTTTGTTCAGGAAAAGCTTCTGGCCACCTTCAGCCTGCTTTTCTAATCTGGCACTCCCAAAAGCCAGAGAGTCACCGGTTTGTCACCCTGCCCCTGATCGGATTTCCGTTTCGATTGGCCTAGCCAATTCCTGACTTGGCTGCCAACCCCAGATCAAGTTTTCTATCCTGTTACCCTCTCGCCTTTTAAAAAAAATGTGTATATACAGCATGCTTTTCTAACCTTGCCTCTTCCCTTCAAAATATTGGACCGGTTAGGCACTGTTAAGTTCTCAAGAACAAAGCAGCATTGGATTTCGTGTCAGTGTTAAATGGCCAAGTTCCCATCTCCCCTTTGAAGAGAGAAGGAAAGCCTGCAAATTATTCCCCTTGGAAAAAAGAGATCAGTCATTTGGATAATCAGTCGAACTTAGAGCCAGCTTGGTGTAATAGTGAGGGCATCAGGCTAGAAACCGGGACTCGGTGAATTCTAGTTCCGTTTTTAGGCATGAAAAGCATCTGGGGGTCTTTGGGTCAATCGCTAGGAGTTTTAGTCCCACCTTTAAGGCATGAAAACAGCTGGGTGACTTTGAGCCAATCACCAGGGGACTGTGAGTTGCAACCTTTAAGGCATGAAACCAGCTGGTAACTTTGAGCCAATCGCTAGGGGACTGTGAGTTCTAATTCCGCTTTTAGGCATGAAAACCAGCTGGGTGACTTTGAGCCAATCACTAGGAGACTAAGTTCTAGTCCCACCTTTAAGGCATGAAACCAGCTGGGTGACTTTGAGCCAATCACTAGGAGACTGTGAGTTCTAGTTCCACCTTTAAGGCATGAAAACAGGTGGGTGACTTTGAGCCAATCGCTAGGGGACTGTGAGTTCTAGTTCCGCTTTTAGGCATGAAAACCTGCTGGGTGACTTTGAGCTAATCGCTAGGGGACTGTGAGTTCTAGTTCCACCTTTAAGGCATGAAACCAGCTGGGTGACTTTGAGCCAATCGCTAGGGGACTGTGAGCTCTAGTTCCGCTTTTAGGCATGAAAACCTGCTGGGTGACTTTGAGCTAATCGCTAGGGGACTGTGAGTTCTAGTTCCACCTTTAAGGCATGAAACCAGCTGGGTGACTTTGAGCCAATCGCTAGGGGACTGAGTTGCAACCTTTAAGGCATGAAACCAGCTGGTGACTTTGAGCCAATCGCTAGGGGACTGTGAGTTCTAGTCCCACTTTTAGGCATGAAAACCAGCTGGGTGACTTTGAGCCAATCGCTAGGAGACTGAGTTCTAGTTCCACCTTTAAGGCATGAAAGCCAGCAGGATGACTTGAGTCAATCGCTAGGAGGCCGGGAATTCTAGTTCCTCTTTTAGGCATAAAAACCAGCTGGGTTACTTGAGTCAATCGCTAGGATACTGTGAGTTCTAGTTAAACCTTAGGCACGAAAGTAACTGAGTGGTCTTTGGCCTGCCACTCTTTCTCAGCCCTAGAAAAATGGCATTGGCAAACTACTTTTAAAAATTCTTACTAAGAAAATTGCAGGGAGGTGCCAGGTGCCCACTGCCAGAGTAAAAAAATTGGCTCAAGGGATTTGTAAAGACAGTGGCCATTTTTCATTAGTGGTTATAGTCATGCTCTGGCCATGAATTGACACCTTTCAAGCAACTTCAAATTCTTTTAGGTTTTCTCCCTTCCTTCCCCTCTCTTCCTTTGGATATACAGTGATCCCCCCAGTTTCGCGCTCTCGATCATTGCTAATCGCTATATCGCGATTTTTCCACCCGGAAGTAAAAACACCATCTGCGCATGCGCGCCCCTTTTTTCTATGGCCACGCATGCGTAGATGGTGGAGTTTGCGTTCCCCGGGCAGATCAGCTGCTGGGCGGCTTCCCTGGGTCTTCCCCCTCTTGCTGGCGGGAGGGCGAGCGGCGGGCATCAGCGAGGAGCCGGGGTTTCCCCTTTGCGTGGGCGGCCAGTAAGACCCCAGCGCCGCTTCCCAGCTGAGTCCCGAAGCCAAACGCGGAAGTTCGCCTTTGCCGTCTGGCTTCAGGACTCAGCTGGGAAGCGGCGCGAGCGAACGGCGTGGGCGGGCGAAGGGCGGGCGAGCGGCAGCGAGGAGTTTGCGTGGGCGGTGGGGAAACCCCAGCGCCGCTTCCCAGCTGAGTCCCGAAGCCAAACGTGGAAGTTCGCCTTTGCCTTCTGGCTTCAGGACTCAGCTGGGAAGCGGCGCGAGCGAACGGCGTGGGCGGGCGAAGGGCGGGCGCGCGGCCGGCGCGCGGGCAGGCAGGCGGCGGACAAGCGGCGGGCGGACAAGACAAGCGGCGGGCGCGGCAGCAGCGAGGAGTTTGCATGGGCGGCGGGGAAACCCCAATCTTTGGCTCCTCGCTGCTGCGGCGGAAGTAAAAACACCATCTGCGCATGCGCAGATGGTGTTTTTACTTCCGTGCCGCCACATCGCGAGGGGTCTTGGAACGGAACCCTCGCGATAATCGGGGGACCACTGTACAATATTATTCACAGTTTCAAAGAGATGAAAATGGCTTGAATGTAGGAAACAAAATCCTGCAGATTGATACTATCTCTGCATTATGCAAGGCCTTAAAAATACAATACATTCAGAACATGTTGGATTTAACATTCCCTCTTGGTTTTAGTCTTTGGTTGGAATACAAAAAGTGACTTAGATGGGGGGAAAAATCCTTTTAGATATCTTGTCTCGTTTAGCTTCCTGTTGCTTGTGGATTTCCCATCCAACCCAAGGCTGGCCTTTGGGAAAATGATGTTTTGCAGGGCCTCGGGACAAGGCATTACTCAAGTTTTCCAACAGATAGTTTCACCGCCTTCGCATCTTAAGGCTGAGCTCAAAAACCCAAATTTAGGGATGAAGCTGCTTTGGCAACCTGTGCTGATCACAAATGGCTGGAAGGAAGCAAGAAGCTTTTAATCAAATCAAAGATTTTAATGCTGCTAATTTTCAAAAGACACTCAACACTGCTATTTGAAGGTAAATCTTGAGAGAACCCAAAAAGATTCACACTTGAGGAATGGCAAGAATAGGATATGACTAAGACTCTTCTTCATTGGCACCTTGAGTTCTCAGGAAGAATATTTACAAAAAACTGATTAGGATATTCTAATTGAGAAAAACAGAACACCCTGTTCTGGCATCCTCTGCCAGAAATTGATTTCCAAACCTGTTTTCAGTCTGCCCAAAACTGAACCAAGGGCTACCGTATTTCTTGGAGTATGAGACACACCTTTTCCCCTCTAAAAAAGGCTGAAAATTTGGGTGCATCCTATATTCTGAAAGTAGCTTTTTCAAAGCTTTTTCCCCCAGCCCTAAAGAGGTGCTAACTATCTTCCTGGCTTGCAGGATTTTTTCATTCTTATTCTGAAGAAGTGTTTTTCCCCAGCCCTAACTCTTTGCAGGTTTAGTTTTAATTCCTATTCTCTCGGAAGATTTTTTGAAGCCCTAACCAGGGGATAAAATAATGTGCTGAAGCTGACCAGACTAAGGATGCTAGTCAGATGAATACCTGGTGGGCAGATTTTCTCCCCCTATTTCCTCCTCCAAAACTAAGATGCATCTTATACTCCTGTGCCTCTTATACTCCAAAAAAAATATGGTAAATTCAAAGAGCTGCTTTCCTTTCAGGGCGCAAAAAGATTTAGATAAAGTGTAAGCAGCAGGCCTTTGATGTATTGTAAATTGCTTTTGAAGCGGTACCCTTAATTTTAGATGTTTGTGTGTGTGTGTGTGTGAGAGAGAGAGAGAGAGACTCCCCTGATATATATAATGCTCAAAAAAAGAAAGGGAACAGTCAAATAACGCATCCTAGATCTGAATGAATGAAATATTCTCATTGAATACAAAGTTGAATGTGAAATTGGTTGTCAATCAGTGTTGCTCCCTAAGTGAACAGTTTGATTTCACAGAAGTTTGATTTACTTGGAGTTATATTGTATTGTTCAAGTCTTCCCTTTATTTTTTTGAGCAGTGTATATTAAGGAAAGAATATTCCATCCTCAATTGTTCGTGTCAGGACTGGCTCAAGGGCAGAAGATCTGAGATGGCTCACAAACTCCCCTTGTGATGCCATCGGTGTAGCATTGTGTGCAGGTAGTCCTCGCCTTACGACCTTCCATTTAGTGACCGTTCGCAGTTAACGGCACTGAAAGAAAAGTGGCTCATGAACCATTTTTCGCAGCTATACCCTTTGACAGTTGCTGGATGAAAATTTGGACACTTGGCAACTGGTTCATATTTTATGACGATTTGCGTTGTCCTGAGGATTCCCCCTTTTGCAACATTCCGACGAGCAATTTGGAAGCTGGGATTCACTTAACAACGGGGCTTCTAATTCCCATCAATTGCAGGGCTTTGCTTAACAACTGAGGCGAGGAAGGTCGTAAAATGGGGCAGAGCTGATCTTAACCAAGGTCTCACTTACCAACAGAAATCATGGTGGTAAGGTAGATGACTCCCTGTACAGTGGTACCTCTACTTACAAACTTAATTCATTCTGTGACCAGGTTCTTAAGTAGAAAAGTTTGTAAGAAGAAGCAATTTTTACCATAGGAATCAATGTAAAAGCAAATAATGTGTGCGATTGAGGAAACCACAGGGAGGGTGGAGACCCTGTTTCCTCCCAGGAGATTCCTAGAGAGGTCTCCCGGAGGCTTCTCCCTGCCTTTTTCGGCCCTGTTTCCTCCCAGGAGATTCCTAGAGAGGCCCCACGGAGACTTCTCCCCACCTTTTCCGGCTCTGTTTCCTTCCAGGAGATTCCTAGAGAGGCCTCACGGAGACTTCTCCCCACCTTTTTCGGCCCTGTTTCCTCCTGGGAGATTCCTAGAGAGGCCTCACGGAGGCTTCTCCCTGCCTTTTCCGGCCCTATTTCCTTCCAGGAGATTCCTAGAGAGGCATCACGGAGGCTTCTCCCTGCCTTTTCCACCCCTGTTTCCTTCCAGCAGATTCCTAGAGAGGCCCCATGGAGGCTTCTCCCTGCCTTTTCCAGCCCTGTTTCCTCCCAGGAGATTCCTATAGAGGCCCTACGGAGGTTTCTCCCTGCCTTTTCCAGCCCTGTTTCCTCCCAGGAGATTCCTAGGGAGGCCCCACAGAGGCATCAGCCCGCCTTTTTCAGCCCTATTTCCTCCCAGGAGATTCCTAGAGAGGTCACACGGAGGCTTCTCCCTGCCTTTTCCGGCCCTGTTTCCTTCCAGGAGATTCCTAGAGAGGCCCCACGGAGACTTCTCCCCACCTTTTTCGGCCCTGTTTCCTCCAGGGAGATTCCTAGAGAGGCGTCACGGAGGCTTCTCCCTGCCTTTTCCGCCCCTCTTTCCTTCCAGGAGATTCCTAGAGAGGCCCCACGGAGGCTTCTCCCTGCCTTTTCCGGCCCTGTTTCCTCCCAAGAGATTCCTAGAGAGGCCCTACGGAGGTTTCTCCCTGCCTTTTCCAGCCCTGTTTCCTCCCAGGAGATTCCTAGAGAGGTCACACGGAGGCTTCTCCCCACCTTTTCCAGCCCTGTTTCCTCCCAGGAGATTCCTAGAGAGGCCCCACAGAGGCTTCTCCCTGCCTTTTCTGGTTACAGTTTTGGAGGTTCGGGTTCTTAAGTAGAAAATGGTTTTTGAGAAGAAGCAAAAAAATCTTGAACACCCAGTTCTTATCTAAAAAAGTTCATAAGTAGAGGTGTTCTTAGGTAGAGGTACCACTGTATTTTCCTCAGCCGGTTCCTTCTCCATCACTGCCCGAGGTGGCTTTTTGCATTGTTTGAAAATAGGATTTGAACTCACTCACAGCATCTTAGACTGTTGGCAGAAACTAGTCCAAGGTGACCTCTTTCTAAAGACACCAAACTCTGGCTTGAATTAAAAAAAAAGGGTGGTGGTGGAATTGAATATGGGGATTGGCTTCTGATGCATTTTATGGGTGAAGCATTGAATTTAAATTTGGGGTTTTTGGGGTTTTGTTTGTTCAATCTAATGCCTGTGTGTTTGACCTTTTCCTCGTTTCCTCCTCTTTTCAGTCTTTCCTGAAGATTTGGGTTTATCTTTTCTCCCTTTAGAGAGTTTTGAGGTGACCCTCACCAAGGAAGGTGATGAAGGGCTCTTTGGGTCCCGTTTTTATCAATATTAACCCACTAACTTTTGTTATGAGATGGGGAATCGGCACTGAAGCAGAAGATCCTGTCATGCTTTTCAATCCTGTGTTATCACCCCACCTCCCTGCTTCTCCCCCTTTCCCTCTCCTTGGCTTTCCAGCCTCCCCCCCCTCCCAACGTCTTCTCTTTAAAAAAAATAATCAATAGACAAATGTTGTGTTTATAATCCCTGGCTAGAAATATCAGTAAATCAGATATCCATTTAGAACAAGGGGACCCAAACTTGGCAACTTTTAAGACTTGTGAACTTCTCAACTCCCAGAATTTTCCCTCACATCGAAGGGAGAGTCCAGGATGGGCTATTGTAGGCTCATAACTGTACGGACTGGGTTGAATTTCCTGGTTGGAGATTTCTGGAAGTTGAAGTCTACAAGTCTTAAAGTTGCCAAGTTTGGGGGCCGCTGATTTGGAGAATCCAGGAGGTGTGGTTTGAAAAAAGGGCCTTTCTGAGCCTCTTCTCAACAGCCTCATTTTTCCAAGGAATATTATTACAGTACTTGGAAATATCTAGATAGGGTAGATAAGATAGATAAGATGATGGATGGATGGATGGGTGGGTGGATAGAGAGAGAGAGAGAGAGAGAGAGAGATGAGAGATAAGATAGATAAGAGATTAGATTAGATGGATAGGTAAAATAGAAAGGTAGATATGTGGATAGATAGATAGATAGATAGATAGATAGATAGATAGATAGATAGATAGATAGATAGGATAGATAAAATAGGTAGGTACGTAGATAGATAAATGAACCCTTGCCAGCAGAGGACTACCTCTAGATAGGAAAACCCTAGCAAGAAGGCTTAAACTGGAGTTGGTTGGGCATGGCCAAACACATCGGTTTGCAAACTCTCATTTCCTACAGAGATGTTGGGTTCAAGTGACACATTAGTTTTGCAGAACATGTGTGAATTCCCTGACTGACTGTTCCCCCCACCCCTTAAACCCCCTCCCGAGTCTCTGACCTAGTGGGCTTTCCAGTCTACCAGCTAAGATCCAGGCAAGAAACTATAAAGGTTTTTAAAAAAGCATTGGAAGGGACAGCGTTACTACCTAGAACAGGGGTCCTCAAACTCAAACCTCAACTTTTAAGACTTGTGGATTTCAACAACTTGTGGAGTCCACAAGTCTTAAAAGTTGCCAAGTTTGAAGCCCTCTGACATAGAGCAATTGAAATGGATGCCTGAAAAAAAATTGGTATTTCTACCGTTCTCCTCTGGGTTGTTCATTTGGGTTTCCCTGACTATTCTGCTTTTTTCTTTCTTAAAAATAAATAAATCATTGCACAGGAAAACTTCCCCCTCCTCTTCTCCCTCTTGAAATCACTCGACAAGAATTTTTGTGAATGACAATGCTGAATCTTCTGCACCCGTCGAAACTCTCCCCCCACAAACCTTCAACTCCCCCCTCATTCCCCCCTCATCCCTTCCTCAACTGGATAAAGGGAGTGTTTTTTAACTGTTCTGGTCAAAAAACATGAGGAAGGCCCCAGCCAGCCTTATTATTCCCAGTGACCATGTATTGCGCTCTCTCTCTCCCTCCCTCTTTTTCTCAAGTATTCCTGTGAAATGCCTCTGTCTTTTTTCCCCCCAACTGGTCCTCCCGCATGAACGAATGCAAAGGGCAATTGAATTGCTTGGAAATCCAGACGTCTGCCTGTTCGTTTGTTACTTCCCTTCTTTAAAATGCAAACTAAAAAAAAATACGTAATGCCCAACACAAGTTTCTTTTGCTTTGTTGGCAACCCCCTCACAACCTCCCCCCCCGGCTGCTATTAAAATGGTTGAGTGATACGTGTCCCAAATCCACATGCGTGTGTATATGTGTGCGCGCCTCCTCGTGCACGCATTCCCCTCCCCCCCTTTGAAATCCTTCTCCTGTTTCCCCCCCCCAAATGTACTAATCCAAACTGCTTTTGCCCCCTTCTCCCTCTTAGGTGAAATTTGCGGGTTTAAAATCCACGGTCAAAATGTCCCCTTTGAAGCGGTGGTGGTGGATAAATCCACCGGGGAGGGGACGATCCGATCCAAAGAAAAACTGGACTGCGAACTGCAGAAGGAATACACCTTTACCATCCAGGCCTACGACTGTGGAACAGGACCGGATAGAGCCAATATGAAGAAGTCCCACAAGTAAGTGATGGGTTTGGGAGAAAGGCTCATCGGAAAATGGAATCTGGTTTCTGATTTTTCTTAATATACCTCTGAGACATGGGTGTATGCGTCCCTGCCTGAAAACCAATGGAATGGAATGGAATACAGAAGAGAACAGAATAGAGAATGGAATGGAATGGAGAATGGAGTGGAATGGAGAAAATGGAGAATGGAATGGAATGGGATAGAATAGAAGATAGAATAGAATAGAGTGTAGAATAGAATATAGGATAGACAGATTAGAATAGAATAGAATAGAATAGAGAATAGGATATGCAGAATAGAATAGAATAGATGATAGAATATAGGCAGATTAGAATAGATGACAAAATAGAATAGAGGATAGAATAAAATATAGGTTAGACCGATTAGAAAAGAATAGATGATAGAATAGAATAGAGGGTAGAATAGAATAGAGGATTATTTTTATTTTATTATTTATTTATTTGATTTTTTTTAAAATGCCGCCCTTCTCCTTAGACTCAGGGCGGCTTACAACATGTTAGCAATAGGACTTTTTAACAGAGCCAGCCTAGTGCCCCCACAATCCGGGTCCTCCTTTGACCCACCTTGGAAGGATGGAAGGCTGAGTCAACCTTGATTTGAACCGCTGACCTACAGATCTGCAGTCAGCTTCAGTGGCTGTATAGCATTCTACCTGCTGCTGCACCATGTAGAGAATAGAATAGAGGATAGATAGAATAGAATAGACTCGACTCTCTCTGTCTGCCTCTTTGTCTGTCTGCCTCTTCCCCCCCCCCCAATCCTGGAGTGGGGGGAAAAAACCCTGGTCTGCATTATGCTTTATGGTACAGTTCTTCCGATGACATGCATCCCTTCAGCTTTTGCTGATCCACAGTGATCTTAACACATCCCAAGTCTTTTCTATAAGTCAGAGAAGCTGATCCAAACTTCTTTCTTGGAAAGGGTCAAGAAATCCAAAAGATGTGATGACGGCGCATGTTTTTTTAGAAGGTTACTCAGTCTGCTGAAAGGGCAGAAAGCAAAGTGTATCTGCAGCCAGAGCCAGGATATATACCCCGACAAGGATACGTATCCTGGTTCCCCCTCAAAATTGAGTTTTAATAGTAGAGAGGGCATGCATAAGTGCACTAACATGCCTATTGTCCCCGTTGTCGTATTTTTATTCTCTTATTCTTGTTCTTGGTTTTGGTTAACAAATTCCTTTAAAAAAAACCCCTAATAGATGGGCTTCCCTGGCTGCTTTCTGAGCAGATCTTGTGTTTTTCTAATGAACATGATGCAAAGCGGAAAAATAATCATAAATATCTCTCATCTGATTTTCCTCTTAATAGGAGAGTCCTGGTGGTGACTCTAAGGTAGCATATTGCTGTAGCTCCTTCCCACTCCCCTTTTAAAATTGTTGCCCAGGAGAAATTAAATAATTGCCCTGCAGCTTGGTAAATTTAGTAGTGGGGTGTGTGATAAAAGCTGCCTGCTCCAGCTAAGTGGAGCCCTGCTCATTCTTCCTTTAACTTCCATAATTGACGGCTTTATGAGGCCTGCTGCTCCTAGTCGAAAAACCAAAACATTCAGAGCTGTCACTGTAGCAGGATGAGAATCTGAGTGGAGAAAGCAGCTTTGTATGTGGCAATGAAGCACTCTAGGCATGCAAAAAATGCTAACCAGCCTCCTTCCCCATTGGCCATGATGCCTGGGGAATTCTGGGTGTTGAAGTCCACACGTGTCGAAGCAGACAAGATTGAGAAACATGGCTGTCGATTAGCCACGACTGCTGGGTCCCAAGTTCTGCTTTCTTAAGGCAGGTTAGATTCTAAGGGACCCTTCTCTTTTTTTCCCTCCTCATCGTAACTTCTGGTGGTACCCAGCTCTCTATCAAAAGCTGAACTCTGAGGCAGGTAGATTTCTTCAAAGAACAAATTTATTGGATACATCATATTAGACTTCGGTCCCCTGGCCAACCAAGTTTTGCGAGTTAGTGGATTGAATGGGTATGAGTGTTTTATGGTCTTTGGGTTTTTAGATTATTAATTATTAATTGGATTCAGGATGTTATATATGATTATTTTATATGTTGTAAGCTGCCCCAAGTCCTCGGGGAGGGAGGGCATAAAAGTCCAATTAATAATAATAATAATAATAATAATAATAATAATAATAATAATAATGGCAGTTCCTGCAGTTTTTGCCTAATTAAGTTCCCGCGGTTTTCGCCTCATTAAAAAGTGAAAGTTCCCCCGTGTCTCCCAAGTCATCAGTCACATTGTCCAATAGAGGTCCTGGCTGTTTCGTTGCTTACTCCGTTCCTCCTCTTGCCAGCCAACCTGTTGAAATGTCCTTGGTTCCCACAGGAAAACTTTTTGTTTTGACTACAACCCCACCCGCCACCCCAGCTAGCTATTTTCCTCCTTTCCACCTGTCTTCTGGCAACCCTGGAGCCTCCAAGATGGCCTCAACCGGGTTTGCTTCAGGGTTGACATCCCCTTTGGCCTGTTGCCTAGATGAAAAGCAGAGTTATCGTATTTTTCGGAGTATAAGTCGCACCTTTTCCCCCCTCCCCTAAAAGAGAATGAAGATTTGGGTGTGTCTTATACATCGAAAGTAGCCCAGCTCAGCCTTTCAAATGGAAGTTTCAGAGGCTGCTATCAAACCTCCATTTCAGAGGCATTTTTCCCCCAGCCTCTGAAACCTCTGTTTGAGAGGCTGTGTGGTGCTACAACGGAGGTTTCACAGGCTGAAAAAAATGAACCTGGTTGTAAATACCCTCGACCAGGAGGGTAGTCAGGGAGGCCATCCACCTCCCAGTCAGCTTTTTTCTGATCCCGCTGTATAGAATGCTGGTGAGAACACATTTGGAATATTCTGGAGACCTCACCTACAAAAAGATATTGATCAAATTGAACAGGTCCAAAGACGGGCTACAAAAATGGTGGAAGGTCTTCAGCATAAAACCTATCAGGAAAGACTTCATGAACTCAATCTGTATAGTCTGGAGGACAGAAGGGAAAGGGGGGACACGATCGAGACATTTAAATATGTTAAATAAGGTTCAGGAGGGAAGTGTTTTTAATAGGAAAGTGAGCACAAGAACAAGGGGACACAATCTGAGGTTAGTTGGGGGGAAGATCAGAAGCAATGTGAGAAAATGTTATTTGACTGAAAGAGTAGTAGATGATTGGAACCAGCAGATGTGGTTGGTAAATCCACAGGAACTGAATTTAAACATGCCTGGGATAAACATAGATCCATCCTAAGATAAAATACAGGAAATAGTATAAGGGCAGACTAAATGGACCATGAGGTCTTTTTGTGCCATCAATCTTCTATGTTTTCCTTCTCAAAAACTAAAGTGCGTCTTATAGTCCAAAAAGTATGGTGATTCTGGGGAGTCAGTGGATGGAAGACCAACAGGAAACTGAGCCCAGGTGATGGGGGTTGTGGTCCGAAGACTAGTGCTTCAGTGTCTGACCTCCTCTCTGAATTCCCAGGCCCTGCCAACCCTTCAGTCTGTGTGTCCCCAGTACAAACATTTCCTCATTGATAAAAGAGTCCACCCCTCCCTCTGTTTCCCAGAGCCACCGTACACATCCAGGTGAACGACGTGAACGAGTATGCACCCGTCTTCAAGGAGAAGTCCTACAAAGCGACAGCCATCGAGGGGAAGCGGTCCGACAACATCCTGAAGGTGGAAGCGGTGGATGCCGACTGTTCCCCGCAGTTCAGCCAGATCTGCAGTTACGAGATTGTCACTCCGGAGGTTCCCTTCGCAATCGACAAAGACGGTAAGGCAGATGGCCGTACTTGTCACGGAGGGACCTTTCTGGGTAGCGCCCCCAAAATCCCTTTGAAGTGGCCCAGATCTGTGCTTTAGGCGGTCCAAAGGCCTGACAGAGGGCTGGGCTTGCCTAGGAGAAGTTGGCAGGCTCACAGTAGAGGGAAGGATCTCGAACCCATCACATTGTCACTTTGGGTGGGGGGTTATCATAATTTCCCTCTTCTCAATGCAGGGGTGTCAGTCATTTTTATTGGCTTTTTTTTAAAGTTCTATATAAAATGCAAAATAGTTAACTAGTTATGTGACCCCCGAGCATTATAGAGCCAGAGTGGCACAGCAGGTAGAGTGCTCTAGTGCAGGCCACTGAAGCGGACTGTAGATCTGTAGGTCAGCGGTTCAAATCTCATCATCGGCTCAAGGTTGACTCAGCCTTCCATCCTTCCAAGGTGGGTAAAATGAGGACCCCAGCTGTGGGGGCAATATGCTGGCTCTGTTAAAAAGTGCTATTGCTAACATGTTGTAAGCCGTCCTGAGTCTAAGGAGAAGGGCGGCATAAAAATCGAATAAATAAATAAGTAAAAATAAATAAAATACAAAGGAAATAGGAAAGCAGTGGGGAGGGGAAGGGAAAGGTGAAGAAAGGTAAAGGAAGGAAGGAAGGTGGAGGGAGGGAGGAAGGAGAAAGAATAGAATAGAAGAAAGAAAGAAAGAATGGAATGGAATGGAAGAATGCAATATAGAATGGAGTAGAGAAGAGAAGAGTAAAATAGAACAGAACAGAATAGAATGAAGAAATGGAATGGAATTGATGCTCTCTGAGCTTGCTTGTTTTCTGGCAGGCAGGAAGGAAGGAAGGAAGGGAAAAGAGAGGGAGGAGAGAGAGAGGAGGAAAGAAGGAAAGAGAAAGAAAAAGAAAGATTGACTTCTGACTCTGTTACAGTAAACTTTCAAATCACAACTTTTTTGCTTTTTCCTGATAGTACAGACAAGCCATTTCTATGAAGATCTATCTGTCTAATCAGTATTTTTTATTTGTACCTGGTTGATCCTGCCAGTAGCATATGCTTGTCTCAAATATTAAGCCATGCATGTCTTAAGTACACATGGGCGTGTCAGTGAAACTGTGAATGGCTCATTAAATCAATTATGGTTTCCTTTGGTCACTCCCACTGTTACTTGAATAACTCTTGCAATTCTACAGGGGCCCAGCCACTTTGGTGACCCTAGATAACCTTGGGCTGATTGCATATCTCTGTGGCGGCAGCAACGCATTCAAACTTTTGAACTCTATGGAATCAATTCCCCCCTCCCTGATGTCCGTACTGCTCCCACCCTGCTGGCCTTTTGCAAGGCCCCGAACACCCGGCTTTGCCGGCAGGCCTGGTGGCCATGAATTAACAACTATCATGGCCAAATCGCATGAATGTCATGTACGCATGTTGTGGTGATTGATTAATTTATGTGTTTTTTAATTAGGGTTTTATAATCTTTTAGATTTTAAATTTGACTTCTTTTTCATTTTTTGTGTTTACATAGTTGTTGAAAGCCGCCCTGAGTCCTTCGGGATTGGGCGGCATAGAAGTTATATTTATTAAATAAATAAATAAATAAATAAATAAATAAATAAATAAATACATACATACATACATACATACATACATACATACATACATACATACATACATACATACATACCCTGTTTCCCCGAAAATAAGTCACCCCCAAAAGTAAGACATAGGAGAGATTTCATAGAATTGCCTGATATAAGGCATCCCCCCAAAAGTAAGACGTAGGAAACGTTTCGTTTCACAGCATTCCCGAATGGAACATATATAACATTGCTGTCCATAAATTGCATCCCTAAACACTGCATCAATCAGATTTAAAACACATCCAACACCCGTCCAACATGCGGCTGCGTATTTGGATGCGTTTTTGCTGCAGCAGGATACAGGATACAATTCATTGGAAAAAAAATAAGACATCCCCTGAAAATAAGACGTAGCACATCTTTGTGAGCAAAAATTAATATAAGACACTGTCTTATTTTCGGGTAAACACGGTACTTTCTGTGCCTATCAGTGTGACTATGGGTAATGGGGAATCGGGGTTTGATTCCAGAGCGGGAACCTGAGAAACGGCTACCGCATCCAAGGAAGGCAGGAGGCGCGCAAATTACCCACTCCCAACGCAGGGAGGTAATGACGAAAAATAACTTTGTGCTCTTTCCTGATAGTGTAAACAAGCCGTTTCTATAAAGATCTGTCAATCTAATTGATATATTTTTATTTGTGACCTCTTAATTCCCCACGGCAAGACTTGCCCCATTTTTGAAACCTGTCCTGTCTTTGCCAGGTTACATTAAGAACACTGAGAAGCTGAGTTTCAGCAAGGAGCACCAGTACAAGCTCACCGTCACGGCCTACGACTGTGGGAAGAAGAGGGCCGCCGAGGATGTGCTGGTGAAAATAAGCATTAAACCCACCTGCAAACCAGGCTGGCAGGGTTAGTTTTGCCCCAGCTCCTTCCTCCAGCACCTTGATTGCTTGCTTCAGGCACCGAAAACGGATGGCTGCAAACCTCTTCTCTGTTCATGGTTTCAGGCTGGAGCAAAAGAATGGAATACGAACCAGGGACCGGAGCCCTCTCTCTCTTCCCCAACATCCATCTGGAGACCTGCGACGAGCCCATCACTTCCGTCCAGGCCACAGTCGAGTTGGAGACCAACCACATCGGGAAAGGCTGCGACCGAGATACCTACTCGGAGAAGTCCCTTCACAGGCTCTGCGGTAAGCTGAAAGATGCCAGGCTTTTCGAAGGGTGGGAGGAACGTCACGCTAGGAGGGCATCTCTCGGCCGCCGAATGGAAGTTGAAAAGGGTAAGGGTCAGACCAGATAAACAAAGATGCCAGGTAAGATTTAAAGCAGGAAACTCATGAATACCAGTGACCGGTTTAGTCCCACAGAGTTGGCCTTCTCCAAGTCCCGTCAACTAGACAATGTCACCTGGGGGGCCTAGGGGAAGAGCCTTCTCTGTGGGGGCCCCAGCCCTCTGGAACCATCTCCCTCCAGAGATCTGTACTGCCCCCCCCCATCTCTCCTTTTGTAAGAGTCTTAAGACTCATTTATGACGCCAGGCCTGGGCTGATTAGATCTTAACCCCTGGCCAACGAATGATTGTATACAAATGGGTGCGATTGATTTTAATATAGGTAAGAATTTTAAAATAGTTATGCAATTTTTAATTTAATTGGCTTAATCTTCATTGTAATGTTTTTAAATCTGTTATAAGCCGCCCCGAGTCTTCGGAGAGGGGCGGCATAGAAATCCAATGAATGAATGAATGAATCAATCAATCAATCAATCTAAATCAATCAATATAAGTCAATCAATCAATCAATATAAATAAATCAATATAAATAAATCAATATAAATCAATATAAATAAATACATTTCATTGAGGGCCACAACCGGGTTGTGTTGGACCTCAAGGAGTGGGACGAGTGGGCATGGCCAGCTCGATATCACTCGTGTTGGGGGCGCCTATGGTGGTCTGAGCCCCCTGCAAGAGAAACCGGGCTCCCGAGCTCCATTTTCAGCTCTGGCAGCCTCCTGCAATCCTCTGCCAGTGAAAACTGAGCTCTGTAGGGCTGCATGTGGCCCTTCCGAGCTGTTTTCACTGGCGGAGGCACCCCGGGCCTTTGCTGTTTCCGTGGGGCAGATCTAAGCACCCCATGTGCTGACTCTAGCCTTGAGTCTGACACCCCTGATCTAAAGTTTTTTCCCCCCAGTGCAACGGGGGGGCAGACAACTAAAAATCAGCACAAAGCAGGGATGAAATGCTCCCCATTTGCTCGAGTCTGCCAGTTATGAAAGAAGTGTGAGGCTCCATCCACCCGCCTGGACTCCACCATATGAGTTCTTTTACCATCTGTGCATGCGCAGAGGATAAAAAAGCTCAAATGGTGGCATCCAGGCAGGTGGGTGGAGCCCCATGCTCTCTTCACAACCGGCGCTCCTACGACAGGCACGATCGAACCGGGAGCATTTCACCCCTGGCACCAAGGTGAGAATTTCCCTGGCAGAAAGAGAGACCCGATAGCGGATCTGCTTCTTTCTGGCCTTCTCTTTTTTTATCCTCCTTAATCCTGGCCTTACAGGCGCTTCCTCCGACACTGCGGAGCTGCTGCCGTCCCCAAGCAACGTGGCCAACTGGACCCTCAACCTCCCGACGGACAATGGCCACGAGAGCGACCAGGTCTTCGAGTTCAACGGCACTCAAGCCGTGAAAGTGCCGGATAGTGTGGTCGTCATCAGCATGAAGGAGCCTTTTGTGATTTCCGTCTGGATGAGGCACGGCCCTGGGGCCAAGGAGAAGGAGACCATCCTCTGCAATTCAGACAAGACAGGTGAAAAGCGGTGGTGGTGGTGGTGGTGGTGGTGGTGGAGAGAGGCAGGCACCTGTTCGGCTTGGGATCTCATGCACCTGTGGCCTTTTCAGCCCTGGGATAGAATTGTTGCGATGTCACAAAAGACTGCACCAACCTCTGTTGGAGGGCATTAGACTAAAATATGGTTAAACTATCATGAACGGGTCCAAAGACGGGCTACAAAAATGGTGGAAAGCATAAAATCTATCAGGAAAGACTTCATGAACTCAGTCTGTATAGTCTGGAGGACAGAAGGGAAAGGGGGGGACATGGTTGAAACATATTAAATATGTTAAAGGGTTAAATAAGTTTCAGGAGGGAAGTGTTTTAATAGGAAAGAACACAAGAACAAGGGGGCAAAATCTGAGGTGAGTTGGGGGAAAGATCAAAAGCAACGTGAGAAAATATTATTTGACTGAAAGAGTAGTAGGTGCTTGGAACAAACTTCCAGCAGATGTTGTTGGGAAATATACAGTAACTGAATTGAAACATACCTGGGATAAACATAGATCCATCGTAAGATAAAATACAGGAAATAGTATAAGGGCAGACTAGATGGACCACAAGGTCTTTTTCTGCTGTCAATCTTCCATGTTTCTATTCCGACCCAGCCTTAGCAGAAGCAAGAAACAGACTCCTTGTCATGAAAACCCCCTCTTTATTTACCTCTTGTGAATTAACTGCATTCACCTACTGAAAGTCCCAGCAAAAGTCCTGCAAGGAGTTAACTGCAATAAATAACAGACCTTATCAGTTCCTTGCGATAATTGTAAGGCCCGTGAACTCCCAGCGGAAAGGCTGCAAATGAAGTTCTGGCAAACAGTCTTTGTGGCACAAAAGGCAATGAGCAAAATCTTCAGAAATACGAACTGTTGTCTCCTACGACAACCACACCCCTTTTCTTCTCTGTATTCCCCAGTCAGGGAGGGGCCATTTGGCGTCCACGTGTGCTTTGCTTCCCAAGTCAACTCCTTGTCCTCCATTGTTCACCTCTCCAAACTGCCCTCCGGAGTGCCAAAAACAGCACAACAACAAACTGGAAGTTTGGAAAATGCACTTCTGGTTTGCCCGTTGTGCTTTGGGGGTTTTTTGCATTACAGAAGCTTCCCTGAACCCTCTGGAGTGCAAAAAACAGCACAACGGCAAAACGGAAGTGCGTTTTTCTACCTTCCGGTTTGTCCGTTGGATTTTTTTTTGCCTCTGGGGCTTCAGGGAAGCTTTCCCAAGGCCAAAACTTAGCTGCCCTGGAGCTGAAACATGGCAAAGTCTCGCATGCCCTCCGATATGGCTCCGCACGCCCCAGTTCACCATCCCGGACTTAGAAAGTAAGCAGCTGAGCTTCAAATTGCTGTATTTTGAACACTGCGAAACGTGCAATCATTGAATCGATCGTTAAACTAGTTTCAGCCCACCACTGCAGCTGTGTCTAGTATCCTCTGAACGGGTTCACCGTCTGGGCACTGCGAGCAGTAATATCTAATGCGATCTTGATTTCCAGCAGAAATGTCACTTCTTGGGTTTGGCAACAGAGCAAAGATAAGGAGATGCTTTGGCACTTGGAAACACAACCGGCTTTGCAAAAGTCGCCTGTTTTACCCCCCAGCTAAAATAAAATGTTTGCTTTTCATCAATGTCTGACTGACAGTTGTGGGAATCGATCAAGTCCACATTCCTTGTTAAGTCACTGCGAGATTATTTTTGCTTTTTGAGTAACAAGGAATGAAGAGTTTCCTTCATCTCTCTCTCTCTCTCTCTCTCTCTCTCTCTCTCTCTCTCTCTCTCTCTCTCTGTATATATATATATGTGTGTGTGTGTGTGTGTGTGTCACATGGGGTTTTTTTTGGCTGAATTTTAAAATTAAGGGAGAGTAGGATAGATCTATTTCGGCCTTATTTTGGCCTCATCAGCTAGCCATACCCACTGGGACTTGAACCTGCAACCTTTGCCTTGTAAGGCAGAGAATTATCCTCTAGGCTACAGTATCCAATCCCTTCAGCTCTGCACCAGGGAAGGCTTACACACACGCGGTTTGTATCTCGAAAAGTTTGTATGACAAGGCGTTTGTAAGATGAGGTATCACTGTATATCCTCTCTCTCTCTCTCTCTCTCTCTCTCTCTCTCTCTCTGTCTCTCTCTCTCTCTGTCTCTCCTATCTATCTATCTATCTATCTATCTATCTATCTATCTATCTATCTATCTATCTTTTAAATTAGCTGCAAAGAGAATTAAATCAGGGAAGGGTCAGAAAACGGTGACAATGTATTCTGCATTTATTCCAAATCTCATTCCCCCTTCCGAATTCAGGAAAGCGACTCTGGAGTGGGAATTTGTAAGCTTCGTTTCCCGCCGTATCGTGTTTCCTGCCACTTAAGAAGAGGGGATATCTGGCATGCTGGAAATAATTAACTTTAGAAAGTGAAGCCTTGGAAACAGATAATGATTAGAAACATACGCTGGCTTGTTTAGAATTCTGCAAAGTCTCGCTGCAGAAAAATACTTCCGTGGAGCTGCATATTCCCACCCTTCTAGCTCTTAAAACTTTCCTTTTTTCCTCCCGGAGGCCTCCCAGCCTTCCGCACCCCGCAGCTAATGTTCATTGGACATTAATAGGTCAATTGTGGGTCCGGAGGTACATTTTAAGTCCTTGTTTCTGGATGTCGGGAAAAAAAGAATGCTGTGGGCTTGCATGCTGCGATACTTAGCTGTGGTTTATTGGCTCAATTCGAGCTGGCCTGCTTCCCGCCGAGCCGGAGGGAAAGTTCTACTCCTGTTATTAGCTGACAGCTGGGCCTCTTCCAGATGTTGCGCACTTCGCCCAACCCCAGCCAGGGGTCATGGATAATGGCAATTGTAGTGGCCAGCACTGGGAAAGATGCTATGATTCGCCAAGAGCAGCAAACGTACCTTACACTGGATGTGTGTGGGGGGGATGGGAAGCGATGGAACGCTAATTCTGTCCTTCTCCCGCAGACATGAGCCGTCACCGTTATTCCCTCTACGTGCACAACTGCCGCTTGGTCTTCCTCTTCCGCCAGGATCCCTCCGAGGGGCAGAGTTACAAGCCGGCCGAATTCCACTGGAGGCTGAACCAGGTGGGCATGAAAACGCTTTTTCTCGCTCGGTTCCCCTCCCTATTGAAATTTTAATATCTTGCCCCGCCCAGTGAATGATGTATGAATCTATTGTTTAACTTTTAACCGTGGGGATTTTCAGATTGTAATTTTACTTAGATTTCTAACATGGTTATATTACCGTTGTTGTAAGCCGCCCTAAGTCTCAGGAGAAGGGCGGCAGAGAAATCAAATCAAATCAATCAATCAATCAATCAGTCAATCAATCAATATTGAGCCGCAACTCTTTCCTGGTTTGGAAACAATGGATTTGCAAAATGGATTGGCCTAAAGAGGGAATGTCAGTTAGGCCCCTTGCTTCATCTACACCAGTGATGGCGAACTTATGGCAGGCGTGCCACCTATCTAAGGACATGTGAGGCGGTGCCCTATATCAGCTCCAGCACATGCTGGCTAGCTGACTTTCGGCTAACATGTTGTAAGCCACCCTGAGTCTAAGGAGAAGGGCGACATAAAAAAAAAATCAAATAAATAAATAAATATGATTTTTTCATAGGAAAAGCTAGGAATGGGTCCCAACCTTTCGTTTGCTTCCCCACTGGTCTTTTTAAACGCTTGGCTTCCATTCCAGGTTTGCGATCAGGAATGGCATCATTACATCCTGAACATAGAGTTTCCGGTGGCCACACTCTATGTCGATGGCGTTTCCTTTGATCCCTTCCCAGTGACCGAAGATTATCCGCTCCATCCCTCCAAGATAGAATCACAGCTTGTGGTTGGAGCTTGCTGGCAAGGTAAGCGACCTCCTAGATGTTATGTTGATGACTTCTTTGTGGACTGGACTCTCATTTGGGGTCCAATTGTCAGCCTGGAGAGCTTCAAGGCAGGATTAGACAGATTCATGGATGCCAAGTGTATCGGAGGTTATTGAAATGGATGTCTATGTTGCTTGAGGCAGGTAGGGTTCTCTTGGGTACCATTTGTTGGGGGTCAAGGGAAAGGGAGGGTTCTGCCTTCTCTTTCTACTCAAGATCCCCGTGGACAATTGGGGGGCCACTGTGTGACACAGAATGGTGGACTCGACGGGCTTTGTTCCGATTCAGCATGGCTCTTCTTAGGTTCTTATATAGGTGTCAAATGGCCTTCCAACTCCCGTGGCAGGAGCCAATGGGGTGGGTTGAAGCAAAGACGTTACAAAGAGTAGCTCGGATGTAAATAAGACATCCGATTTCACAAGCAACCCTGTTTTCCTGGTTCTCTCCAGCTCAGATAGTTGCCTTAACAATTCTAAAGAAAACACTCAATTCGTGGTCATCTCGAGAGCTGTTGGTGAAGGGAAAACGTGGAATGAAGAACTCAGCCACTCAGAGTCCATTTGGAGTGAGTGGCATATAAACACAATAAATACAATAAATAAAACTTGAACTGTGCCAGGAACTCAAAGCAGTTTATAAAACCAGAAAGTCTTGTGAGAGAGAATGTTCTCGCTGGCTCTGCTTTTCGAAGCGATAAAGTTTTACGAGTGGGGTCAATTGGGATGTTTGGCAGGATAATTAGGGCTGCATGTGATGGTGGCTTTTTGTTAAGAGGGGTTGTAAAAATGCAGCCATAGAACTGATGATTTAACTACATTCAAAGCAGGTTAAAACAGCCCTTCCCCACCGAGTTGCAACCTCAAAGCTGCCCAAAGGCTTTTTTCCTCCTCAGAAAATGGATGCTCGGGTTAGTTTTAAGAAGGCAAGCGCTGCACCACATATTTGCATTGCAATTCTTGCTTTTTAAAAAATAAATATAATTTTTTAAAATCCCCTAATGCAGCATTGGTGAATCTTTTCAGTACCAAGCACTGAAACAGGAGCGTGCGTGTGCATGCCAGGAACTGGAAGAGCAGTCGCCCAGTGCACACGCATGTGCCAGGAAGATGATCTTCCGGTCCCGGTGTGCACATGCACACTGGCCAACTGATCTTCCGGTTTCCGGTGCACATGCGTGCATGAAAACAAGCTGGCTGGTGCGCATGCATGTGCTGGAAACTGGAAGAGTAGAAACAGGAAAACACGCACCAGGAAGATGGTCATCTGGTTTCCGGCATGCGCTTGCACTTCAGCCACCTGGTCTTCCAGTTTATGGCACACATGCGCACGCAAAGACCAACTGGAGTGCATGTGCACGCCAGCATACATAACCTGGTTTCTGTTCTGCTGGGGTTTTGGCGCTTTCACGCATGTGAAGACCAGCCGGGAGCACAACGGAGGATGGGCTCATGTGCCCAGGGAGATGGTTATGCGTACCACTTCTGGCACATGTGCCTAGATCCGCCATCAATGGCCCTAATGGCACCGTTTTCTAAGGACTGCTTTTGAGGATTTTTTTTTTTTGGAAAAAAAAATCAGGCTAGTGGGCGAAATGTCCTTTTCTTCTCCATAATCTTCCACTTCTCCCATGGCTGTTGTGTGCAAAGTGCCACCAGAGGGTCACGGAGGGAATTGGATAACCGTAATTGAATTGTCAATAGGGGGGATTAGGTTTAGCGCTCGGTCAAAACTTTAGCAGAAAGAGGAAAGCAGCTGGAGGAGATCTCCTTTCTCTCTTCCTGGTGACGCCACGGAGGGGAAAACTGCTCCGAATACATCTTCGGGTTTAGACTGCTTTTTGGTTTGTCCTTCGGAATTGGATTGGGGAGATGGAGAGTCGCCCCCTACCCAAAAGGGCATTGCAAACTTTGCTTAGCTACTTTTATTTTATATATTTAGAAAATCGATATAGTCCCCTATGCGCTGACGGCGACTCTCAACAATGAAAACAAAATTTTTTGGGGGGATTACTGTATCTTTTGGAATATAAGATTAGACACCGGAGTATAAGACGTACCTTAGTTTTCGGGGAGGAAAATAGGGAAAATAATCTGCTTAGCAGGTATTCATCTGGCTAGCATCCTTAGTCTGATGAGCTTCAGCACATTATTTGATCCCCTGGTCAGGGCTTTAAAAAAAACCTTATTCAGAGAGAATAACAATGAAAGAGCTTGCAAACCGGTAAAGCTGGGAACATCATTAGCACATGGAAAGAAACATTCAAAGCAAGTAGAGCAATGGAAAAAGCTCTGCTTGGAAAACATTCTTCGCAGAGAGTAACAGTGAAAGAGTTTGTGAGCAGGTAAGAACTGGGAACATCGTTAACACCTGGTTAGGGCTGGGAAGAAACTTATTCGGAGCAACTTAGAGGAATGGAAAAAACCCTGCAAAGACTTAGGGGCTTGGAAAACATTCTTCACAGAGAATGTAAGAGCTGGGTAGATCATTAGCAGCTAGTTAGGGCTGGGGGGGGCGGGGCGGGGAAGCTACATTCAGAGTATAAGACACAAATTATCAGCCTCTTAGGGAAGAAAAAGGGTGCGTCTTATACTCCCAAAAATATGGTACTTAATTTTAAAATGACCTCATGCCCATTGGCAACAGCACGGGGTTAAATAACCCACTTGTTGGGCTCCATCCCACTCTGGGCTCCCCAAACCCTCTGTCAGAACCAAATCTTTAGAGCCTTCGGAAAGACTGCCAAAAAATGGCAGCTAGT
Organism: Erythrolamprus reginae; assembly: GCF_031021105.1. Classification (NCBI taxonomy): domain Eukaryota; kingdom Metazoa; phylum Chordata; class Lepidosauria; order Squamata; family Dipsadidae; genus Erythrolamprus; species Erythrolamprus reginae. Next base: position 23,471,184 of record NC_091957.1, on the reverse strand, counting down.
TTAATTTTGGCAGGGACAGAGTTCCCGAGGGAGGGAGCCACCACGGAAAAGGGCCTTCTTCTGCATCCTACTCACTTATCTTAACAAACTGGAATTGCAGGTGGGTGACCCATCCGGGCCTGAACTGCGACAGGTTAAAATATCCAGGCCCTACCTAACCTCCCCCTTGTTCCTGTTTTTTTCCTTTCCTCCCTGTTTCTTGCTTCTCTGCAGAATATACGGGAAATGAGAATGACACCGACCAAGCGACCGAGAACCCTACAGGTTGCTGGCAGTCTAATTTTTCTCTTTTTAATGCTTTCATGTCCAAGGCAAGCTGTGGCTTCATCACATACAGCATGACCGGCCAGCATTGCATTACTACGGCCATTGGAGGGACACATAATCACATTGCCGAGCTTGTGGGTTTTTTTTTCATTGCACTTTTCTTACACACACACATATATATATATTCACCTCCTCTGGTGTCTCCTCCCCCCCCCCCTTTTCGCAATAACCCCTCATGCATTCATTTGCAAGTTGCTAAGCCATGAAGATGACCTTGAAATGAGCTAGCAGTAGCCCTTAGACTTATGTACCAGAATCAGCCTATTTCCCCCACTCTTTGGGTCCTCATTTTACTGACCTCGGAAGGATGGAAGGATGAGTCAATTTTGAGCCAGTCAGTCAGGATCGAACTGCTTTCAGTGCACAGAGTTAGCCTGCAATACTGCATTCTAACCACAGGGAGGGAGGAAAGGAAGGGAGGGAGGGAGGGTATTTACTAGTTATATACTGCTTCACAGTGTTTTTAACAGCCCTCTCTAAAGTGGTTTACAGAGTCAGCCTACTTTCCCCCAGTAATCTGGGGTCCTCATTTTACTGACCTTGGAAGGATGGAAGGACGGAAGGACGAGTCAACCTTGAGCCAGTTGGTCAGGATCAAACTGCTTTCAGTGAGCAGTTAGCCTGCAATACTGCATTCTAACCACAGGGAGGGAGGAAAGGAAGGAAGGAAGTGTATTTACCGTGTATATACCGCTTCACAGTGCTTTTACAGCCCTCTCTAAGCAGTTTACAGAGTCAGCTTATTTCCCCCAGCAATCTGGGTCCTCATTTTACCCAACTCGGCAGGATGGAAGGCTGAGTCAACCTTCAGCCCAGTCAGGATCGAACTCTTGGCAGTGGTCAGAGATTCAGCCTGCAATATTGCACTCTGACCACTGTGCCACCACAACTCTTACAAACTTGGTTGAGAAATCTCCCCAGTGGATGGTGGCTACTGCAGGGTGGGACCTATCATGGACACTGGCTTCCCATTGGCCCATTGTTTGCTTCCTTGGAATTAAACAGCCAACCCAAGGCGACGCCTCTGTAATTCAGTTCCTGTCCAGTGAGGGATCTTCAGCCATGGAAAGTCGCTGGCCCATCTCGGGTCTCTTAGCCCAATATCGTGTCACAGTCTCGTCCTTGAGGAGGCAGATCCCCTAAGGAAACGTCCTTGGAGAAAAAGCAGGATCTAACCAATCCCATAAACCGAAGAGGGAACAGGATAAATCGCAGAGGTGTGCACAAAAGGGAAAATGTTTCCCACCCCCCTTCACATCCCCTTCTGGCCTTTCTCACGAGCCCATTTGGTCAATTCAAGCAAACCCTTTCAAATAGGATTTTACAGGGCCAGGCTGGTGAGGATTAGTGGTGAGTCATAGAATGGTTCATGTCCAGTTTTTTTCTTTTTTCTTTGGCTCTTCTTCGTGCATTGCAGGATGATGAGCAGATGGCTATGCTCCCTGCTGACTCACCTGTCTAGTTTTGGAGGACATGACTCGCTACCTTTAACTTCTCAGCTTGAGGCCACTGAATCATTCTTGCTTTGATTTAAAATTGCCTATTGCCAAATATCCAGCAAAAAGGCGTCTTTTGATTATCATCATCAACTTAAAACAGCCTCACTGAAAGCCAAAGGAAAGGATGGCTTTCCTGCAAATAGAATAGAATAGACTAGAATAAAAAATAGAATAGAGTAGAAAATAGGAAAATAGGAATAGAAAAGAATAGAGGAAAATAGGAATAGAAAAAAATAGAGGAAAATAGGAATGGAATAGAAATAGAATAGGAGGAAAATAGGAATGGAATGGATAGAGAGAAAAAATGATATCTAAAGGTTAGATGAAAGTTGCTGAGAAGATGGGATTTCAGTGAAAGCTATATATATTTGCATACAAAAGAACAGTACTTCGTGTGTGGATTTTTATCAATGGGGGTAATAGGAGAGAGCTACTAGAACAGGAAGAGATCTCAATTTGATAGGTGTTTCCTAGGCTTCATCAGTATTTTTCAACCTCAGCAACTTTAAAATATGTGGTTTTGATTCCCAGAATAGCTGGCTGAGGAATTCTGGGAGTTGAAATCCAGATATCTTCAAGTTGCCAAGGTTGGGAAACACTGGTCTAGATCAATTTATATGGAATATAGCCATAAAAACCCTTGCATGAACTGGATTTCAAGACTTGATCACAGGGTGGAAATGTAGCCATCCCCATCCTGTTCCCCCATAATCTGGGCTTGCACTGCAGTCTTCATCTTGGATCTTTGTTTCCTCACTTTCCAATCACCTGTTTTAGACAAGCTGTCTTAAAATAAAGGCTGCCTGACAGGTGTCGGTTTAAAGCCCACTCGATTCCACGACCAAGCTCGCTCATCCCATCCCTGCCCCTCGCTGCATGAACGAGCATCCGTTTTATTTTCCGTTCCTCCCCATCGCGCTTGAGCATAACCGCGAGCCGAACTCCGGAACGGGCAACTCACTAACTGCATGCCGTCGAAAAGCAAAAGCCGAGCAGGGGGCGCGAGTGCCATCAGGCCAGAGAGGCCGCCGAACGCCAGGACTAAGTACGGCTGCTTTTCCTTCCTTCAAGGTGGCGAGCAGCGGATGGCTCAGTTCTTCCGTGGCAACTTGGCCGGCTTGACCATCCGCTCGGGCAAACTGGAAAGCAAGAAAGTGATCGATTGTCTGTATACCTGCAAAGAAGGCCTGGACCTGCCCACCACGGACGGCACTGCGAAGGGCCTCAAGGTATGGTTGTGACCCGGCTCTCCAAACACGACAAACCCTCTGAAGTGAACGTGAATGATTCCTTTTATTAGGAGCATTCAGCAGCCCTGGCAAAAAGTTTCTCACTCAGGCTGACAAGTCCTCTCGTCCAGAAGATGAATTTGTTTATTTATTAGATATCTATGTCGCCCTTCTCCCAGCGACTCAGGGCAGCGTACAATATCATAAATACAACAATACATGAAAGAAATCTAATTTGCTTTAAAAGACTGATATAGATTGCTAAAAGTGTTAGAAAACCCCATATACAGTGGTACCTCGAGATACGAGTTTAATTCGTTCCGGACCTGGGCTCTTAAGTCGAGCAGCTCTTATCTCGAACGACTTTTCCCCATAGGAATTAATGTAAATAATTTTAATTGGTTCCAGCCCTCAAAAAACTCACAAAGTTAGTCTAAATTATGCAGAAAGACATGTTTTTAATGAAGAAATGTACATGTACATATAAATGAATAATGAAGTTTCTTTCACTTAACTTGTAAACTTTCTTAAACTTTTAAATTTACATATGTTCAACTTCTCTGCCACCCAATCCTGTAGGACAGAGGTCCCCAACCCTTTTTGCACCAGGGACCGGCTTTAAGCGATCAAGAGAGGAATGGGTGAATGAATGGATGGAGGGTGGGAAGGAAGGAAGGAAAGGGGGAAGGGACAGGAACAGAGGAAGGAAGCAAGGAAACTTATGAAAGGGGAGAGTAAGAGAGGAATGAGTGAAGGGAGGGAGGGAAGAAGGTGGGAAGGAGAAAGAAAAGAAGAAATAGAGGAAGGGAAGGTAAAAGAGAGAAAGAAAAAGAGCAAGAAAGAAAGCTGCAAGCACCCCCCCGAGCCCCCCAGGCCGGCTGCAACCTTTTAAAACACGCGCGCCGCTTCGCAGCTGTCTCCTGAAGCCGAACGCGGAAGTTAGCGTTTGGCTTCAGGAGACAGCTCCTTGGCGCTTGTATCTCGAATTTGGGCTTGTAAGTAGAACAAAAATATCTCTCCCCTCCCAGCTCTTATCTCGAGTTGCTCTTAAGTAGAGCAGCTCTTATGTCGGGGTTCCACTGTACAGACATACACACTCAACAGATGCAATCTTTCCTAATATTGGCCGGAGAAAATCTCATCGTTCATGGCCCCTATGCCTGCCGGCAGAGGTGGGTCTTCAGAGCTTTACGAAAGACTAGGAGGGAGGGGGCAATACGTATCTCCCGCGTGAGTTCATTCCAGAGAGCCGGGGCCACCACAGAGAAGGCTCTTCTCCTAGGCCCCACCAGACAACATTGTATGGCCGATAGGACCTGGAGAAGGCCGGCTCCCTGGAACCTAACTGGCCACTGGGGTGCAAGAGGCAGAAGACGGTTCTGTAGGTAGTCTGGTCCTAAGCCATGTAGGGCTTTATAGGTCATAACCAGCACTTTGAGTTGCGCCCGGAGACCAATTGGCAACCAGTGCAGTTCATGGAGTGATGTTGAGATGTGGGCAGATCTTAGTAGCCCCATTATAGCTCACGTGGCTGTATTTTGCACAGTGTGCAGTCTCCGAACACTCTTCAGAGGCAGCCCCATGTAGCAGCCCCAATAATTATCTCCATCCCCTGCCTTTTATCCCCAGAGCTAGGGTGGGGCTTCACTAGCAGCGGTGACTCTTCCGTCCCAAGGACCGGCCCATAGATTTCCACTGCTCTCCTCTCCTCTAGCTCCTGCACATCTACGCATCAGGCACTGGTGGACCCAGCTGTTCCTCCTCTTCCTCATCAGCCACCTCCAGATCTGGGGGGCTGTTGACTCTCCATCTGAGGGCTGACGGATGGCCCAGGCTCTGCCTCTGTCTCCCCCTCTATCAGCTCCATTCCCTCTTCTACCCCCGGGGCTCTGAGGTTGCTTTGAGGCTGACCCTGACTCCCATGCCACCTCCTCTTTCTCCTCTTCCTCTGATTTGCCTTCTGGAAGGTTCAGCAGCCGACAGGCCATAACAAATACTCTCGGATTGCTTATTCCAAATCATTTAGTTCTTCAGGTCTCAACATTTTCCCAATACACCCAAAATGATCTCATTTATAACATAGTAATCAATCATAAAGAATTTTTCATTTAAACTATTTCCACTCTCTCTGATTTGGAATAAGGTTGATAAAATAATGAAGACTGATATGGGAAGCATAATGGTAATTTAAGAAAACTATACAAATGAGTATTGCTTTCTATGGGACATTTGGTTATGATAAAATAGGTGGAAATGAATGATAAATAAAAAGATTAATAAAAAACGAATAAGCAAATTTGGCTTAAAATTAAAAGGCATGAGAAAGAGTAACTATCTTGGTAAAAATTAAGCGAATAGCAGTTAATTTGGGGAGGAAATTTTGTGTGTGTGCGCGTGCGTGTGTGTATACTGCTCAGAAAAATAAAGAGAACACTCAAATAACACATGCCAGATCTGAATGAATGAAATATTCTCATTGAATATTTCATTTGCACAACTATTCCATCTGCACAACAGCATGTGAAATTGATAGTGTTGCTTCCTAAGTGGACAGTTTGATTTCACAGAAGTTTGATTTACTTGGAGTTATATTGTGTTGTTTAAGTGTTCCCTTTATTCTTTGAGCAGTATATATACAGGATGTGATATATATGTATCACATGTTTTTGCTGAATTTTTAAAATTAAGGGAGACTAGCACTATTTTGGCCTTATTCTGGCCTCATCAGCTAGCCATACCCTTACTGGGATTTGATCCTGTAGCTTCTGCCTTGTAAGGCAGAGAATTAACCTCTAGGCCACAGGATCTGATCCCTTCAACTTTGTACCAGGGAGGGGCTATACATATATTCAGAAGCACAATACTTTCATGAAAATATGTCTGGAATAAATCAAGAATATATGAATGATTGATTTAAAAAATGTATAAGTATGTATTTACAATACTGGAACATTTAAAGGTATTTAAAGGTTAATGTATGGGTTGTTGAAAAAAAATTAAAAATTCTGCTAGAAGTATTCTCAGAACGCTGCTATGGAAGGGGCCCAATTATGGGCCTTTGCAAAGGCAAAGAGAAACCCACTTCGGCCTCCAGACTGGTTTTGCTGCAACTCACAGCAGCTCTGGGCCAAGCGAAGGCTCTTGCAAATGGTTCAAGTTTCAAACGTTCCTTGCTTCTTTAACGTAAAGAAAAGTACGTGCTGCTTTAAAACTCCTGTTTCCTTATATTTTAGCAGCCTTGCCATTTATTTATTTAGCCTGCAGCAAACACGTGAAGAAAAAAAAGCACTTCGCAAATACATCCTCGATGAGCCAACATGAAATTATTTACAATTTCAAAGCTTGACTGCATATATAGTCAATGCATGATGGAGCTGCATCAAGAAAGTCTGAGGTTTCCCTGATATGCACTCAAAAGAAGGTTGCCTTTCTCCTGGGTTGGATGCCCAGCAGGTTAGGCAGGCAGGCAGGACTGTGTGACACCTGCCCTCCACCCCCCAGCTAAAATGTCAAAAGAGTTTCATCCAGAGTTTAAAAAGCACATTTTAACCAAATTCTTCTCCTTCCCTGATTCTTCATTCCTCATTCAGTTGCTAAGTCTCCCAGCTGGCAAGGAAACCTTTCAAGGTCTTTTCTCCCCAATTCTCTTGTTGGGAGAAAGTGCCACAAGCAGAAACAAATGGAGACATAGTAGAGATTTTTTTAAAAAATCAGGAGCTTAGAAAACCATCAGTACAAATTTAATCTTTCTCTCGCCTCATCTTCCAAGGCTGGAACATTTAACTAAAAGTGAGAGAGAGAGAAAACCTTGATAAAGCACTTGATAAAGTCCAATGTGAGTTGAAGCTAAGTTCTCTGAACCAGGTAGTAACTAACACCATTTTATTGTTAAACCCCTCTCCGTGGCATCTACCCTTATTTTTCTTTAGAAGGGAGGATAAGTTGCTGGATAAAAGAGATTTTAAATGCAGACTCTGCTTTGGGAAAGAAGTAAATCTAAGAAAGAGAATTGCAGTGGCCCAGAGGAAAGGGGACAAATTCCAGCATGCAACTCCATCATGCATCCACTATATATACAGTCAAGCTTTGAATTTGTAAATAATTTCATGTTGGCTCATCAAGGATTCAATTCAATTCAATTTATTAGATTTGTATGCCGCCCCTCTCCGAAGACTCCGAAGGATGTACAGTGGTTCCCCTGCTTATGAACTTAATTCATTCCGTAACCAGGTTCTTAAGTAGAAAAGTTTGTAAGAAGAAATAATTTTTCCCATAGGAATCAATGTAAAAGCAAATAATGAGTGCGATTGGGGAAACCACAGGTAGGGCGGAGGCCCTGTTTCTTCACAGGAGATTCCTAGAGAGGCCCCACGGAGGCTTCTCCTCGCCTTTTCCGGCCCTGTTTCCTCCCAGAAGATTCCTAGAGAGGCCCCACGAAAGCTTCTCCATGCCTTTTCCGGTTTGTAAGTGGAAAATAGTTCTTGAGAAGAGGCAAAAAAATCTTGAACACCCGGTTCTTATCTAGAAAAGTTCGTAAGTAGAGGTACCACTGAAAATGTGAAGTACTTTTTTTCTCTACGCATTTGCTGCAGGCTAAATAAATAATGGCAAGGCTGCTAAAATGTAAGAAAACGACAGCTTCTAAGCAGCGCACATTTCTCTTTACATTAAGAAGCGTCCGTTATTCTACTTATAGGATTATTACACTCCACGCCTGGTTTGATTTATCAGAAAGGTTTCCTTCCCTGATAGGGCTGCCTTCCTAGCAATCTTCTGGTTTCTCCTCATTTCAGATCCACATGAACCCCAGCCAGTCAGCCCTGAGTTTAGAAGGGGACGACCTCGAGAGGTTCGACAAAGCCATGCAACGCATTTCATATGTGAACTCGCGTCAGTTCCCCACACCCGGCATCCGGCGGATCAAAATCACAAGCACTGTGAAGTGAGTCTTTGTGGCGGGCGGAGAAGGTGCAACAGGGGGGTTGACTCAGAGGGGTGTTTAGTTATTGTGGGGCAGAGCCTTTGCCTTGGGGCCTCATTCTCGTCTTTTAGAGAGACCAGAAATTTAAGGTTGGATGGGGTGGGCTAGGGTAGGGTGGGAGAAGATAGAATAGGGTAGAAAATAGAGGAGAGAATATAATAGAGTAGAATAGAAAAATATAATTAAATATAATTCTTTAGAATAGAATTCTTTAGAATAGAATTCTTTAGAATAGAATAGAATAGAATAGAATAGAATTCTTTATGGGCCAAGTATGATTGGACACATAAGGAATTTGTCTTGGTGCATATGCTCTCAGTGTACCTAAAAGAAAAAGATACATTTGTCAAGAATCATGAGGGACAACACTTAATGATTGTCATAGGGGTTAAATAAGCAATGAAGAAACAATCAATATTAATAAAAATCTTAGGATACAAGCAACAAGTTACAGTCCTAAGTGGGAGGAAATGGGTGATAGGAATGATGAGAAAAAACTAGTAGAAATAGAAGTGCAGACTTAGTAACAAGTTTGACAGTTTAGTAGAGTGATGGCATTCGGGCGGGGGGGGGGGGAGGGAACTGTTCTTGTGTCTAATTGTCTTGGTGTGCAGTGCTCTATAGTGACATTTTGAGGGTAGGAGTTGAAATATGCACATAGCAAAATACAAATATCTCTAGTATAAACTCCCCCCAAGAAGAACAGCATTGGCTCCCTCTTATGGCCAACCAGCAAATGACTCTTAAAGGTACAGTCTTAACTTACATTGTTAGCTTCTGTATTGCAACACCCAACATAGTTACATACAGTATACTAACAGTCACCACCTCTTATTCCCCAGGTGTGCCGACAACGAAGCCTGCATCGGCATTCCGCTTGTGGAGGGCTACATCATGGTGTTGCAACCCGAGGAGCCCAAAATCAGCCTGAGTGGCATCAATCACTTCGCCCGTTCGGCTTCAGAGTTTGAGAGCTCTGAGGGCGTCTCTCTCTTCCCCGAACTTCGGATCATCAGCACCATCACTCGGGAGGTGGAGCCCGAAGGCGAGGGAGAGGAGGACCCTACAGGTGAGACACGGGGACTGAGGAGGAAAGGAAAGGCTGCCCGGAGCCCTCTTCGTTTTTCAGGCAACCACTTTTCTCCAGAATGGAGCAAACAGCATTTTCTCCATAAAATGCAAGCGGAAGTTAATTTTGGGGAATGTTTTCTCTTCAACTGAGCTTTATTTTGGGGGGTATCTTTTTTATTCTGCACTGAAAATCGGGTGAGAGGATGCAATATCAGAGTCAACAAGGTTTGAGGGAGATGGGTGGTGAATGGATGAAAGGAAAGGAAGGAGAGAGGGGAAAAAAAGAAAGAGACAAAAAGAGAGAGAAAGAAAAAAATAGAAAGAAAGAAAAAGAAAGGGAGAGAGAGAAAAGTAGTAAGGAAGGAAGAAGAAAGAAGGAAAGGAAGGAAGAAAGAAAAAGAAAGAAGGACGGGAGGGGGAGAGAGAAGGAAGTAGGAAGAAAGTAGGAAGGAAGAAGAAAGAAGAAGGAAAGAAAAGATCTAATAATGATCTAGTGGTTAAGACTCCAGATTAGAAAGCGAGAAATTGTGAGTTCAAGTCCTGCCTTAGACATGAAAGTCAGCTGAGTGACTTTGAGCTAGTCCCTCTCTCTCAGCCCAACCCACCTCACAGGGTGGTTGTGGGGGAAGAAAGTAGTAAGAGGAACATGTGTTGGATATGCTTGCTACCTAATTTGTATAAGCAATAAAGGCGGGCTACATTTAAATATAAAAAATGTTGGGTACATGGCAGTGAGGACAGGATAGATCCATGATGGCGAACCTATGGCATGCTTGCCAGAGGCGGGACGCAGAGCCCTTTCTGTGGGCATGCTCACTGTCGCCAGTTACTGTTCATATGCGCGTTAGTCAGCCAGACTTTGCAGGTGCCGAGGTGAAAACGGACTGAAAAATGACCAAAAAACATGAATGCACAATCTGGACAGCTGGTCTTTGGGTTTCCAGTGCTCCGGCACGCATACATGCGCATGTATTTTGGGTTGGGTACTTGATGCCAAAAAGGTTCACCATCACTGTACTAGATGAAGAGAGAAAGATCCAGCATCCATCGTAGGCAGCCCAGATTTTTTATAAGGAAAGATCCCAGTCGCGGGAAACAACTAGATGAATGGGTGGGCAATGTCTTGGCAAAACCTGGACAGCCAGGATTTTTTTTCTTATTTCCTTCTTCTTGATCAGTTTTCCTCCTTTTTTCTCCTTTCCAGTCCAAGAGTCTTTGGTGTCCGAAGAAATCATGCACAATTTGGATACCTGTGAGGTCTCGGTCTTGGGGGAGGAGCTGAACAGGGATCAAGAGAGCCTAGAGGTGGACCTGGTACGGCTGCAACAGAAAGGGATGGAAATGAGCAGCTCAAGCGTTGGCCTCATTCTTACTGGTATGGCCCTCCCTTTCCCTTCACCCCGGGAGACAGTTTACGCGTAGCACTAACTCAGTGGTCGGCAACTTTAAAACACTGAAAGAGCCACAAAGGTCCTAACTGGAAGCCCCCTGTTCGATTCTGAAACTGACCGGAAGTTTACTTCCCCTACCATATAGTCTCCTCCTAGCATGGCATCCTTTTTGTTCTGTTGACCAGAAGTCCACTTCCTGCGCCATAGAGTCTCCTAGCATGGCATCCTTTTTCCTCTGCCAACCGGAAGTCCGGTTTCCCCACCATAGAGTCTCCTCCTAGAATGGCATCCTTTTTCCTCTATCTGTCCTAACTAAAAGCCCTATCAATTGTGGAGCCAACTGGTGACGGGGAGCCACGGTAGAGGGGTTGAAAGAGCCACATGCAGCTCCCGAGCTGCCGGTTCCTGACCCCTGCAACTAACCCCACCCAGCTATCTTTCCAGGACATGCCAGATCCTAAAATCGTGGCTTGCAATCTGTGACGATCGGGTTTTGCCAAACACGGTCTCCAAGACAGCACCAATTTTTATGTTTAACTGACTCATGTCTCTTCTCCGCAGGGGTGGACACCATGGCCAGCTATGAGGAAGTTTTGCACTTGATCCGGTACCGTAACTGGCATGCTGACTCGCTCTTTGACCGGAAGTTCAAGCTTGTGTGCTCGGAGCTCAACGGACGCTACGTGAGCAATGAATTTAAGGCGGAAGTAAGTGAAGGAGTCTTCTGGGACTTTTGAGCATCTGGATTTCTCTCCTGTTGAATGTATTGTGACCATCTGCTGATGGCACAGAAGTAGACTTGTTTTTAATGGAGGAATACAGGAGCGGGGACGTAGGAGGAAAAGCCACCAGTCAATCCTGTGAGAAAGGAATTTAAAATAACCTCCCACTTGAGTGCACTGGGGTATGCGGGTGCGTAAAGTTTCTGTCCCTTTGCCCCACAACAAACCCACTCCCCTCAAAAAATGGCACGTCTGGAATCCTTGAGTGCTCTCTTTCCTGATAGGACTAATAATCCCACACAGAGAGCCCTCGACTTAACAACAGTTCATTTAGTGACCAAAGTCAAAATGGCACTGGGAAAAAGTGACTTATGACCAGTTTTCCCACTTAATAACCATTTCAGCGTCATCTCCATGGTTGCGTTGATTTACATTCAGATGCCTGACAGCTGGTTCATATTTATGGCGGCGGCAGTGTCCTCAGGTCCCCTTTTGCAACTGTTTGACAAGGAGCCAGATTCACTTAACAACCGTATTATTAATTTTAACAAGTGCAGCGATTCATTTAATGAGTGTGGCAAGAAACATCTTAAAAGGGGGCAGAGCTCACTTAACGAATTTCTCACTTGGCAGTATAAATTCTGGGCTCCATTGTGGTCGTCAGTCGAGGGCTACCTGCACAAGCTATTCGAGAATTGTAGGCATAGAGCTGCATTTCTCCAACTGGCGTCTTCCAGATGGGTGTTCTGCCCCCCGAACATATCAAAAGACACCGTTTGAACGAACTTAACTAATTATCAGTCAAACTACTGCTAATAACTGGCTTAGCAATGGAGACACACACACACAAATCAAAAAGCAATCCTTTCTTGCAAAAACTCAGCTGCTAATTAATCTTCATTAGCAGCTTGCATAAGTTCAAGCAGTCTTAACTCAAAGCAATGCAATTAGTTCTTCATATCTCATGTAGTTTCCAAAAGCTTGGCAAAATGTTCAGGAGTTTTCCTTGATAAGAAATCCAAAGCAGAGAAACAAGGATTCACAAGACACTCAGGACAAAAACACACAGCTAAAATGTTGTTTCCTGCAGCCTTTCAGCTGCCTCTGATATCCTTAAGTAGATTAGGGGAGTGGCCAATTAGCCTCCAGTCTTACTCCCGAGGAGACCTTCTCTGGAGTAACCATTCGTTTCTCTTGGCAGCTCTGTGTGCTCTTGCATCAAGAAGAGGAGAAGCCTCTTCTTCCTCATCAATGCCAAGAGGTGCTGGAGGTTCTGAAGGCCCCAGCTGAATCTCTGCCTCTGGCACTGAGTTCTCGCCAGCCTCCTTACTGTCCGACTCGGGTGCCAGCTGCAGAAGTCACTGGCGCATCACCAAGTCGGTCTCCTTCTCGAACGGGGTCTGCTATCAGCTGCATGAACTGTTGGCAGGCCACAACAATGGGAGACTACAACTCCCAGAAGGCTTAGCAATAATTCTGCAGATGGGGGAATTTTGGGAAGTGCGCGTACACACGCACACACACACACACACACAAACACATATCTGTGTTCTGCTGATGGTTTCCTAAAACTCTGTCTTCCCCATGCTCTAATCTTGTATGTGCTAGGTGAACGTCATCCACACCGCTAACGTCATGGAACATGCCAGCCATATTGCTGCCCAGCAGCCACAATTTGTGCAGCCTGTCCATCATTCCTTCGTTGACCTTTCAGGCCACAACCTCGCAAACCCTCACCCAGGGTTTTCCGGTAAGGATACCTCTTCCTTAAATCTCTCCACTGCTATTTCCTTTTTTTTAAAAAAATAGTCTTTATTGGTTTGTCATTTAAAAACAAACAAACAAACAAACATACATACATGTGTATGTATGTATGTATGTATGTATGTATGTGTGTGTAACATATTTTGTGGCTGAGAAGCAAAAAGGAAGCTGTGATGCTCCTCCCATATACCAGGATGACTCGACAAAAAAATCACACATAATCCTTCCCTGGTACAAACTGATACAGGAGACAAGCCTGTAGCCTAGAGGCTAAGGGCACTGCCTTACAAGGAAGAGCCCCGGGTTCAAATCATAGTAAGAGTCTGGCAACCTGATGAAGGCAAATAAGCCAGAAATAGATCTATAGTAGTCTCCCTTCCTTTTCATTATCAGCAAAAATATGTTACATTTATATTATAGTTGTTGGCTATAAAAAAACTTATCTGTCTTAGAATATGACTCCTAATGGGGCCGAGAGGCAAAAAGGAAGCTATGATGCTCCTTCAATATACCAGGGTGACTTAATAAAAAAATCACATATACGCACGCGCACATACACACAACTTACAACATAAACATAGCGTATATCTGAGTCATAAACATATATAACATTTACAATTTCCATTTACAGCTTATTGGTATTGTTCTCATATATTTACAGTTTATAATATCATTTCTATTATATTTTATTATTAGCCATTTATAACAATTCTCCAGTTTTTGATGAGGCGGCTGTTGAGATGTCATTAAACCAGGGTTTCTTAACCTCAGATGTGTGGGCTTCAACTCCCAGAATTCCCCCAGCCAGCCACACTAGCTTGTAGGTAACTCTGGAAGCTGAAGTCCAAATATCTTAAAGTTGCCAAGTTTGGGAAATTAAACCAAATTACATCTGAGCACCACTTAAAAGTGTTCTGACCTAAGCTTTTTATTTCAATGGCTGTGAATTCTGTTCATTCCCAGCCGGAAATAAGTCCCTAACAATGCTAATTTAGTCTGACAGAAATGTCTTTCGGAAGAAGGCAGATAAGCACCAACCTTTATCTCTTTTGACACGCTGCCAGAGGCCTAATTGGCAAGGAGCTTTGCGAGGCCAAACAGAAACACGGAATCGGGACTGAAATGCTTTGACATGAATTGAACAAAGTTGCTTCCTGCCACAAGCCACAAGCCCCTCCATTTGCTCCACTTATATAGCCGATGGGAGGGGCAATCATCTCCAAGCCTTACTCCCGAGTAGTCCTCCTCCGTAACTGTTCTTGCCTTCTGGCAGCTCTACGCATGTGTGCATTGGGAACAGGCTCATGTCAGCCTTTGGAGGCTCTGGGGTCAGCATAGACCTCTCAGATCGCCCGGGATGGATCTCTGCCTCTGACGCTGAACCTTCTCCAGGCCTGGCTCATGTTCCTCCCCAGCTTCCTCACTGTCCGACTCTGCTGCCAGCTCCACAGCTCGTTTGTGGACCACAACATAAAGATGCTAAAATTTAGGCCCTCCTGCTGGGATCAGTAACAGCTCCCTGCATTCTGAAACATACTTGTGAAAAATGAATAGGAAAAAAAAAAGCAGAATATTCAGGAACACCACATCACCAAATGTCAGTCTCCTGTTTGTTGCCATCGTGTCAAAAATATGTCGGCAAAGCTAAATATACAGACAAGTGGAGTGCTGCAAATTACATCGTTGCTCCCTTGCTTGTCTTGAGATCTTCCAGTTCTCGAGAAGGGATAGCAATTAGAAACTTAACTCAAGGCAAGAGGGTTATTTTTGTGGTGTTTCTTAACTTCTGCAGAACTGCTGTGTGAATATGTGAGATGGGAACTAGCGTATTTCCCCCCCCCCCCCTCATATAAGACTGGGTCTTAGATTAATTTTTGCGCCAAAGACTCATTAGAGCTTATTTTGTGGTTACGTCTTATTTTGGGGGAAATACGGTATTAAATGCATCCATCTAGTTGACAATCTTAACTGGGGCTTATTTGGGGGGCAGGGCTTATATTACGAGCATCCTAGAAATCATGCTAGGGCTTATTTTAGTCCCATTGGGATTGGGCAGCATAGAAGTCAAATAAATTAAATTAAATTATTTTCTCCGGTTAGGTAAATTTTGTGGGAAATGCTCCTTGGTATACAAGTTAGCCCGTTTTGCTTCTCCGCTTACCTCCACACAGATTCCGTCCCCCCCACCTCCAGAGCAGCTGCCCCAAACTCCCGCCACCCAGAACACGTGAAAGAATAAATGTATTTCTGTGTTTTTTGCCTTCCCTTCACATCTAACTCCCTTCATCTTCTGAACATGCTGTTCCCCCACAGTGGTTCCCAGCACCGCCACAGTGGTGATCGTGGTGTGCGTCAGCTTTTTGGTTTTCATGATCATCCTCGGAGTCTTTCGGATCCGAGCGGCCCACCAGCGGACAATGCGGGACCAGGACTCCGGGAAGGAGAACGAGATGGACTGGGACGACTCTGCCTTGACCATTACGGTTAACCCCATGGAGGTAAAGGCTGGTGCAGATCTCGGCTCGTCCCAAGTTCGAAAAGCGCTGATTCTCACTTCTTTGCCCAACACCCACGTCTCCTTTCACACCCACCACCCAAAATATCTCTTAATGGTGCTCTTTCCTCCTTTCCATCAGGTTCTCCCATGTCTGTTCTTCACCCCAGTTCTCCAATGAGACTTGAATCTCATCTGAGAGTTGAATCTCTGGGTGTAGGGCAGGAGGGGGTAGGTGACTGATCCCCCAGGTTCTCTCTTAAGGTACCCCCGAATGAGAGAGACCCTTGAGTGACTCCGTACTTCTCTGTTTTTCCCAGACCTACGAGGACCAGCACAGCAGTGAGGAGGAAGAAGAGGAGGAGGAAGAGGAAAGTGAAGACGGGGGTGAAGAAGACGACATCACCAGTGCCGAATCGGAGAGCAGCGAGGAAGAGGAGGAGGGGGGCGAGCAAGAGGAGGACCCCCAGCACGTCAACCGGCAGCAGCAGTTGGAGTGGGACGACTCAACCCTGCCCTACTGAGCCCCCCCCTCACACACACTTCCTGCTCGACTCGCCGGTTTTTCTTTTTGTTGCGTTCTTCCGTTCTGGAGAACGCCAGGACAAACCACTCCCCTTCCTTTCAGGGGGGCTGGGAGCCAGACCGTCTCCTGGCCCCATTAGAGTTGGCCAGTCTTCCCTTCCCTCCCGCCCCCTCCCTCCCCTTTGTGTGTCGGGCCTATCCTTTCCCAAATCCCTTGCCTGTAGAAATGTAGCTAGCACCTCTTTTCCTCTTTTCGGTGCCCCCCTTCGCCCCACCAGTGACTGGATTGTGGTGATTTCCCTTTTGTTTTTTGTTTTTTTAAACTTGCAAGGCCTTGCCTTCTGCTATCTGGTCTTAGTTCATCTCCCTCCGAGGGCCTTGATCCTCCCGGCTGCCCCATTTTTGCAAGCGACGTTCCCGCCCGCGTCCATGGGTGGCTCTTTAAAAGCAGCCACCGTTTTGGGCTGCGGAGGCGGCTGCTTTAATCAACCGCGGGGTACGGCGTGTCTTCTCAATGCTTGTTAAAACATGCCCAGATCTAACGCTTCCCCTTCTGTTTCCCCCCCCCCTCCATTTTAGCATCATGTTTTATTGTTCTCTTTTCATTATTTTATATTGGGCTGTCCTCCCCCCCCGCCTCGTACTTCTTTTTCGCGAGAATGAAAACAAGGGGGGGAAACGCCACCACTCGTCGACTTGAGAGCTAACTGTTTTTTTTAAAAAAATTAGTCTTTCTTTAAAAAAAAATCTTGGTTTGATTTTAGCTGATTTTTGGCGGTTTTGGGTCCTCCCCGCGATGGTTTTTTCCCAAACGCTCTTCCCCCCCCTTCCTCTCCTTCCCGACTCTAGTGCATGTGTAAAATGGCAGAATGGGGGGGGGGGGGGGGGATCAATATTTAGGAGATTTAACAAGACTTTTTAATATTTTGTAAATATGTTGGAACTATGTAATTATGTCACTTGTGGTAGTGAAAGGCTGGGTGAGGGAGGGAGGGCGGGAGGGAGGGAGGGGAGACGACATGACCGCGCAGAGTGTTTTAAAAACCATGACGACGAAGAAGAAATCATGCAGCATGGCATAGCGATTTTAAGTTTTTTTCCTTCCACAATTCCTAAGGCGGAAGCCCTGGGACACGTTTTTAAAGTAGTAGAGAAAATGAACAACCACCAGAGTTGACGGACACGACTGCAGTTTCATGCGAGGTCTGTGGATGTGTTTTCTGTCCCTTAAAAAAAAAAAAATCTTTCCAAAAGGGGAAAAAAGAAAGATGGCTTCTCCTTCTCTCAGCCACCTTCGGATCCCACTCAGTTTATTATCCTCAGAAGCTACGTGGCTTCAGCTTCTGTTGTTGTCGTTGTTTTGAAAGCAGGTTGCAACCAGGAGGAGCCCTTTTAAGCTGGGTCCTCTCTGGATTTACACTACACTTCTCAGGAGTCGAGCCAAAACAGGCCGGATCCAGAAAGCTACGCGGTCCAAGTTTACTTCAGCCACTGAGGGAAATTTATGTACTGGCGCCATTCCTCTTTTTTCTCTCCCGTTCATTCCTGTAGCTACTCCAACACTTAAACTTGAGATGTGGATGTCTCTTATCTTTGGCTTATTTTTTTAAATTATGTTTATTGAAGGGGGGGGGGAGAAATATACCCCAAACGGATGGGGCTCTTTCTCCCGCTGTCCCTCAAGCGATTGCATCAACATTCCAGATAACGTTGAAGAGAGTGGTCCAAGAAATGGAAACAGGCCTAGCCTTTCATAAAAACCTTGCCTGGATGATTATAGTGTCAGAAACACAATGATTTCCCCCCAAAGCAGTTTTCACACCAGTAGTGGCGGTAAATGCCACATTTTCCTAGGTTTAATTTTTTTGGGTGGGAGGCAAGGAAAGGATCTTCTCCCTGTTAGTTTTAACTTTGAAAAAATAATAATTTGCTTTTATGGCTCTTCTCTGCTTCAGGGCCAAAGCGGCAAAGCCCGTTTCTAATCATGCACAACACGCGTGTGCACACATACTACACACACACACTACACAGACACGCGCACGACTGCCTCCAAACTGTCAAAAGCACACACACACACAAAAAGTTAGAGGGAGGAGAAGGATTTCAGCTGCAAAAGTTAATAAAAGTTATGTTTTTGTTACTTTTCTTTTTAAACCGCAGGAAGCAAGGAACAGAAAAGGCAGCGAGGTCTTCAAACTCTGCAACTTTTTTTAGGAATCGTGGACTTCAACTCCCAGAAATACTCCAGCCACCATTGCTGTTGCTTGCTGGAGGATTCTGGGAGTTGAAGTCCACAAATCTTTTTTTTTTAAAAGTTGCCACATTTTGAGGAGCCCTGAGGAAAACGAGAGACCACAGTTCGCGGCAGAAATATTTGTTCCTGGCTAATCCCGTGTTGAAAAAAATGAGGTGCCTGTATTGTTTGGGCGAAGATGGGGCTGCTTGAATTACACATGCACACACGGGCATCCTTTTTGAGAACTTTTCGTTAATTGCCAAGCCAGGCGTGGATAGCATTTCCTTCGGGCCAGTGGGATCTCCACAGTGCCTTTGGCAACGGGAAAGCTCGGGAAGCCAAGTGCAATTTCATTCGCCCTCTCTCCTCCTCCCTAAAATCATCCCTTTTGCAGAAAAAGAAAAAAAAATCTGTTGATTGATTAAACGGGCAAGGGAAGGTGGGTTCACAAGATTTCCACACACAGACTTTTCACCGGGAACACTCTTTGTGTCTGAATTTGTCCTGTGTTTTTGTTGTCATCGTGTAGGGAAAAAAAACAAACAAAAAAAATCCCATTAAGCCTTTTTTTTCCATGATCCCATCTCTGTTTAGCGAGTGTATTTTAGAGACTGTAAACCTAATCATGTCCCGCTCCGCTTCCCCCCCCCTCAACCCCTCCCACACTAATACGGAAAGGCTGTAATTTTTTTCCCTCCCCTCTGATGCGTTTTGTAGCCATCATGGGTCTTAACATTTCAGATGTGTATATTGGTAAATAGGTCACGTTTGGAAAAGTCTGAGCTACAATAAATTTCTGGTTCTAAAAAAAAGAGAGAGTTGCTGTTGTATTTGGGGGAGATCCAGAAGTTTCCTTGGTGTCTGTTCTGTCTACTGACCGTATCTATCTACTGTATCTATCTATCCTGTCAGTGTATCTATCTACCTCTTCCTCCCTCTTTGCCTCTATCTGTCTTGTCTGTATCTACTGGTACCTATAGCTTATCTAATCTATTTTCAAGGATCGAGAAACGGATGCACTTTGATATCCTAGACCAAGGGGAGGCAAAGTTGGACTTCAATTCCCAGAATTCCTGAGTTAGCTTGATTGGCTCAGGAATTCTGGGAGTTGAAGTCCACAAGTCATAGAAGAGCCAACTTTGCCTATCCCTGTCCTAGGCCAGTGTTATTGGCACCAGAGTCAGAGTGATGAAGGAGTTATGAGACTGAAAGCCAACCAGAGACTATAGCACCTGCCGAGGTGGTATTGAGTGACTCAGATGATGATGAAGAGGGCCTTATAGATGCAAGAATGAGAAGTATTAGTAAACAGGAGTATTTGAGGAGGAAGTGGCCTGTGCATTAATCGCTCTATAGAACACTTGGCCATGCCTTGCGACTATATAAGAGGAGGTCTCTAAATGAATCTGTGTCAATATTTTAACAATGGAGGGGTTCAGGTTCCGTGGTTTAGAGATCATTCCTGCCTAAGACAGCTTTAAGAACTGCAATCTGTTTCTTCAGAGTTCTGCTGAGATGCCGAGTTGGGTGATTGACTGAATTATTTCAAAGAGACTTTTTAATGAGCTTTTGGATTCCAGTGAGACTGTTTATCTGAGGGTCATTAGCCTGGGAACACTAATATGCCTTTGACTTTTAACCATTTTATGCTATGCTTGTTTTAAGCAATATACAGTATCTCAATTTTATACTTTACAGCTGTGTGTGTGAACTTTTAATTCCTGCTGTTTTGCTTAGACAAAACATTTTCCTCCCTCCCTTCCCTCTCCCTCCTTCCTTCCTACCACCTCCCTCTCTCCCCTTTCTCTTATTTCTTCCCCTCCTCTCCCTTTTGCATCTCATTTGGAAACCCAAAGTATGGAGGAAGAATGGAAAGGCACACATAACAAGATGCTTGAAGCCCAGTGTGAAGTTTCCACCGTCAGTGTTGATTTGGGGAGCCATGTTATCTGCTGGTGTTGGTCCACTGTGCTTCATTAAGTCCAGAGTCAACGCAGCCATCTACCTGGAGATTTGGAGCACTTCATGTTTCCTTCGGCAGACGAGCTTTACGAGGATTCTCACTTCAATTTTCCAGCAGGACTTAGCGCCTGCCGACACTGCCAAAAGTGCCAAAACCTGGTTCAATCACCGTAGGATTACTGTGCTTGGTTGACCAGCAAACTCACCTGACCTGAAGCCCAAGAGAAAGATGAGATACACGAGACCGAACAATGCAGAAGAGCTGAAGGCCGCTATTGAAGCATCCTGGTCTTCCATAACATCTCAGCAGTGCCAGAGGCCCAGACCAAGTATTGAGTAGATACACATGCTTGTACTTTTCAGAGGTCCGATATCGTTCAATGTAAAATCCTTGTTTTATTGATCGCATGTAATATTCTCATTTTCTGAGATGGTGGATTTGGGTTTTTCATGAGCTGTACCCGATCATCATCACCACAATTATGATAAATCACAGTTTGAACTATCTTGCCTTGAATGACATGAGTCATATATTACATTTCATCTTTTAAGTTGCATTACTGGGCAGCATAGAAGTTAAATAAATAAATAAATACTGAAATAAATAAACTTTTGCGCGATAATCTAATTTTTCAAGTTCCACCTGTAATAAGAGAAATCCTGGCAAGGGACAGATTAGCCAACTGGGAGCTCACCCAACAACTGCATTCACAGTTCACGCAAAAAACATGGCTTAACGGGTTGTGTGAACCTATGCAAAGATGAAGGATGGTGTTCCTGCATCCACGTGGATCCAATCTCAGCACATGGAAAAGTTTTATCCTGTGGAAGAGGCTCTTTTCAACATTTCTTTCCCATTTGACATCTCAACTCTTAACAAAACAGATTAGCGAGAAATCTCAAGGCTTTAAAAACACTTCGAAAAGAAGCTCCAGGTCCATACATTGTCCATAGTTAACTGGTAAAACAAACTTGAATTTATTGAAATGCTGGATTTGTTTAAAAAATAAAATACACACCGGGTTTTTGTTTCATTTTTTTTTTAAAGAAGGAAAGAATCCGTAGCTCTGAAGGAGAGAAGTAACTGAAAAGTTTGTAAGAACATTTTTTGCATTGGATAAACCAGAACACGCGACATTAATCAACCATCCACCTCTCCTGCCAAAACTTCTCACCAAGAGCTCCTCTTTCAAAAGAAGAGCTCCCGGCCTTGCAAAACTGAAAATTTGGGGTTCAACTTTTTTGTGTGTGCAAAAACCCAACAACTTTTATGAGTAAGTCCAATCTCACTCTTAAAGAGGCCAGCTCTTTTGGGAAGCCTTGAAACCTTACAACCGCCTCAGCTCAACCAGTGAGTGAGTCAAGTACCACTGAGCAGTATAAAATACAAACCTCACACCCACAAATATACACACACACGCATATATGCACATCATCCAACCCGCGCGGTTGCCGAAATCATACCACCGTTCCTCCTCATTGTCCTGGACCATCTCCGTTTGGCCGAGGAGTTATCTCCAGGGGCTTTCCAAGCAAGCAGGCCCTTTGGAATAAAAACTCCGTCTCACTATCCACATCTGGCCAGCTTAAAAAAAACAACGATCCAGCCTGTTTCATGCGAGGTGTGGAAAGCCCACCTGCTCAATCCTGAGAGCCAGGAAGGAAGGAAGACTCGAGGAGAGGGTCTCGCCCCCTTACTGACGGTTATCCTTGGAGACGTTATGGGCCAGCCAGTTGACTTTGGTCTTCCAGCTTTCCCGAAGAGCCTCGTTGAACTTAAGTTGGAATTGCTTCCGGGCCTCTTCATCCGTCTTCCCCAATGCCAAAGAGTCCTGAAAGGTGTAAATGAGACCTTAGGAGGGAGGGAGGAAAATCTCTTCACCTAGGTTTTATATACGTAATAATGGAGTAGAGTAGAAGAGAAGTAAGGTAGAATACAGTGGAATAGGAATAGAATAGAAATAGAAATTAGAATAGAACAGAAAAGTAGAGTAAAACAGAATAGAATATAGAATATAATAATAGAATAGAAAATATAGAATAGAATAATAGAATAGAATGGAAAATATAGAAGAGAATAGAACAGGAAATGGTGGAATGGAATAGAACAGAATAATAGAATAGAATGGAAAATATAGAAAAGAACGGAATGGAACGGAAAAGAAAAGTATAGTATAGTAGAATGGAATAGGATGGAATAATAGAATACAATAGAATAATAGAATAGAGCAGAATAATAGAAAAGAATATAGAATAGAATAGAAAATATAGAATAGAATAGAACAGAAAATAGAATGGAATAGAACATAATAGAATAAAAAATATAGAAAAGAATGGAAAAGAAAATAATAGAATGGAATAAGATAGAATAATAGAATACAATAGAATAATAGAATAGATCAGAATAATATAAAAATATAGAATAGAATAGGAAAAAAATATATAGAATAGAACAATGGAATGTAATGGGATATAGAATAGAATAGTATAGAACAGAACAGTGGAATGGAATAGAAAATAGAACAATACTGAATAGAATACAGAGACCTTTGAGGTCGTCTAGTCCAGCCCTCTGCTCAAGCAGGAGAACCTATATCAGTGATGCTAACCTTTTCCATACCGAGTGCTCAAAGCGTACTCAAATGCATGCATGTGTGCCCAAACCCCCAAAATGCAAAATGCGTGGGCCCTCCGCACATGTGCACATGCCCCTCCGCCCCCCTGTGCATGCACGGCAGAGACCACAAGACCAGCTGGCCAGCAGGAGGCGCGCATGCATGCATGGTGACGCTGAACTGGGGCGACGGCTATATTCCCTGCAACGTTTCCAAACCCCGAGATGCTCCTTCCATCTTTGTGAGATTCAGAACACGGAGCCTTTCGAAGTTCCTTTGTAGATGGACCACAAAAGCCCAAATCCGGAAGATGTTGTTTGTGAACCCAACAAAAGCCTCACCTTGAGATACTGGATGTCTTTGGAGCAGCTCAACTCGGGCAGCCCAGCGGCTTTCATCAGGGAGAACAGATGCAAGAAGAGAAGTCCGTGGCCTCGCAGGATCATGTAAGCCCTTTCACAGTAATCTCTGAATCTGAGAGGAGGAGGGGGGGAAGATCACACAGAGATCACTACTCAGTTCCAATTCAGCTGTAAGTTAAATTGAACTGAACTTATTCGGCTTTATAAGTCCGATTCTGTTGTAAGTGGTCTGAGATGATTCCAAGGACCAGGAGATGGAGGGGTACTGGCTTCGCAGGCCAGTATTCTTGCCATCTGAGTCTGAGAGTGAGGAAGCGTTAGGGGCTGAGGCTCAACCAGAGACTGTGGAACCCCCAGTTGTGGTACTGAGAGAGTCAGAGGATGACGGGAACTTTGAGGATCAAGACCCCCTCTTGGATGCAAGAGTCAGGAGGATGAGATTTTATTTATTTATTTTATTTATTAGATTTGTATGCCGCCCCTCTCCGAGGACTCGGAGCGGCTCACAAAAAGAACAATACAAATCCAACATTTAAAACAAGTTAAAACCCTTAATATAAAAACAATCATACATCTCATGCAGACCATACATAAAGTGGAAGCGGCCCAGGAGAATCAATTTCCCCATGCCTGACAACAGATGTGAGTTTTGAGGAGTTTGCAAAAGGCAAGGAGGGTGGGGGCAATCCTGATCTCAGGAGGGTCGGGGCCGCCACAGAGAAGGCTCTTCCCCTGGGTCCCGCCAGATGACATTGTTTCGTCGACGGGACCCGGAGGAGGCCAACTCTGTGGGACCTGACCGGTCACTGGGATTCATGCGGCAAAAGGTGGTCTCAGAGATATTCTGGTCCGATGCCATGAAGGGATTTATAGATCATAACCATAATCATGACCGGAAACTGATCAGCAACCAATGCAGACTGCGGAGTGTTGGTGTAACATGGGCATACCTAGGGAAGCCCATGATTGCTCTCGCAGCTGCATTCTGCACAATCTGAAGTTTCCGAACACTTTTCAAAGGTAGCCCCATGTGGAGAGCATTACAGTAGTCGAACCTCGAGGTGATGAGGGCACGAGTGACTGTGAGTAGTGAGTCCCGGTCCAGATAGGGCCGCAACTGGTGCACCAGGAGAACCTGGGCAAACGTCCCCCTCGCCACAGCTGAAAGATGTTTCTCTAAGCTGTGGATTGAGGAGGATGCCCAATTTGCGGACCCTCTCTGAGGGGGTCGATAATTCCCCCCCCCCAGGATAATGGACGGACAGATGGGATTGTCCTTGGGAGGCAAAACCCACAGCCACTCCGTCTTATCAGGGTTGAGTTTGACTCTGTGGACACCCATCCAGGCATGAATATCACTCTAGAAGGGGTTTTGGGCATTGAATAGATCTATGGGCAGTGAAGGGCTACCAAAATTTTTACTACCATACTGTGGCCGTGGCTTATGTTGTGGGTGTGGCTTGATGGTCATATGGGTAGGAGTGGCTTGCCGGCCATGTGACCAGGTGGGAGTAGCTTGACAATCATGTGACTGGCATGCGCAGAAGCCAAATCTCATGTCGATGGACGAGCACGAGCCAGTCAGATCAGCACACACCCACAACGATCCCAGAAAGCATATCAGTAGCGTCCGGTAAGTGGAACCCCTGCTTGCAACAACCCCTGCGCAGCATTTCTCCTCTGCAGAGGAGAGGAACCGAACGACAAGCCTCCATCCCACGCTTACCTCTCGAACTTCTCGCTGTTGCTGGTTTTCCCCTGCTGGATCACGTGGACAAAGTCATACGTCAGGATGAAAGGGACCCGCTCGCGATTGATCCCAAATTTGGTCTTGAAGTTCCCCAGGAAGTGGCCGAAATCAATATGGAACAACTGCAGATGAGATGTTGAAGGGAAGGAAAACGTTTTAAAACTCACCTTGCAAATCCAGCAGCGCTTTTATTTTTAAAACAAAAAAAGGAACAGCTTGTATATGAAAGAACTCTGAATGGTATGTAATATTTTAGAATCAAGAGAATTTACAGTGCTGAGTATCACAATATGACTTAAACGCACAACTTGGACAATGTTAAGCAACTCATTGGAATTTTTAGGTTACAAAATACCGTATATACTCAAGTATAAGTCGAGTTTTTCAGCCCAGAAAATGGGCTGAAAAACCCAACCTCGGGATATACTCGGGTCACAGAAAAGTCACCACAAGAAGGCGCTCGCGGGAACCTGGCAGGCATTGCTGGCTTCAGCGGGTGAGGGAGCTATGGCAGGTGCCGCCTCTTCCCGGCTGAGGTAGCTTGCGCGCGCGAGGGGAAAAAAGCCTGTGAGGTAGGGGGGGCAGTGGCAAGAAGACAAAAGCAGGAATCCACCCCCTCCAACCTCATTGGCTTCCCATGGCCTTTCCCCCCCTCGCGCGCCGTTGAAGTGGTTGGATGTCTCCTTTGCTTGCGCGCGCGAGGGGGGAAAAGCCGCTGGGTGGGGGGGGGCGGTGGCGAGAAAAAACCAGCAGGAGCAGCGGGGTAAGTACCAATGTTTCCTCTAAGGTGTGCATGCACGCAAAAATACCCCTCCCGCCCGCAGCCTATTCCAAGGCTGCCCAGCCAAGCCAGACATCAGAGCTGGGGCCGGGGAGTGACAAGGTTTTTCTTCGTTGGAAAAACTGCGTGCTCCCCATTCCACTTTGGCCCCGCCTGTTCAGGAAAAGTTGCTGGCACCCATCAGGCACTGGGACGGAAGGGGGGAGGCGGCGGTGGCAGCTCTGCGGGGCTTTGAGCTGACATCTCTCCCCCCTCTTGCCTCCTTTCTCTTTCCCCCCTCTTTCCTCCTCTTTCTCTTTCCCCTCTCTTCCTACCTGTGTAATGGTGGCCGGCTCCGTCTTGATGCGGGCCGCCGCCGTCTTGAACTGGGATTGGGTGGCGGAGGGGACCCGGCGGTGGCGGGAGACAAAGCGAAGCCTGTGCTTCGGGCACACTGGGGCAGAGTGGGCCGAAGCCGAGCCCATCGTCCCCGGGTGCAGGGGGTAGCCCCAGCGCGGCAGCGGGGGAGGCGAAGACGGCTGCCCGGGTAAGTGACTGTTTGAAAAACGCGGCCAGGGAAGTCTTTTACTTGCATTGGGTGGCGGACGGGACCCGGCTGCGGCGGGCAGACCCCAGCGCGGCGGCGGGAGAGGAAGCGAAGCTTGTGCTTCGGGCACACTGGGGCAGAGTGGGCCGAGGCCGGGCCCGTCGCCCCCGGCTGCAGGGGGTAGCCCCAGCGCGGCAGCGGGGGAGGAGGAGGCGAAGCCGGCTGCCCGGGTGACGCGTTTTAAAAGAGCGCCCAGGGAAGTGGTGCATGCTACTTCTGCTGACTGCAATTTGGCAGTTTGAATCTCACCAGGCTCAAGGTTGACTTAGCTTTCCATCCTTCCAAAGTGGGAAAATTCTTCCTTCCTTCCTTCCTTCCTTCCTCCCTCCCTCCCTCAGGAGAAGGACAACATAGAAATTATTATTAATTAATAAATACTGCATTCTAACCACTGTTCTAACCACTGTTCCACCATGGCTCCTTCCTCCCTCCCTCCCATCCATTAGAATGCAGTATTACAGGCTAACTGCCCACAGCCAGAGTTTGATCCTGATCAACGGGCTCAAGGTTGACTCAGCCTTCCATCCTTCTGAGGTCGGTCAAATGAGATTGTTGGGGGCAAGAGGCTTACTCTATAAACAGCTTAGCACTGTGAAGCAGTATATAAGTCTATGTGCTATTGCAAGGGGAGGAAGGAAGGAAGGAGCATAGTGGCACAGTGGTTAGAATGTAGTATTGTAGGCTGACTCTGCCGACTGCCAGCAGTTCGATCCCAACTGGCTCAAGGTTGATTCAGTCTTCCATCCTTCCTCGATATAAAACAAGGACCCAAATTGTTGGGAGCAAAAGGCTGATTCTGTAAACTGAGATAGAGAGGTCTGTAGAGCACTGTAAATGTGGTATGTAAGTCTTAAGCACTATTGCTATCATGATATCAAAATACCTGGCCGTTCTCTCGCACCATGATGTTATCGCTGTGACGGTCCCCAATCCCCAACACATACGTAGCCACACAATATCCGGCACATGAAAGTGTGAATTCCTCAATGGCTTGCTCCAGGGCATCCCTACACGAGAGAGAACAGGCTGTTAAAGGAAAAGTCTGGTAAAAAGCAAAGTTATTTTATATCTTTGAAAACAAACACAGATAACAAAAACTGTTCTTACAAACTGGAATGCTATGAATCTTCACAGAAGAGTCACAACGGCCAGACAATACAACAGGCTTCTTGCTGGCACACACACCACTGTAGATAATAAAACCCACGCCTCCCCCAAGTTTTCAGCCTTCGAGGCCACAAACCAGAATCAGAGACGCCAAGGATCGAAGCAAGGTAACAGGACTCCCAAAAGATAACTCTCCACAATACAGGAAGGGCGGGCCTGCCTTTTCAACCTTTCTGAGGAGAACCACACCCAAACCCAGCTGTTGCCTATTAGGGATGGAAATACCTGGCTAATTGTCCCCTTCGTTGTGTTGCCCTTCTCTGCCTCATATCTATGATGGCATCTAATGACTCCAGGCTACTCGCTGGGCAGAGCTCCCCCCCGGGGGTCTCAGGCTGTTCTCCCTCCTCCTCGTCCTGACATTCCTCTTCCCCGTCTGCCTGGTCCTCCTCCTCCTCCTGTTCCTCCCCCTCCCCCTCTGAGCATGGAGCCGGCAGAGTTCCAGCCGTTCCCTGAGGAGCCTCAGACTGAATCACAACACCAACCAACCAACCAAGAGTGAATTCCTATCCCCAAAAGATGTTCTCTTCCTCCCTTAAATTCCTTAAGCTCTGCTGCCCTCGATTCTTGCCATTTTTAAGAAAGATAATTCATCTAGTTAATTACATTGGTCAACACAAAAAAATCATCAGTAAAGGTTATATGTCTGTTTTATGGAGTTTGATGTGCTGATTCCAAAAAACATGCTGAGTTTTGCTCTATCACATAAAGTTTCTGATATAGAAGCATTTTTGTTATTACGTTACCGTGTTTCCCCGATAGTAAGACACCCCCGATTGTAAGACATATTGGGGGTTTCAGGGGGGTCGGCTAATATAAGCCGTACCCCGAAAGTAAGACATATGTCTTACTTTCGGGGAAACACGGGGGTATTGCCGCCTCCCTCTCATCTAGCTGCCTTCCTTTTTTAAGCGGGAAGGGCACGCTTTCGCTGCCTTCTTCCGGGACCGGGGAGGGGAGTTGTGAGGGAGGCGGCCTGCTGAGGCCCAGCCCGCCGGGGAGTTTGGCTGACGGAGGGACGAAGCCAGACTGCTAAGCTTCGGCTCGTTAGAGGGAGCTGTCGGCCGGAGACGGCGGGATTTGCTTCAGCGAGCGACCTGCTCCTGCCTTCGCTTTCGCCTCCTCAAGAGCCAGTGAAACTTGCCGGCGGAGCCGAGTTAGCCGCAGGGAGGAAAGAGGCGGCGTCGAGGGGTCACGGCGCAGCCTATCTGCGGCAGTCGAGGTGGCCGAGGGCTCTGCCTTGGCGGCCACGGGTTGCCACCGTTATGAACCCGGCGGGCTCCTCAGAAACGGCCCTGCAAGGGAAGCCGCCCGGCCAGAGGTAGGAAAGTCCCCACCCATCCTTTGCCCGCGTCTCGAAGAGGGGAAGAGAAGGGACTGTGGTGATGGTGTTGGGAGGGTGCGAGATAAGTGAGGGAGCCTCGAAACCGCTTGTCGCCTTCGCTTCCACGGGGCTTTTGAGGGAAATAACAGTCCCTTCTGGGGGAGAAGCAGGGGACAGGCTCTCGGAGCCCTTGAAAGAAACCCCCCCCCTTTCCACCCCTTGTCGCCCGAGACGAGGTCGGGGCGCTTCCTTCCCATTGGCGCTCTCTTCAGATCCTCCTCCCTTCGCTCTGGGTGAGCAGCGCAGTGTGGCGGCGGTGATGGAGGAGGAGGAAGAGGAGGAGAACGAGGGCGGCTGTTGCCCTTGAGGAGGTGCCCTGGAACCCTGAGGTTGAACTTGGAAAAGGGCTCATGAGGCTCCTGTCCCGCGGCTGCCCTTCTGGACTCTGGGGAGATGCCGCCTTCGGGAACGCGACCCTTTCAATTTTTTTCCAATATAAGACATACCCCGAAAGTAAGACATAGTGGGGCTTTTGGGATAAAAAGAAAGTAAGACACTGTCTTACTTTCGGGGAAACACGGTATTTCAACGTTTTCAAGGTGTGTGGTAATTGCTGTTTTCTTAATGTCGCCAGTATATTTCCTATACCTTATAACAATGATGCTGCTCCGTGGAAACTATATCTGCTACAGAAAAACTATCTACATTTTTGAAATCAGAACAAAAAAAATTATTCCGAAAAGTACAAGGTCAACTGCTATGATTACAAAAAAATATTTTTTTGTAGACCTTTGTTATCTGAAGGCCTTAGAAGCAGGGGTGGGCTTCAAAATTTTTAGCGACAGGTTTTGTGCCTCTAGGAGGCCTGTTTTTCACTTTCTCTGAGCCTCTGTACCTACCTGGTATCCAAAATGAGCTGGGTGGAGACGACTCGGAGGGATGGGGCAAGAGGGGAGGGGCAGGGTGAGTGGGGCCAGTCAGGAGTGGGATTTGGGGTTCGTCGACCAAGCAGAATCTTCGCTAAAGGATCGCCCAAAACCGGGCAAACCCGGAGCAGCTCATCCCTGCTCCAAAGCATCATGAGAAGACCTACTTAGAATTATTGAAGAAGTGAGTGTTTGAGACCAGCCGGTCAGCAATTGGCTGGTTTTCTCATGGAAGAAGAACTCTACCCATAAGATCTACTCCTCTGCTCCTTCCAGCTAAATGATTTGAGTAGACAATGGCCAATGGACACGACCCTTTTCTGAGTAAACCTTCATCCAACCCAGTCTCATCTTCATAGTCTTCTTAAGCCCGAGTTTGTTTAGGAGTTTTAGGACCACCTTTTATTCTGAGCCTCTTCGTTCAAAATCTGAGTTACCATCACAACATCAGCCATGCTAGCTTAGATTTCTAGAAGTTATAATCTCAACTAATCTGGGAGCCATTGTTGTGGTCCACCAGCAGAACTGGCAGTGGACAGTGAGGAGTTGCGGGGGAACATGGGCCAGTCCTGGAGTCTGGGGAAGACTCTGATGAGTGCTCTGCATCCAAGGCAGAGACGGAGCAAGGGCTGTCTGACAATTATCAGCTGCCTTTGGAATCAGGCATCAGTGAGGCAAAGGAACAGCTGGAGCCTTTTCCCAGTTTGTGCATGCGCAGAGCTGCCAGATGAAGGGAACAGCTAAGGAAGAAGGATTGACTTGGGAGTAAGGCCACAGGTGGATGATGAATGGCCCCTCCAATAAAAGAGGAGTGACAGGGGAGGGGAGTTTGCAGGAGACAATTAGTTTGCTTAATTTGTTTGTGACTCTCAGAGACTCCTTGTCAAGTTTTGAAGATCTCGGCCTGGCAACTCTCCAAGCCAGATAAGGTCTGTGACTATAAATTTACCCTTGAAATAAAAAAGGGGGTTATGTCAGGACAAGGAGTCTTCTTCATGGTTTGTTAAATCCTAGGCCAGAAAACAGGCACAGGGGCTTCCTGAGAACGTACCCCGGATTTTTAGATTTCAGCCAATTCAGGAGGGCATCCTTGTTGAAAGCTGCCGTGGCCGCCATGTTGCTCTTGTTGAGTTGAATGTTGGCGATGGTGTCCGAATTCATCACGACTTCGATCAGCCCCATCTTGTCCCCCGTGGAAAGGCAGCCGTAAGGGGTCATCCTTCAGAGGAGAGAGGAAGAAAGAGGGGAATTGTCAGATCCCACCCTGGTGGGGTGAAGCATGAGGTGTCAGAAGGGTTACTGGTGCCTCCACCAAGCTCAAAGTTTGAGATAAATCTCAAGCGAGCCAGTTTTGGAAGAAGGATTGGATGAAGAGCAGGAAAGGGAAGCCTTCATCGGAACCAGTGGGAATGAAAGGGATGGAAGATAAAGACTGTAAAACAGTGGGGTGCATCAGGGTTGTTTGATCTTGGGGGACCGGGACGGGGCATGGCCAGCGTGATGTCACTCCTGTCGAGGGGCGGCCCGAGTGCTCTGCCAGCAAAAATGGGCCCCCATGCTCTGTTTTTGGCTATGACAGCCTCCTGCATCCCTCTGTCAGCAAAAACAGAGTTCAGGGAGGGCAGACGTGCCCCCAACAAGCTCAGCTTTCACTGGCAGAGGGCTGAAGGAAACCCATCATGGCCAAAAATGAAATCTAGGAGGGATGTGCATGACTCTCCTTCGCTCCATTTTCGCTGGCAGAGGCTACCACAGGCCGGTCCTGCACTGTTTCCAGGGTGGCTCTTTGGGCCGGATCTAAGCACCGCATGGACCAGATCCAGTCCGTGGGCCTCGAGTTTGACACCCCTGCTGTAGGAGAAACAAGATGGGGATAGTTCATCAGTACCCTTCCAGGCTGGTAATACAGCTGTGGAAAGCAAAGCATTAAGTTCTTTGGGGTAGTTTACCCCAGAAACTTCAACTCACCTCAAGTCGAGACCTTCTTGCTTCCATAGGATATCCATGAGTTGGATCATCTGGAGGGTCAACATATCCTGGCGAAGATCTGCCAAATGGAGAAACACTGGTTTGTGTTCTGCCCCAGTTACCGACCAGAAAGAACACAGCATACATGCAGTTTGTCCAAACCTCTGTTTACTCAATGAACAACTACTGATAAACTTGCTTGGTAGTTGACACACACAAGCACAAGTTACAGCAGTCTGTTCTTGAAAAACCAGCAGTTAATTAAACGGCATTAACAGCTAGCAGAAGTTCATAAAATCATAAATTGAGTCTAAGCAATTAGTCCTGGATATCTCAAAAAGCTTACAAGGGTTGGCAAAACACCTAGAAGCAGTCCGCAGGAAGAAAACTAAAACATATAAGCTGAGCAGACATTTTCAGATCATGTAGGCACTTGAACGAACAAAATGTTGTTTCCTGCAAAGTTTTGCTGTCGTCATCATCCCTTAAGTAGGCTAGGGGGGAGTGGCTAATTAGCCCTCAGTCTTACTCTCGAGGAGACCTCCTCTGGAGTAACCATTCCTATCTGTTGGCAGCTCTGCGTGCTTGTGCATTAAGAAGAGGGTCCTCCTCTTCTTCCTCATCACTGATGTGAGGTGCTGGAAGTTCCAAAGGCCCTGGCTGAACCTCTGCCTCTGGCACCAAGTCCTTGCCGGCCTCTTCACTGTCTGACTCGGGTGCCACCTCACCACATCGGCCTCTTCTCGGGGGGATCCACTACCATCTGCACAGACTGCTGGCGGGGCACAATAGTTTGGCCCTCCATTTCTCTCTCTCGCTCTTTCTCTCCCCTCCAATCCTCAATTTTCTTCAATCAGAAATTACAGAGATGCAGAGGCGCTCTGGCTAGGCAGAACCATGCAAATTTCTGCCACTATCGCAGAGATACATCTGATAACGATAGCTAGTTTGGTAATGAAATGTCTGCAGGAAAGCAAGTTCAGAGAGGACGGAGGAGCCCTGGATGAAGAATTATTTGGCATTACATAAAATCCTCTGCAGCTCCATCGGCTCACCCATATTTTTAATATTTTGTTTCTTCTTGGAGCTGAAGTCTTTATGGAAGACGATGGGTCCCTTTAACTTAAGAAAAATACCAAACGCCCATCCTGAGAGTAAAGGCTTCCTCTTAAACTTTCATTGTAGTGGAAGTAGTGAACTTGTCCCAGGGCAGGGGTTGGCAAAGTTGGCTCTTCTATGACATGTGGACTTTAACTCCCAGAATTCCTGAGTTAGCATGATTGGCTCAGGAATTCTGGGAATTGAAGTGCACGAGTCATAGAAGAGCCATCTTTGCCTACCCCTGTCCCAGGGGAAGGAAACGGTGTATGTGGCCATCTAGTACACAGTATCGTGGTAACCCGAAAACCGGATTTGTTGCTCTCTCTCTTACCATCCCCGTTTTTGAATATCAGCCCGGTGCCGTGACCTCCTGCCTCGACGTTGTTAAACATAATCCACAGCGGTTTCATTTTGGAATCCATGACGGTGCAAAGCTCTACACTGAAAAGAGGCGCAGACAAAATGTGTGTGTTATGGTGTGCGTGTGACACACAACTCAAATCCCTTGTGGAAAAGGGGTGTGTGGAATCCTTGCCTCTCACTAAACTGAAGAACTGCCCTAAACACACACACACACACCTGCGACAACTTTAAGTAAAACCATTATTGTGGCAATTTTAAGAGGGGTGGACTTCAATTCCCAGAATTCCCAAGGAGGGGCTGGCAATAACAACAGAATTCTTCAATGGCCAAGTTGGGATTAAACTCAAAAGGAATTTATCTCTGGGGTAGACATTATCAGATGCCACTGGTGTCAACTCGCAAAGCATTCCAGACCTACTTTCGAGTGGCCATAAGTGGGACGGGAGGAGCACATTCCACACAGGCCTTCCTGCAGATTATATCCCAGGTTACCGGAGCCAGCAGGAGGGGTGTGTTTAGCACAGCCTGCGAAAGTGCTCTATTGGAGAATGTGATTTCTGACACACCCAGGAAGGAGGGGCAAAATAGGGTCATGGGGAGTCGTAAATTATGTCGGGTCAGCTGATAGCAGATGTTTGTGTTTTTGTGTGTGTGTGTGACCTCTACCAAGACAGTTATTAGTAGTCGGTTATAGATTAAAATAAGTTCAAGCAAACTGTGGGTTTGCTACGTACTTAGCCAAGTTTCAAAAGGAATCCAGTCATTTATTAGGAGCAACATTTCTAGGAGGAACAATTGCCGAAATGTTTCTCCTAATAAATGATGGGATTTCTTTTAAAATTTGGCTGGAGGCTTATGAATTAGGGCAGTGTTGGTAAACCTTTTTTCCCTTAGGTGCCAAAAGAGCACAAGCTTGTGCTATCGTGCTTCCCCCCCCTCCCCGCAGAGGTCCTTTGGAGGCCAGAAAGTTTCTCAAATTCTGGTGGGCCCAGTAGGCTCATGTTTCGCCCTCCCCATGCTCCAAAGGCTTCCCTGGAGCCGGGGGGACTGTAAAAACACTTTCCCCCATCCCATCAGAGGCTCTCTGAAAGCCAAAAATGCCCTCTCAGAGCCTCTGTGCAAAATTCAGCTGGTTGGCACACACATGCACGTTGGAGCTGAGTTAGGGCAATGGCCCTCATGCCAGCAGATATGCCATAGGTTCGCCATCAATGAATTAGAGCATCCTGAGCCTATTTGACAACTGGAGCTTTGCTGGTGGGGAAATCCTGGGAATTGAAGTCCACCCCTATCAAAATTTCCAAAGTTGAGAAACACGGAGTAAATCAGTCACTGTTGTGAGGTGGTAGTTCTCTAAATTTAAATGAATGAATGAATGAACGAATGAATGAATGAAATTGCAGCTATTCCTCCCACGCTCCTCACTCATTCCAACTTCATCTCAGCACTACAATTCCCACCACTTTTAGCGGCTGCCCTGAATCATGACTCCCAACCAATGTCAAGTCTATCAAGACTGGGTTGGCCTTCTAACAGGGCCCTGTTAATTTTCAGTCCCATCCTGAAACCATTTATGCCCTTCCCATCCCTCACCCTAGTTTCTTCAGCCCCCTTACCTGACTTTTGCCAGGAAGATTCGAGGATCCAGAGGGGATTGGAGGTTGGAGAGGGCTTCCAGGTAGGTCTCTTGGCGCATACAAGTATGCATGAATTCCTTAGTTTGAGGTTTGGTGTTTTTCTGAGCACTGACTTTGATGAGGTCATTCAGGGCCTTCAGCTTGTTCAGGGCTTCACTCTGGAATCCAGAGAGAGAGAGAGACAGACAGAGTAAGATACTTTTTATATGACAGTGGACCAATCTGTGTGTGTGTGTGTGTCTTGTGGGCCGCTTGTGCAATCAGTCATAGATCCAGAGGATGCTGAGACAGTGGAGATGAGGTATAAGCATCCTGTGACCCTGTGTTCTTGGCATCCAAGATTGACAGCAAAGGGGATGTGGTATCAGAATCTGAAGAGCAAACAAGGCCCTTCTGCACTTCCTGAGGTGAGTGACTCAGGAGGAGGAGCTTCTTCTGGATGCTAGAGTGTGCAGGGCGTCTAGGAGTCGGGAGTGGGGAGCAATGCTGGCTATTGGGCCACGCCCCTAAGACTATTTAAGAGTGAGTCATGCAACGCCTCAATGCAGAGAACAACACAGTTAACATAAGAACATAAGAAGAGCCAATCTGAATCAGGCCAAAGCCCATCGAGTCCAGCATTCTGTGTCATACAGTGGCCCACCAATTGTCCACGGGGATCTTGAGCAGAAAGAGAAGGCAAAACTCTCCCTTTCCCTTGACCCCCAACAAATGGTATTCAGGGGAATCCTGCCTACCTCAACCAACATAGAATTTGAGTTCATTTCAGAAATTCTAGTATCGGCTCTCGTATTCGGCTTGTGTTTATCTGATTTCTGGAAGGCTTGGGGCTGGGACAGCACTGTGTGCATGTGTATGTATGTGAATCTGCCTCTGCCAAATGAGCCTCCTTACCTGTTTCATCAGAGCTTTAATATGGTGAGCGTTTCCCCGGCAATAGGCCTCAAGGATCAGGCCAAACCTTAAGGCAAGTGAAGGGAAGTGCATTTCCGATCTAACCACAGTTAAACGTTGAGGGAGACATAGAACCCAAGCAAGAAAAAAAGACAATATTACTCGGGGAGTTACAATTTTATCTATCATCTATCTATTTATCCATCCATCCATCCACCTACCTACCTCTTATCTATCTATCTATCTATCTATCTATCTATCTATCTATCTATCTATCTATCTATCTATGTATCTATCTCTTTATCTATCTCTTTATCTATCTCTTTATCTATCTATCTATCTATCTATCTATCTATCTCTTATCTATCTATCTATCTATCTATCTATCTCTTATCTATCTATCTATCTATCTATCTATCTATCTATCTATCTCTTATCTATCTATCTATCTATCTATCTATCTCTTATCTATCTAACTATCTATCTATCTATCTATCTATCATCTATCTATCTATCTATCTATCTATCTATCTATCTCTTATCTATCTATCATCTATCTATCTATTTATCCATCCATCCATCCAACTACCTACCTCTTATCTATCTATCTATCTATCTATCTCTTATCTATCTATCTATCTATCTCTTATCTATCTATCTATCTATCTATCTATCTCTTATCTATCTATCATCTATCTATTTATCCATCCATCCATCCATCCATCCACCTACCTACCTCTTATCTATCTATCTATCTATCTATCTATCTATCTATCTATCTATCTATCTATCTAACTATCTATCTCTTATCTATCTATCTATCTATCTATCTATCTATCTATCTATCTATCTCTTATCTATCTATCTATCTCTTATCTATCTATCTATCTCTTATCTATCTATCTATCTATCTATCTATCTATCTAAGTCTTATCTACCTACCTACCTACCTACCTATCTATTTCTATCTATTCCTATCTACCTATCTGTCCCCCGGAGATCAGAACTGCCCCCACCCTGTCTTTCGTAAACTACTCAAGACTCATTTATACCGCCAGGCATTGGGGAGTTGAGATAGCCCTTCCCCCTAGGCCATTACAAGTTATGCATGGTATGTTTGTGTGCATGTTTGGTTTTATAATAGGGGTTTTTAGTTGTTTTTATGATTGGGTTGTACATGTTGTTTTTATTATTGTTGTTAGCCGCCCCGGGTCTACGGAGAGGGGCGGCATACAAATTCAATAAATTATTATTATTATTATTATTATTATTATTATTATTATTATTATTATTATTATCTCTACCTACCTACCTACCTACCTACCTACCTATTTATTTAGGCCCTTATGCCGCCCTACTGCCAGAGGACAGTGGGTGGCTCACAGCTAAATTTTCCAATCCCTTAAATTGCCTTGCTTCTCCCCAAAAATTTTTTTCCTCACCTGAGATGCCAGAAAAGAAAATGGCCGATCTTCCGGTTGGATAAGGCCCTGCCCAAAAGGAACTTGGTTAATTCACAGTCCAAGTAGGACTGGTATTTCAAAACCTGAACCAGTTGCAGGAGATACTGGAACAACTCGGCATCCCTGAAGAAGGAAGAGCAGAGGGTTAATGGATGATCACCCCAGTTGCATAGCCTTTCAGAATTATCCTGTTTTCTGGGTTTCCAGGCCAACTCTCCCCTCTTAAAATCACTGAGGTTGAAGCTGGCTGGGGAGCCCTGGGTTGAAGTTTGCCTCACTTTTTAAAATAAAACCCAAAATTGTATTGGAGCATAACTGCAGTAATTCCTGTGTTTTTCAAAACAGTCCCCTTTCTTTTCCTTTCTTTTCTTCCATTTCATCTAATTTCATTATTCCTTTTCCTTTCCTTTCCCTCTTCCTTTCCTTTCTTTCCTTTCCCTTCCCTCTTCCTTCCCTTTCCCTTCCCTCTTCCTTTCCTTTCCCTTCCCTCTTCCTTCCCTTTCCCTTCCCTCTTCCTTTCCTTTCTTTTTCTTTCCTTTCCTTTCTCTCTCTTCCTCATCCCATCCCTCTTTTTCTTCTTCAGGAAATGAATTTTAACTTACGTCAGCTTTTTCAGGGAATTGACGGCGAAGCGGCTCACGAAAGGGTCCGGGAAATTAAAATCTAAAAGCTCCAGGGCGTTGAGAACGGGAAGCTCTGGCCAAGATTGCAGCAAAAATATCATCTGTGGGAAAAGCATAGGATCAGCTGTGGATTGCCCCTCCTCCTTCCGTCAGAAAAGCACTGAAGGTAACACTGCCCGGGTAAACTGCCCTTAAATAAGGAGGCTTGATTTAACAGCCTGTCCTATACAGGTAGCCCTCAACTTACAGCAGAGGTGGGATCTTTCCCCCTGAACGAGTGTTTTTTAGTGTGTTTTATGGAGTGAATGATAATTAATGTTTTAAATTATTTTAGGATTTTAGGGCTTTTTCATTATATTAATTGGATTAGATGTACTACTATGTTTTATATATGTTATTATTATTTATTATTATTATTTATTAGATTTGTACGCCGCCCCTCTCCGAGGACTCGGAGCGGCTCACAACAAGAAAAAAAACAGTACAAATCCAATATTTAAAAAACAGTTTAAAACCCTTAACCCTTAAAAACATTCATACATCTCATGCAAACCATACATAAAGTGGAAACGGCCCAGGGGAATCAATTTCCCCATACCTGATGGCAGAGGTGGATTTTGAGGGAGAGACCTAGAGGTCGACCTCTGACCCCCCACTAACACCGAATGCGACCGACCGGACAGGTAGGAGGAGAACCACTGAAGGACAGTGCCTTCCACTCTCAACCCCTCCAGCCGGCGCAGAAGGATGCCATGGTCGATGGTATTGAAAGCCGCTGAGGGGTCAAGAAGCACCAGGACAGAGGATAAACCCCTGTCCCGGGCCCACCAGAGATCATTCATCAACGCGACCAAAGCAGTTTCCGTGCTGTAGCCGGGCCTGAACCCTGACTGTTGTGGGCCTAGATAATCGGCTTCTTCCAAGGACCGCTGGAGTTGGAGCGCCACCACCTTCTCAACAACCTTCCCCATAAAGGGAAGGTTGGAGACTGGACAATAGTTGTTAAGGATGGCTGGTCTAGGGAAGGCTTCTTGAGGAGGGGGCACACAAGTTCCTCCTTGTAGGGAGCTGAGAAGGACCCCCTCCCCAAAGAAGTGTTGACAATCTCCTGGACCCAGCTCCGTGTCCCCTCCCTGCTGGCCGAAACCAGCCAGGAGGGACACGGATCCAGTAAACAGGTGGCGGAACTCACAGCTCCAATGGCCTTGTCCACTTCATCAGGTGTCACCAGATCAAACTCTTCTCAGACAGATGGACAAGGACGGGCCCCAGTCACCTCGACTGACTCATTGTCAGTCAACTCTGTTATCCAATCGGAGTTGAGGTCCGCCCGGATCTGAGCGACTTTATCAGCGAAAGATGAGTTAAAATCCTCAGCACTGCTCTGCAAGTTGTTGTGAGCCGCCCTGAGTCCTCGGCGAGGGGCAGCATACAAATCCAATCAATCAATCAATCAATCAATCAATCAATCAAATAAATAAATATAATAAATATAATAAATACAATAGTTTATAGATAATTATAGTATAGTATATTATAGTATGTGACTGACGGACTGAATACCAAATTGTTATCTTCAGTATAATTATATATTGTGATTTATTATTTTATTCCAGAATTTTTAACTGGATACCCATTGAGTGTTTTTATTTTTCCTATTCTCTGGTCTCTGACTGTCATAAACTTGTTTTGAGCGACAGCTGTTAACAATCCAGGAAAGAACATTTTTTCCCCAAACATGGCACACTAACTTGTGAATTTGGGGCAGCTTTATAGATGAGTTTCTAGAATTCAAGATTTAATCGCCTGTCATTCCTGGCTAAATTATTATTCTTATTCTTATTATTATTATTGTTGTTGTTGTTGTTGTTGTTATTAATTAGATTTGTATGCCGCCCCTCTCCGCAGACTCGGGGTGGCTCACAACAGTAACAACAACAGTATACAATATAACAAATCTAATATTAAAAAATTATCTAAAAACCCATCATTTAAAAATCATACAACACAAGCACACCATACATAAACTATATAAGCCTGGGGGAGATATCTCATGCCTGGTGATATAGGTGGGTCTTGAGCAATTTACAAAAGGCAAGGAGGGTGGGGGCAGTTCTGATCTCTGGTGGGGAGTTGGTTCCAGAGGGTCGGGGCCGCCACAGAGAAGGCTCTTCCCCTGGGGCGCGCCAGACGACATTGTTTAGTCGACAGGACCTGGAGAAGGCCAACTCTGTGGGACCTTATCAGCCGCTGGGGACTAAAAATCTTTTAGTCCCCAGCGGATCTTAATTAAAATTCTCACCTGGGCAACATCCTCGTGTTTATTCCACTTGGTTACCATAAGCAGTTTAGCCAATGCTCCCGGATACTGATCCCGAATCTGGTATCTCATTTTCCACACTAAATCTTTCTCGTGTTCGTAAAGTTCGACGCAAGATCTACGCTCCAGTATCTCCTTCAGCTGCTGTTTCTAGATGGACCACAAGATGGCAGTCAAGAGCAAGACAGAAAAGCTCACAATTCTCTCCCCCCCCCTTTGCTTAAAAAAGGAAGAAGTTAAATGTATTTACAGTGGTACCTCAAGATACGAACCCCTCGTCTTACGAACAACTCGTGATACGAACCTGGGGTTCAGAAAAATTTTGCCTCTTCTTACGAACTTTTTTCGAGTTACGAACCGGCGTTCGGAGACTGCTGGGAAGCCGCGCGGCTGTTTTAAAAGGTGACAGCCGGGCGGCGGGGCTTCCCAGAAGCCTCCCGAATGCCGGTTTGTAACTCGAACAAAGTTCGTAAGAAGAGGCAAAATTTTTCTGAACCCCGGGTTCGGTTCGGGAGGTTGCTGGGAAGCCCCCCAGCCCGGCTGTCACCTTTTAAAACAGCCGCGCCGCTTCCCAGCTGTCTCCCGAAGCCGAACGCGGAAGTTCGGCTTTAGCGTTTGGCTTCGGGAGACAGCTGGGAAGCGGCGCGGCTGTTTTAAAAGGTCGCAGCTGGCCTGGGGGGCTTGCCAGCACCCCCCGAACCCGGGTTCGGGGGGGTGCTGGGAAGCCCCCCAGGCCGGCTGTCACCTTTTAAAACAGCCGCGCGGCTTCCCAGCAGTCGCCGAAAGCCGTTTTTTTGCGGGGGGTTTTTTGGTTGCACGGATTAATTGACTTTACATTGTTTCCTATTGGAAACATTGTTTCGTCTTACGAACCTTTCGTCTTACGAACCTCCTCCTTGCACCAATTAAGTTCGTATCATGAGGTGTTACTGTATATAGGTAGGCTTTTTGAAGGGGGGGCTTAGAAAAGGTTTCTTTGTGGGGGGGTTTTGCAGGGGGGGAAATTGGTGGGGTGGTGAAAAGGGGGCCCAAAAGGGGAAGCCCATAATCCCCTACAGTAACCGAATTTAAACATGCCTGGGATAAACATATATCCATTGTAAGATAAAATACAGGAAATAGTAAAAGGGCAGACTAGATGGACCATGGGGTCTTTTTCTGCCGTCAGTCTTCTATGTTTCTATGTTTCTACTTGACGAAAGCGGTGAAGTTTATAGTTGTTTTAGTTCAGGAGAAGAAAAATTAAATACAGAAATGTCTTACAAAAGGGATATATTTATATAGAATGAAGAAGCCCAGCCTGTTGAGTAAGGAAAGATCTTTTCTATAGTAAATAAGTGATTTTTTTTAACCAACCTGAAGACAAATGAACTTCAACTCCCAGAATTCTCTAGCCAGCAAGCTTATTCCCCCAACTTTTTTTTTTTAATTAATTGCTTTTCTTTCCATCATGTTGCTGGATTTAAATAAGGAGGGGGGGAGGAATGATAGTCTTGGAAGGTTGAATTATTCAAGATCTGGTCCCTACTTTTAAGGGGACACATTTGTCTCTTTTGAAGGTCTCCTGCT
The DNA here is from genome assembly GCF_031021105.1 of Erythrolamprus reginae. Classification (NCBI taxonomy): domain Eukaryota; kingdom Metazoa; phylum Chordata; class Lepidosauria; order Squamata; family Dipsadidae; genus Erythrolamprus; species Erythrolamprus reginae. The sequence goes on along the minus strand of NC_091957.1, from coordinate 23,429,534 downwards.
TGAGCAGGCGGTCAGATGAGAGGATCTTCAAATTCCGGTCCAGCTCTCTTATTCTGTTATTATTATCCATAATTTGCCTGAAGTTGAATAGGGTCTCCTGCTTGAGCAGGGGGTCAGATTAGAAGACCTCCCAGCTGTCTTATTCTGTTTTTACCTTACAATTAACTGCACCTCTATAACTGTCTGGTTTGGTTCTACAACCCAACAAGACTGACACAGACTTCAGAGGAGAATCAGAACTGCAGAAAAAACAATTGCTGTCAACCTTCCTTCCATTGAGGACCTGAATACAGCACGAGTCAAAAAGAGGGCGGCGAAAATATCTACAGACCCCTCGCATCCTGGACATAAATAGTTTCAACTCCTACTCTCAAAACAATGCTATAGAGCACTGCACAACAAGACAAAAGAACAGTTTTTTTCCAGAATGTCATCGGCTAAACAAATAATTCCCTCAACACTGTCAAACTACTCACTAAGGCTGCATTACTATTACTATTAGTCTTCTCATCGTTTGTATCCCACATCTCCTCCCACTTATGACTGTAACTTATTGCTTGTATCCTTACGATTTATTGATTGTTTCCTGATTGCTTATTTGACCCCTATGACAATCATTAAGTGTTGTACCTTATGATTCTTGACAAATGTATCTTTTTCTTTTATGTACACTAAGAGCATCTGCACCAAAGACAAATTCCTTGTGTGTCCAATCACACTTGGCCAATAAAGAATTCTATTCTATTCTATTCTACTCGCACCCTCAATTCCCATTTAAAGGAGAGTTTCTGCATGGCATCCCAGATAGAGCTCAAAACATCTGCCAGACTTTTTTTTAAAAAGTTTGTTTCGTACTGACCTCTTCTAGATCCTCATCCATACTGTAGACACCATGGCCGTTCTGCCCGTTTTCTAAGATCTGGGACAATAAAACACAATGTCAGGGTTCCAAATAGCTTTCAAAAGTAAATCAGAGTCCAAGGCTCAGCATTTCTGAAAGTTCCAATTTATTAACGGAGCACATCTGTGAGAAACCCGAATCTAAAGCTATGAGGGTTTCTCTGCCCAGTTCAAACTTCATTCCCTTGCCTCCACACCCACAAATTCATCAAGTTGATCAGTTGTCTTTTGCCAACATGCCCGTTACTCCCATCAGCTTCCAGGCAGGTGCTGAACAAAGGATGACCTTGAGAATCTAGAAGGAATTTGTTATGGCTACATCTCCACATCCAATTTCCCACAGCAAGAATCAAGCATAAAGTGTGGCAGGCCAAAGTCTCCAATTCAACGATGGTTTCTGACACACACACACACACAATCCCAATGTTATAGCTGATGGCAAATTTCTTTGAAAAATGTACCATATTTTTCAGAGAATAAGATACACACTGTCAGCGTTCAAATTAGCACCCGAGAAACAAATCAGAGCCCAAACCTTGGCTTTCTTCCAAGTTCCAATTTATTAACAGAGCCATGTTGGTTATGAACTGTAGTCAACCCGATACTAACTTTTCCTACAGTTCTCCACCCAGGTTAAGTTTCATCCTTCATCCCCAGACCCACAAGTTCATCACATGGACCACTCTGGTTCTCTCAACGTCCACAATCCTCCCCTGTACTTCCGGCTAGTGCTGAACAAAGGATGACCTTGAATCTCTGGAAAGAATTTGTTGTGGCTAGTATTTTTCCTTCTCTTGCAACCACCCCTTCCCAATTCCTTCCCCCTCTCTCTGATTATTCCCTGCTATTACTGTTATATCCTCTGTGACTGCTTGTGTTATGTGTTAAATGCTGGTTTATGTATTTATAAGCTGAACAAGTAAGATACAATGGTACCTCTACTTAAGAACTTTTCTAGATAAGAACTGGGTGTTCAAGATTTTTTTGCCTCTACTTAAGAACCATTTTCTACTTAAGAACCTGAGCCAGGAAAAATTTCCCAGGAAATTTGAGAGTGGCACGAAGGCCCGGCCAGTTTCCTGCCATTCTCCCTTTAATCCCAGCCATCTGGGCTGCCAGAGGAGCCTTTCGGTGGTGTTTAAGGAGGCTTTGGCATTCCAGAGCGAACAAAGCATTTTCCTTTCTCTGGGTGCTTGGACAGGGAATAAACCTCTGCCAGCATCCGGAGAAAAGAAATGTTCCCTTCGCTCTGGGCAGCCAAGGAGTCACCACAGCGAAGGAAAGGCACCGGCTACAAAGCGAGCGAGAGGAGAGGGGAGCCCTTCAGCATGGGAAGGAAGAGGCAGCAGGTAGTATCAGCAGCAGCCAGTGTATGGGAGGCAGCGTATAGGAAGCAGCCTCACGCCAGGTTTATTGGAGGTGCGTGCTCCTCCTCGCTGCCTCAGAGTCCCTCTTTTTTTTTTTTAAGCCTTTAATTTTTGGATTTTTTTTATTCCCTTCACCTCACCTTCTTCCTTCGGCAGCGACTCTCCTCCTCCTCTTCTTCCTCCTCCTCCTCCCACCCAAATTCCGAGCTTTTATTTCTTTCCTAATGGGTTTGCATGCACCATTTGCTTTTACATGGATTCCTATGGGAAAAATTGCTTCTACTTAAGAACGTTTCTACTTAAGAACCTGGTCACGGAACAAATTAAGTTCTTAAGTAGAGGTACCACTGTATAATATTGTATACGTACTGACTGATTTGACTGTGTATGACTAGGATTGTTCTTGACTAAGCTATTTGCCAAAGGAAATAATATTTATACACTTAATGTATCTGGTTATCTGAATTACTACTTGTATCTTTGGGCTATCAGCTTGGATATCTGCCACATCCACATTTGCTCTGTGCATCCTTGGCAACTCAAGGATTATTCTGCACACTCCTTAACACTTAACGGAAATCTTCCAAAAAATTATTTTGGAAGAAAGAAGTTGGAAGAAAAGAAGAATCACAACGGGTGGGCCACCATTTGCATGAATGCATTGAATTTCAAAGGGAAAAATGTTTGGATGATACGGACGACCTTTTAGGGAGGACAGTGCAACACACACACCATTCTGGGATCTTGTTAAGTTTGGGAACGACCCCACCATTCCCGCCAACCTCCTTGCCTGCTTTTGGGCACAACCTCAACCGACAAACACCAAGAGGACTGATCAAATCATCCCAGCAATCTATTTGTCCAGTGACCCAGAACACAAAACAAGCAACAGGGAACACACACACACTTGACTTCGCACACACACTCTGAGTAGTCTCACCTGTCTCGTGGAAGGGTAGTAGATCGGATACAACGATATGCCGGGGAAGCGGATGACGAGCGTGGCAGCGCTATCCGTGTTGGGATTGGTCTGGATGGTACCCGTTGGGTTTAACAATTCTCCTTTCTCGTCTGGAAAGGCAGAAGGGCTCAAGTTGCCAAACGGCTGCATTCGAACGGGGAGCCTCACTTGGCTAGGTTTTACAGGGTGCCGTAAACCCCGTCCGCCAGAACAAACCAAAATCATCAAAACATTATCCCGCCGTGCCCTACATGGACCGGGCCTCCCAGTGATGGGCTGCTGCCCCCACGGGGGAGGGGAGGACGGGGACGGGACGCAGTGCGGGTAGTAAGTTTATGCACTATTTATTGAATGCTTAAATTTTTTAAATTGTCTTTCCTTCTCTACTACCTTAGTAAGATCCTTAATTCCTTTTAAAATAGGAAGTAATTAAATAGTATGTTTTTAACCCATAAACGCTTTAATCATTTTAATCATTATCTAGAACTGAACTTTTATAGCAATTAAAGAAAATTGAGCTACTTGCCTAATCTGTTATCATACTGAACCTTGTGGGTTCAGGACAAAACCTTAAAATGCGACTGTATTCCTCAACAAAGAATGCTGTCTAATTGGCCTTTTTTTGGCTATTCAAATAATGGGACTTAAACAACTGAAATAGAGTCCAAGCACCTGTTTGAAAATTTATATTGGCCGGTAAGCCACTCCCACCCAGTCACATGATCTTTAAGCCACCCCCCCTGGTCACATGATTGTCAAGCCATTCCCACCTGGTCACATGGTTGGCAAGCCACCCCCACCCAGTCATCAAGCCACACCTACACAATAACACACGCCCACAGTGTGGTAGTAAAAATTTTTTGCAGTCCTTCACTGGGGCCTCCATATTCAATGTTGGCAAATTCCAGCAAATAACATCAAAATAACTGGTAGGACAGGACCAACCAACTTCTCGCTTGCAAAATTACAATTTGTTCCAAAGAACAGAAGGCAGTGTTATTTGTGCCGTCAGGGTGACGAGGAGTCCACTCTTCGTAGTTGCACTTATCTGCAACCAGCTTGAAAGCCGAGCTAAGTCGAGCCTCCATATCCAAGAGCAGTCCTTGTCAGAGTTAATTTTAGAAATTGCTTTGGAAGTGGGAATAATCTCAGGCATGGAAGGTTTCCAGAATAAAGACACCACAGCAGGAGTTCTTCCTTCAGAAGATTTTTATCTGGCAAACCTATGACATGGGTGCCACAGGTGGCACGTGGAGCCATATCTGCTGGCATGTGAGCCGTTGCCCTAGTTCACCTCCAACATGCATGTGTGTGGCAGCCAGCTGATTTGGCTTCCAGATAGCCTTGGGGGAGGGGAGGGGGGAGGGCGTATTTACCCTTCCCCGGCTCCAGGGAAGCCTTTGAAGCCTGGGAAGGGTGAAACACGAGCCTACTGGGCCCACCAGAAGTTGGGAAACAGGCCATTTCTGGTCTCCAGAGGGGTGGTGAGGGAAGCTGTTTTTGCACTCCGCAGGCATTGAATTATGGATGTGGGCACTCGTGCATGTGCAACATCATGCATGCACACTCTTTCGGCACCCGAGGAAATAAAGGTTTGCCATCACTGCACTATACTATATTACAAAACAATCAAACTATTACACTAGACCAGTGATTTTCAACCTTTTTTGAGCCGCGGCACATTTTTTACATTTACGAAACCCTGGGGCACATTGAGCGGGGGGGGGGGGCGCTAAAAAAAGTTTGGACAAAAAAATTCTCTCTCTTCCTCCCCTTCACTCTATTTTTTTCTCCCTCCCTTTCTCTTTCTTCCTTCCTTTCTCTTCCTTCCTTCCTCTTTTTTGCTCTCTTTCTCTCTCCCTCCCTCCCTCTATGTCTTTCTCTCTCTCTCCTTCCCTCCCTCTCTTTCTCTCTCTCTTGTTTTCTTTCTCTCTTTCTCTCTCTTTCTTTCTCTTGTTCTCTCTCTCTTGCTTTCTTTCTCTCTCTCTTATTCTCTTTCTCTCTCTCTCTTTCTTGCTTTCTCTCTCTCTTGCTTTCTTTCTCTCTGAGCTTCGCGGCACACCTGACCATGTCTCGCGGCACACTAGTGTGCCACGGCACACTGGTTGAAAAACACTGCACTAGACGACTCCACTACTAACCACAACAGACCACTAACCACTACAACAGAACAACCACCACGAACCACCCAATGCAAAGGTGCATTACAATATGTTGTGGTTCAGCCTGAGGCTGCTCAGGGACCGGCTGCGTCTCTGCTGGCTCCATGCCCGGAGGAGGATGACAGCGCAGAGGAGGGGGCTGAACAGTCGGACGGGGGAGAGGAGAGTCAGGAATGGGATGAAGGAGAACAGCATGAGAGCCCCAGGGGGGGCTCTCCCCAGCCAGTAGCTTGGAGTCATTAGGTGATGACGCACAAGCTGTCATTGACATGAGACAGAGGCGTTCAGAGCAATGAAAGGAGCAGTTAAAGAAATATTATCACCATTGAATTAGAAACAGCTGGGTTTGGGGGTGGTCCTCATCAGCAGGGTTTAAAAGGCAGGCAAGCCCTTGAAGCCATGTGGAGTGTTAGCAATTGGAGTTGCGGTGACCTGCTTTGATTCTCAGCGTCTCTGATCTTGGCTTGTGGCCTAGCAGTCTGGAAGACTCGTGGGAGGCGTATGTTTGCTATCTACAGCTTCGTCTTGGCAGCAAGAATCCTGTATATCTTTGAAGTTCCAGCGTTTTCCTGTTTGTAAGGACATTTTCTGTTACCTGTGTTTTCTTTGAATTCTATAAACTGCCTTTGCCTTTTACCGGTGTGTCTGGCTTATCTTTTTGGGTTGGTTTTAGCTTCCGGAGTGACCCAGACAGAACACAATATATACAAGTATTGGCCAATCAGGTCGTGGCACATTCTGCTGATGCATCAGGACTCAGTATTCTACTTTACATTAATTTCAGCATTCTCACTGTATAGTGGTACCTCTACCTAAGAACGCTTCTACTTAAGAACTTTTCTAGATAAGAACCGGGCGTTCAAGATTTTTTTGCTTCTTCTTAAGAACAATTTTCTACTTAAGAACCCGAGCCCAGAAAAATTTAATTTAATTTAATTTAATTTATTAGATTTGTATGCTGCCCCTCTCCAGAGACTCAGAGCGGCCATTCCCCCTGGGTTTCTCTGTCTGGCGCAGTGTATGGGAGGCAGCCTCGCGCCAGGTGTCGCGCCACCTCAGAGTCCCTCTTTTTTTTTTAAGCCTTAAAGTTTTGGATTTTTTAAATTCCCCTCACCTCACCGTCTTCCTTTGGCAGCGACTGTCCTCCTCCTCTTCTTCCTCCTCCTCCTCCCACCCAAATTCCGAGCTTTTATTTCTTTCCCAATGGGTTTGCATGCATTATTTGCTTTTACATTGATTCCTACGGGAAAAATGGCTTCTACTTACAAACTTTTCTACTTAAGAACCTGGCCACGGAACAAATTAAGTTCTTAAGTAGAGATACCACTGTATTGGCCAATCAGGTCGTGGCACATTCTGCCGATGCGTCATGACTCAGCATTCCTTCTGCTTTACATTAATTACAGCATTCTCACTGTATCTGGAATACAGGTTTCAAATCCTGACAGTCCTGTACTGCTCTAAATTACATGATCAAACAATTCCCAGTCCACAGCAGAATGTTTACCCTGGTGGATTATGAAAGACCTCCATTTTTAAGACGAGATTAGACAAACCATTTATCTCAAATGGTACAGGGCAGTGATGGCAAACCTTTTTCATACCAAGTGCCCAGACAGGAACACATGCGTGCGCGCACACCGGAGCCTTAGAAGCCAGAAGACCAGCTGCCTGGCGCAAATGCGTCTGCCATAAACCAGAAGGTATAGTGTTTTGCTGCTCGAAAGGGGGTTAGTCTAGATGACTCCCCAGGTCCCTTCCAACTCTTTTAATCTTGTGATTCTGTGATTCTATCTTTTGTTCCGTCCAGCCTGGTTAATTAGCAGTAATTAATCCCCAATGAAGATTTGGGAAGCAGAGTCACTAGGTATATTTGTCTATGGGAAACATCCAATGAAATCATAGGGATGTCTGTCCGACTGGCAAAAAAAAATCCCTCATTATCGGCCCAGCTGATAACAAGCTTCCAAAAGAAAGTCACGAATTCAAGTCATTAAATCTCGGCGTTGACAGGCACTCACAAATGCTTTCCAAAACCAGGATGGCAGGATTACAGAAGGATTTGAGAGATAAGAGACCCTTTAGCTGCTAGTTCTCTCTCTCCATATGGGAACGTTGAACTTTTACACCGGGGTTTCCCATCGTCCTCCCTTTTATATTCTCTGAGATGACGAGCTGTGCATAGAAGTATTCAATGCCCAGATCTACGTCGCTGGAGATATTCTTGTCTCCCCCTCATCCTTCTTATTCTGGCATCTATACAGTGGTACCTCTAATTAATTTGTTCCATGACCAGGTTCTTAAGTAGAAAAGTTTGTAAAAAGAAGCAATTTTTGCCGTGGGAATCAATGTAAAAGCAAATAATGTGTGCAATTGGGGAAACTGTTTCCTCCCAGGGGATTCCTAGAGAAGCCCCATGGAGGCTTCTCCCTACCTTTTCCAGCCTGGTTTCCTCCCAGGAGATTCCTAGAGAGACCCCATGGAGGCTTCTCCCTGCCTTTTCCGGTCCTGTTTCCTCCCAGGAGACTCCTAGAGACACCACGGAGGCTTCTCCCTGCCTTTTCCAGCCCTGTTTCTTCCCAGGGGATTCCTAGAGAGGCCCACAGAGGCTTCTCCCTGCCATTTCTGCTTACAGTTTCGGAGGCTCAGTTTTGTAAGTAGAAAATGCTTCTTGAGAAGAGGCAAAAAAAATCTTGAGCACATGGTTCTTATCTAGAAAAGTTCGTAAGTAGAGGTGTTTGTAGGTAAAGGTACCACTGTAATTGGGTCCACCATATCCCCCTCTTCATCTGACTCCAACTTTACCACAACTGGGGGGTTCTGCAGTCTCTGGAGGTTCCCCAGGCCCTAACTCTCCCGCACTCTCACTTTCTGATTCCTCTGATAAACACAGTGGCCTATGATACCCAGATGGACCCAGTTCATTCTCCTCAGTGATCAAAGGAGCCGGATGCGAGCCAACCACAAGATCTTTAAAACCCGCTTCTGGGGGTTATTTAGGCTAGAAACCCGACGGTTTTAAATAATCTTGAATAAATTAAAAGGAGTGGACTCATCCAAACAGCCGTCCTCCTTTTTTCTCCCTGGGGGAAAAAGAGACACAGGAAGGATTTATCCCACCTGGGAAGGCCGACCACATGGACAAGACGCATTCTCCGGTTTTCAGCTGATCTTGGTAGTCGAAGAGCATCACGTTCACCCAAGCGAGCGGGCAGTCCTAGAGCAGAGAGAAAAGAAGACGTTGGCAGGGATGATGGGACACCTGGTGATGTTAGGGCTGCCAAGAACAGGCTGCCCTGAAGACAAGCCAGGGCAGACCTTAAAACAAAACAAAAAAGTTGTTTTCCAAAGCCAAACTCAATTTCAGCTGCCTTTTCGCCCCACTGCCTACCTCCTGCTTGTGGTATCCTGCTTGAAAGTCAACCGTTAATCTGGTTCAACAGAGATCCACCAAATGACCCCCAAACCTTTGCAGTGTAAACAAGACACGGATTCCAGCTACAAAGGACTGTTTTTGGGATGCTACCACACATTTCCTTGCCAAGGGAGGTTGGCCAAGAAGCTAACCAAAGTTCCTTCACTTCCTTCCTCCCCTTATATATTAATAATATTATTGTTATTATTCATCATGCACAGTCAGCCAGATGTTCATACTGGGGTTTGGCATTTTTTTCAGTGCTTACCAAGCACCTGGGATAGGCAAGTCTGGATGTTTGATGGTGTTATAGATATTGCCACAGGATGATGATGATAACATTCATTAAACATGAAACTCAGTCAACTGAACATTTAAAAATATATCACAAATATTATTGACTGGCACATCTTCACCAACATCATCACCATCACCATCATCATTATTGTTATTATTATCACTAATGTTATTATCATTATTGTTATTATTACTACTACTACTACTACTACTACCATTATTATTATTATTATTATTAGTAGTAGTAGTAGTAGTAGTATCCTACCCAGGCTTCATGCTCTGGGGCAGGGATAGGCAACGTTGGCTCTTCTATGACAGGTGCACTTCAACTCCCAGAATTCCTGAGCTATGATGGGCTCAGGAATTCTGGGAGTTGAAATAAACAAGTCATAGAATAGCCAACTTTGCCTACCCCGGCTCTAGGGAATCCAGAGCATGATACCATGGTCTTTCGAGACTGAAGGATGTCAATGCAATGCATTATTATTATTATTATTATTATTATTATTATTATTATTATTATTATTATTATGTTGTTGTTGTTGTTATTTACAAAAAACAGTAATACACAATAAACAAGATTGATATGCTGGATTTTGTATCACAATAACACTTTCCAAGCGTCTAGGACTATGTGATGTGTTTTCATATGATGCGCACAGATCCAAGTACGGTGGCCTTTTGCAACTGACAGATTCTGATTTTGTCAATGTTTATTGTTTTCAAATGCTGGCTGAGGTCTTTTGGCACAGCACCCAGTGTGCCGATTACTACTGGGACCACCTGTACTAGTTTATGCCAGAGTTGTTGTAGTTCGATTTTAAGATCTTGATATCGGCTAAGTTGTTGTTGTTATTATTATTATTGTTATTATTATTATTATTATTAATAATTTTCATGCATTAAACATGAAATTTTGTCAACTGAATATTTAAAAATGTATCACAAATATTATTGACTTGCACATTATTATTATTATCATCATCATCATCATCATCATCATCATCATCAATTTATATTCATTAAACCTGAAAATCAGTCATATGAACATTTAAAAACGTATCACAAATATTATTGACTGGCACTTTATGTTATTGTTTTGTTGCTCTTATTGTTATATAAATAATATAAATATTATTTATATAATATAATAATATAAATAATAGAGTTGAAGAGAAGGCCAGGGGGGACATGAGAGCGGTCTTTCAATATTTGAGGGGCTTATATAGAGAGGAGGGGCAGTCAACCTAATTTCCAAAGCACTTGAAGGCCACACAAGGAATAATAATGGATGGAAACTGACCAAGGAGATTCAACCTGGGAATAAAGAGAAATTTTCCAACAGCCAGAACAGTCAACCCCTGGAACAGAAGTTGCCTTCAGAAGTTGTAGGAGCTTCATCAATGGAGATTTTCAAGAAGAGACTGGACTGCCATCTGTCAGAAATGGTGTAGAGGGCTGGACTAGATGACCTATAAGGTCCCTTCAAACTCTGTATTCTATTCTATTTTTATTGTATTTTCCCTTCTAATTCTAATTATAATTCTTGAGCAGAGGGTTGGACTAGATAACCTATAAGGTCCCTTCAAACTCTGTATTCTATATTCTATTGTATTCTCTCTTCTCTCTTCTAATTCTAATAATTCTAATTCTTTTATTCTCCTCCCTCCTTTGAACTTTGAGCCAAAGTGAGTCAGGGCACCAAAAACCGGCAACTAAGCAGGGAGCGGTGAGTAATTCAGTGGATGGACTCCAAAAAGCAGATGACTTGGCAAGTTTGGAGGAAATGGGGAAAACAGAGGCTGCATGACTCAGCAAAGGACGCTAAAGCACACGCGCAAGCCATTGGCCCCACTTCTAGGAAGTCCCAACGCCTTTCGTTCCCCCCCCTACCCCCCACCCCGCCAGCAGTCTTTGGCAGCTGCACAGCCTGTCTGTTGGCACTTTCTCCTGTTTCTACAACTGAGAGAAATGCATGCATCTCGTCCCCGTGGCCGAAACGAAATCTTATTTTAAACATCTGGAAAGAAACAGGGACTTTCTCAGAAAGCAGCCGTTTTTTATACAGATGTCAAAGAGAAGGCAGCCCCAAGAAGAATATAAGCAGGCACACATGGGCTAATTCTCTCTTCTTTTTTCTTTACCCCAATTCAGGAGGAGATGTGAGGCGAACATTTATTTTATTTTATTTTATTTTAATTTATGTTATGTTAATTTAATTTATTTAATTTTAATTTAATTTAATTTAATTTAATTATTTTAATTTATTTTATTTCATGTTAATTTAATTTAATTTAATTTTAATTTTAATTTAAAGACCGCCTTTCGCCTAGCGGACTCAGGGTGGTTTACAAGAATAAAATATGAACAAAGATTAAAATACTACAATACATAAAAGAAGTAAAAAAAATAAAACTCAGTATAAATAATATTCAGTCATCCCGCATTCATACGACTGGCAGGAGCGAAGGCTCTCGCTCCAGGCCCCAGGCTTGCTGCCATAAGTGTGCTTTTAATGCCTTTTGGAATGCCGAGGAGAGTGAGGGCGGTTGGAATCTCCAGGAGGAGTTGATTCTAGAGGACCGGGGCCGCAACAGAGAAGGCTCTTCCTCACAGTTCTGCCAGCCAGCATTGTTTGGCTGACGGGACCCAGAGAAGTTAACTATGTGACCTAACCAGTTGCTGGGACATGTGAGGCAGAAGATAGTCCCATAAATAATCTGGTCCTAAACCAGATTAAACTCCTGGTTTAAACTCCTCAATGCTTCTAAAACCTTCCAAGCAGTCTTATTCTTTTGAAAAACCCTCATTTTTGCTTCTTTTTAAAATCCTGAATCTGCCATCATTTCCCCCGCGCAGCCGATCTCCTCTTCCCGCACTTGACTTTCCAATGTGCAGGATTCTCAAATCGCTATGGTTTTCCCAGTTGCAACCTGTGGCTTATGAAAGTTGGACCATAAGGAAGGCCGAGCGCCAAAGAATGGAGGCCTTTGAACTCTGATGGTGGAGAAGACTCCTGTGAGTCCCTTGGACTGGGAGGCGATCCAACCAGTCAGTCCCATAGGAGATCAACCCTGACTGCTCTTTAAAAGGCCAGATCCTGAAGACGAAACTGAAAGACTTTGGCCACCTAATGAGAAGGAAGGACTCACCGGAGAAGAGCCTAATGGTGGGAATGATGGGGGGCAAAGGAAGAAGGGACGACAGAGAACGAGGTGGTTGGATGGAGACATTGAAGGAATCTGTATGAGCTTAAGTGGACTCCAGAGGATGGTAGAGGACAGGAAGGCCTGGAGGAACGTTGTCCATGGGGTCACGATGGATCAGACACAGCTTTGCAACTAACGACAACAAACTGCTATCAATTACAGGTAAGGGTTAAGTTTTACGACCCCAACTTGCAAGAAACAGTTGCTGCAAATTTTGGGGAAACCTTCTCAAAGTTGCATTTCTCATCCGCATGGCTGGTTTTTTAAAAAAGAATTCTTTATTTACACATAAGAAACATTAAACAAACATTGAAAACTATTGGACACTTTGCACCCTGTTTTGTCATTCCATTCAATAATATATCTAGAACAATAAATACCATTATTATTCAAAATGTATGTATGTATGTTTGTATGTATGTAATTTGAAAGGGACCTTGCAGGTCATCTAGTCCAATCTCTTCTTTTGGATCTTACAAAATTACATATGATGGGGGCAGCATATAAATCCAATTAATAATAATAATAATAATAATAATAATAATAATAATAATAATAATAATAAAAAATGGTAACGAGAGAATATTAATAGTAATAATATAATAATAATAATAATAATCATCATCATCATCTCTCATTACTATTCATTTTTATCCAAACCTTTTTGTTTACATTTTTCCCTTTATTTTTCAGTTCTTTGACCGTTTTTCTTTTCTAACCATTGATAGAATTTATCCCATGTTACATAATACTCTGTCACATCCTTATCTTTCATTTCTAGTGTTAGTCTGTCCATTTATGCACATATCATTATTTTTTCTATTAACTTCTGTTGGAATATTTTCCTTTTTCCAGTTTTGCATAGAAGAAACATAGAAGATTGACGGCAGAAAAAGACCTCATGGTCCATCTAGTCTTCCCTTATACTATTTCCTGCATTTTATCTTAGGATGGATATATGCTTATCCCAGGCATGTTTAAATTCAGTGACTGTGGATTTACCAACTACGTCTGCTGGAAGAATAAATTTGTCCTTCCAAATATCCAAGGGTAATTCCTAATAGAAACAATTCTGGGTTTTTTCCTAATATTTCTTTCAGCCATGTCTTGACCCTATATATATGCATATACGTATACATGTACATATACATACATACATACATACATACATACACATGCAAAGATGGTGCCAGTTCGATATGGCAAAAAGGACTTACCGCTTTTTTGGATTTCTTCTTGGTGGACCTGGCCTTTTTGGCCTTTTCCACTACTGAGTACAGGGCCAGGCAGAGCCGGGCCATGCGGGGTAAGTCGCAGACATGAATGTCAAATTTTAACGTCTGATCCCACACGGGCTCGGAGCAAACGTTGGCTTCGATGCTGGTCACCATTTTGCAGAGCATTTCGTGACCGTGGTAGAGTCCAGCTTGTACAACCAACTGGAGGGGAAAAATATAAAAAGGAGATTAATGGACAAAGGGAAACAGGCCATCCACACTTTCAGCCCCAAAATGAACAGCAATCCAGAAAGTCTCAAATCAGTGGGCCGAGGTAGGATGTCATAGATGCAAAACTCTCGTATCAGATTTCTAGTCCTCATGGCTGTGGGATGGCAAAACCCTTTGGGCAAACATGCTCAGCTATTATAGATAGCCCTTGATTTAATGACAGTTTATTGACTGACCATTCAAAGTTACAATGGAAATTGAAAAAAGTACATTTTCCCCCATACTTGTGACTGATCATTTGATCAAAATTAGGACACTTGGCAACTGATTCATTTTTTTTTAAGTATAATTTTTTATTTTATGTTTCTCCACCATAAAAATAAGACAATACATTGAAACATAGAAACATAGAAGATAAGCAGCAGAAAAAGAACTCACAATCCATCTAGTCTGCCCTTATACTATTTCCTGTATTTTATCTTAAGATGGATATATGTTTATCCTGGGCATGTTTAAATTCAGTGACTGGATTTCCCAACCATCTCTGCTGGAGGTTTGTTCCAAACATCTACTACTCTTTCAGTGAAATAATATTTTCTCACTGTGTTTCTTATCTTTCCCCCAACTAACCTCAGATTGTGACCCCTTGTTCTTGTGTTCATTTTCCTTTTAAAAACACTCCCCTCCTGAACCTTATTTAACCCTTTAACATATTTAAATGTTTCGATCATGTCCCCCCTTTCCCTTCTGTCCTCCAGACTATACAGATTGAGTTCATGAAGTCTTTCCTGATAATACATAATTACAAACACTAAAACAATACTCATAATCAAACATAATTTTTTTCTTCTCCATTTTAAACCTTCAATTGAGGCTTTTATCTCTCATTACTCTTCTAGACAAAAAAATCTGTAAAATTCACACATTATCAATTATTAAACCTCTAATTAAAAAATCTTGAATTTCCATAGTAATTTTGGTCATCTCGGCACATTCCATAATTTTAGTAATGTTAGAGTCAAGGGGATTATTCCCTGCTTCCAGGTTTGAGCATATGTGATTCTGGCAGCTCATAGAATCTGTAATATAAGATATTTTTCTTGACGCGTGAATTTTTATCTGGATATTCCTAGTAGGAATAACTCCGGTTTGAGTGTTACATCAATCGATATGACTTGGTCCATTAGAGCTTTAATATCCTTCCAGAATTGATTTATGAATAAGTAAACCAGTCCAAATTTATCCCTATATCTTGTAGTTGTTGTCTTGTTAGTAAGGTATTGTTTTCATCTAATGGTTGTTGGTATGTTAGGGATCTGGAATATGAAAAAAGGTTGGGATACGTAATTAATTTGTTAGGGGCTATCCATTTGGGTACGGAGTGGTAATAATTTTTTTATATAGTTTGCCAAGTTGTTATCAAAGTTTTACATAGGTAGTGTTGTTTAAAATAATAAGGTATTTTTTGGGAGTCCATCATTAAGAATGAGTGCCATCCAGATTGAAGGTCGAAACCTTCAAGTGTTAGCAGTCTTATGTTCTTAAGAGTCACCCATTCTCTTAACATAGTCAAATTTGCTGCTTGGTGATATAATTGAAAATTGGGAAGTCCTAGACCACCTCTATTTCTGTGGTCCTGAAGATTTTTTAGTTTAATTCTGGCCTTTTTTTTGACCAGATAAATTTCCAAATTTCTCTGTGCAAAGTTTCAAAGAAGGATTTGTTCA
Organism: Erythrolamprus reginae; assembly: GCF_031021105.1. Taxonomy (NCBI): domain Eukaryota; kingdom Metazoa; phylum Chordata; class Lepidosauria; order Squamata; family Dipsadidae; genus Erythrolamprus; species Erythrolamprus reginae. Next base: position 23,414,048 of record NC_091957.1, on the reverse strand, counting down.
AATTTATTGGTGCAACTTGGTAAAGGTATAAAAATCTTGGTAGGATGTTGCATTTAATAGCGAATATTTTCTCCATCAGGGAGAGTTTCAAATTTGACCATCTTAGTAGACATGTAACAATCCAATCCAATACTAAAATAACTAAAAAAAACCTTATTATAAAAACCAAACATACATACAGACATACCATGCGTAAATTGTAAAGGCCTAGGGGGAAAGAATATCTCAATTCCCCCATGCCTGACGGCACAGGTGGGTTTTAAGAAGTTTACGAAAGGTGAGGAGGGTGGGGGCAATTCTAATCTCTGGGGGGGAGTTGGTTCCAAAGGGCCGGGGCCACCATAGAGAAGGCTCTTCCCCTGGGTCCCGCCAAATGACATTGTTTAGTTGACGGGATCCGGAGAAGGCCCACTCTGTGGGACCTAACTGGTTGCTGGGATTCATGCAGCAGAAGGCGGTCCCTGAGATAATCTGGTCTGGTGCAATGAAGGTATAACTAATCCAAATACCGACAATAACCAATTCGACTTTAAAGATAAAATATTTGTAACATAATTTTTTACTTCTTTAGCTACTTCTAACTTAATCTATTTTTATATTAACTTTTTTTATATATTTTTTTTACCATCTACACCTACTACTCCAATGCACTATTCTGTCACATATTCTACAAACGTCTGCGATCACGCAGATTCTCTTTACTCCTTTCTTTCTTTTCTATACTTGTCTTTTTCTATTCTATCCTTCCTTTTTGATTCCCCCATTTCTTTCTTTTTTTTCAGGATCCATTACAATGGTTTCCTCTTACTAGCTAGTTAGTTACTAATTAGTATATATTATGTGCATATACTTTATATCTGTTGTAAATATACTTTGTATATGTTGCTATGAAATGTAATTCGTTTTGCAAGATAATTACTTATACCATTCAGAATTCTCCATATATTTCAGAATTACTTTAACAATGATGTAATCACCTGCCTATCCTCCTTACTCCTTTTGACCCTCACCTCCTTTTTTTTCACCCCTTTTTTTAAATGTGAAATTTAATAAACTATTTTTTTAAAAAAAAATCTTTTACTCCATCTTACTATAAAAAAACTTAACATTGCATCAATATGAACATTAACTTCTGTGAAATCAAACTGTCCACTTAGGAAGCAACACTGATTGACAATAAATTTCACATGTTATCAGCACATTCAACGTTGTACAGAATAAAGTATTCAATGAGAACATTTCATTCATTCACATCTAGGATGTGTTCTTTGAATGTTCCCTTTATTTTTTTGAGCAGTGTATACAGTATACAGTGTATATACAGCTGCCCGATCAAATCCCAGTAAGGGTATGGCTAGCTGATGAGGCCAGAACAAGGCCGAAACAGCGCTATCCCAGTCTCCCTTAATTTTAAAAATTCAGCAAAAACATGTGATACATACAGTATATATATAATACATACAGTATATATATGTAAAGTACAAACCACTCTTAGTACATCATTTACTCCATAATATAAAGTTCTATATATTTAAACCAAAAACATTAGCTAAGAAATGTGTTAAATCATTACTTAGTGCTACCACCATTTCTTAACTTTGACTCATATTTATGATGGTTACAATTTCCCCTTTAGCGACCTTCTGACGTAAAAGTCAGATTCACTTAAAAAAACATTGTGAATTAACTAACTTTAATGGCTGTGACAATTAACTTAATGGTGGTAAGAAAGTTCGTAAAATGAGGCAAAACTCACTTCACAACCGTTTCACTCAGAACAGAAATGTTGGCTATTAATTCAAGGATCCTCTGTATTGAATTGTTTTGTTTGTTTGTTTGTTTGTTTATATCCCGCCTTTAATTACTTTTACAAATAACACAAGGAAGAGAACACACACTAGACTCCTTCACCACTGCCCCCAACGACAAACCTGTGAGGTGGGTTGGTCTGAGAGAGAGAGAGAGAGAGAGTGAGCGGCTCAAAGTCACCCCGTTGGCTTTCCTGGCTAAGACAGGATTTGAATTCATGGTCTCCCACTTTTTACCTTGGTGCCTTAATCACTGGACCAAACTGGCTGTGACTACGCCCGTGCTGATGAACTTATGGCACGTATGCCATAGGTGACACATGGAGCTATAAAACACATGAGGCACTGACCTATCAGCTCCAGTGCGCATGCGCGACTTGGCTAACTAATTTTCAGCCTTCCGGAGGGTGAGGGAAAGCTGTTTTCGCCCTCTGCAGGCTTCAGGAAAGCCTGTGGATAGCAAAAACAAACTCAACGGGCCTATTGGAAATTTGGAAGTTAACCTTTGGTAGGCCAGTTGGGCAGTTTTCCTCCCTCCACAAACTCTGGAGGCTTTCCTGAAGCCAGGGAAGGTGAAAAACAGCCAAATGGGCCTAATGGAAGAACCGTTGTACCTACCTGAACGGTCTTCTCGATGCCCTGGAAGGAGAGTCCAGCATGGGTTTAGCTCAAGTCTTATTGGTAGGACTGAGTTTCAAATTAACATAAATAAATAATAATTAGGTACCGCCCCCTTGCTGCCCCAAGTAACCAGTTTTAAAAAACGAAAAGATGTAAAGGTAATGAACTTTATTAACAACCATAATAACATAAGAAACAGTCTCATCAAACCAAACTCCCATGGTTCTTCGGGAGGGTATGGACTCTCCTTCCAGGGCATCGAGAAGACCGTTCAGGTAGGTACAACGGTTCTTCTCCCATGCCTCCTGGAAGGAGAGTCCAGCATGGGATATACCCAAGGTCCAAGGTTCAGGGAGGGAGATTGTGAACCATGGGTGGTACCTCCCCGCACACCTTCTGGAGTACCCGTCTGCCAAAAGCAGCTTCAGCTGAAGCGAAGGTGTCCAATTTGTAATGGCGAATAAAAGTTGTGGGTGAACTCCAGGCCGCGGCTCTGCAGATATCTTCAAGGGGGGCTTGTGATGCCCACGCTGCCGAAGAAGCCGCACTCCTTGTCGAATGAGCCTGTATACCACTCGGTGGAGTCCTTGCGCTCGCTTTGTATGCCTCAACTATACATAGTCTCACCCACTGGCTGATAGTATTCGATGATACCCTGAGGCCCAGTTTGCTAGCACTAAACGAAACAAACAAAGCCTCAGTTTTGCGAGAACTGCCGGTACGCCTGATGTAAAGCTTCAGCGCTCTGCGTACGTCTATCTTGTGCCATTTAAGCTCTAAAGGGTGAGTACCGTGAGCACAGAAATCCGGTAACACCAGCTCTAGAGCCCTGTGAAAGTGAGAGTTAATCTTTGGAAGAAAGGTGGGGTCCAGACGTAAACAAACTCTGTCTGGATAAAATTGACACAAGTCTGATCTGACCGACAGGGCGGACAGTTCGGAAACCCGCCTAGCCGAGGTGACCGCCACCAAAAAGGCCGTCTTAAAGGAAAGGTAACGCAATGGAACAGTTCTCAACGGTTCAAACGGTGGTCCCGTGAGGGCCTGAAGGACCAAGGTCAAGTCCCATGTGGGAAAACGATGAACAGGAGGGGGATGCGTGTTGGTAGCCCCTCTGAGGAAATCCTTAATCCAAGGGTGACTAGTTAAAGGTCCCCCATCGTCCCGCTTTATAATGGTGGCAAGCGCTGCGACCTGGCGTTTTAGCGTGTTTGGCGCCAAACCTTTCTCCAAACCCTTCTGCAAGAATTCCAGGACAGGGATGACTGAGGAATCCTGTGGTCGAAGGTTCCTGTCATTGCAGAAGGAATGAAAGGCTGCCCATGTTGCCTGATAAATTCGGACTGTGGAAGGGCGTCGAGCCGCTTGAATAGTCGCGATAACATTCTCGGGAAGGAGACAGCTCCTCAACCTGTCCCCTTCAAATGCCATGCGGTTAAGTGAAACCATTGAGGTTCCGGGTGGTACACGAACCCCTGGCTGAGGCATATCCGGTCGTCCGGTATCCTCCACGGTGGAGAAATGGACAGCTCTCTGAGGTCCGCAAACCACGGTCTCCGCGGCCAATGAGGCGCTAGCAAGATCACCTCCGCCTCCTCCGACAGGATCTTCCTTACCACTGATGGAATGAGTGGAATCGGGGGGAAGGCGTACAGTAGGACCTTTGGCCACTGAAGATGTAATGCATTGACTCCTTCGGCTCCCGGAGCTGGAAACCGGGAGTAGAACCTCCGGAGTTGGGTATTCTGGGGGGTAGCGAAGAGATCCACCACCGGTTCCCCGAACCGACGCGAGACTTCCTGGAACAGGTCCGGATCGAGCCGCCACTCCGCCGGGTCCAGTTCCTGGCGACTGAGCCAATCCGCCTGCTTGTTGTCCTCCCCCGCGATGTGCTCTGCATGGAGGGAGGAAAGATGAGTCTCCGCCCAGTTGAAGAGGAGGACCGTCTCTTCCATCAACCTGAGAGAGCGCGTTCCGCCCTGGTGATTTAAATGCGCCCTGGTCGCTACGTTGTCCGTGCGTACAAGGACGTGGTGACCTTCCAGCAAGGTGGCGAAGGCCAGCAAGGCCAAGCGGACAGCTCTCAACTCCAAGAAATTGATGTTTATTGGACATAGTTCCTGGGGGCTCCAGAAGCCCTGAGCCACCTGGGACTGGATGTGAGCCCCCCACCCCAGCAGACTGGCGTCTGTGGTGAGAATCGTGTGATGGCATGGTCCGAAGGGAGTGCCCTGCCGCAGTGCTGCAGATCTCCACCAGCGGAGGGAGTGTTGCAACTCGCATCCCACGACGGTGAGACGGTGTGTATGACTCAATCTGCGACGCTGAAACGGGAGCAAGGTCCACTGGAGAAGTCGATAATGGTAACGGGCCCAAGGGACAATGTCCACGCAGGATACCAGGGTCCCGAGTACCTTTGACAGGAAAGACAACGGCACCGTTCGGCTCTGTTGAAGGCCGGCTATGAGGGAACAGATGCGGTGCTGTCTGTCCGGAGATAGATACACTCTTTGAGAGACCGTATCGATCACCGCACCCAGATGAATGAGTCTGGTGGCAGGAGTCAAATGGCTTTTTGGCGTGTTGATGGTAAAACCATGACGCTGTAGACAAGACATCGTGGTTCGTAAGTCCTTGTGCGCCCTCTGGCGGGTTGGAGACAGAAGTAAGATGTCGTCCAGATATGCGAGAATCCGTATCGGGCGGGACCGCAGATCGGCCAGTAGTGCATCCAGTACCTTCGTAAAGGTACGTGGGGCCGATGATAGGCCAAAGGGCATGGCCCTGTACTGGTAATGGACGTTGTGTAGACAGAATCGAAGGAATTGTCGATGGTACGGGTGTATGGGAATGTGCAGGTAGGCCTCCTTCAGGTCCACTGAAGTAAGCAGGTCCCCTGCCCGAACAGAGGCCAGGATGGAGCGGAGGGAGGCCATCTTGAACCGTCGATACAGAATATACTGGTTGAGACGTTTGAGGTTCAAGATGAGCCTGCAACCCCCGGAGACCTTGGGTACAAGGAACACCCTTGAATAGAACCCCGTACCCTTGGAATTGTCCTGAACAGGTTCGATCGCCTGGATTTGTAAAAGGTGGAGAATTTCCTGATCCAACAAAGACCTCCTTTCGAAGTCTCTGGGGACCGGACAGGCAGTAAAATGGTTTGGAGGATCGTGTAGAAACTCGATCTTTAGCCCTTGGGAGATAGTGGCTAAGACCCAAGGGTCTGAGGTGGTAGCTCGCCATCTGTCGCTGAACTTTTGTAGCCTGCCCCCCAAGGGAATGTCGTCCGGGCAGTCACTTGGCACGTCTGGCGTTCCGTTGTTGGTATCCCCGGTATGGACGTCTCGTCTGGGAGAAGCCTCTGCCTCGTTCCTGGGAATACTGTCGGTCATTCCTGTAGGATGAGGAAAAGGCCCCCTGCGAGTAAGGTCTGGCCTGCTGTGAAGGGGCGGACCACGAGTCCCACCGAAAGGACTGCCTACGGGAGTACGGACCAGCCCTGCGGTCCTGGCGGCGGAAAGATCTTGGGAGGACCTTCCTTTTATCCTTATCCTCCACCAGGACAGGATCTAGGGCCTCCCCGAACAATTTAGTGCCCTCAAAGGGAGCTGAAGACAAAGTCCACTTGGACTTGGCATCCACCTGCCAATTTCTGAGCCAAAGCAGGCGCCTTGATGAAATGGTGGAGGCCATAGCCCTGGAGGCAAATTTTGCGGCATGCAGGGTGGCATCCGTGGAAAATTCTGCCGTCGCGAGGAGCTTATTCAGGTCCTGCCGCAGTCGAGTCTCCTCAGGAGCCAGTCTCGCCTGAACCTCCTGAATCCACATAATGGATGCCCGACTGAAGAAGGAGGCGGTGGAGGCTGCTCGCAGAGCCCAAGCGGCCATCTGGTGGGTCTTCTTGAGAAGATTTTCCGCTCTCCTTTCATCCGGTTTCAAGTTGTCCGCCGTCTCCGAAGGCACAACCGTGCGGGAAACCAATGTGGCCACTGGTTTGTCCACAGGAGGAAACTGGAGTAGCGTCTCCATGCTGTCATCAAAGGTATAAAACCTGCGTTCCAGGTTTGAAGGCCCTTGCGCCGCCGCCGGATGTTGCCACGGGCGCTTGACATTCTCGAGGAAGATCTCCAGTGCAGGAACCTTGTCCGATTCTCTGGCGGGTTCCTTACATAGAGCAGCTGAAGTGCGTGGCCCGTCTGATGATTCCACCAGTGGTGTTGCTCCTGGTACATCTAAGGCTTGCTTTGCCTTACGTAATAAAACCCTATACAAAGAGGGTTTGAACAGACCTGCCACTGCTGGCTGCTCTGGAACCGAGAATTCGTCATCTGACAGGCCATCTCCGTGGTCACTGTCTTCTTCAAAGTCGGTGTGGTCAATAGACATAGAACCCAACCCAGTAGGGGGCGGTGGAACTGACCAGATATCCCTGGGCTGGATAGGCTGAGATGGAAAGGTATTGGCTCGTTGGGTTGCTGCAGCTATGCCCTGCGTGTATGCATTGGCGACAATGTCCTGTATAGCAGGGGCAAAGGCCTGCCAGGCATCTGCATTGTCTCTAAGCCCGGCTGCTGTGGGGGTGAAAGTAGCTGAAGGCCCATAACATGGTGTCTGTAGCTCCCCTTGAAGCAGTGCCTGGGAATGAGAAGATGAAGGCCTCTCAGGCCTTGCAGCAATTGATGGCAAGGGAAGAGGGGCCTGCCTGTCAGGGGACCAGTCCCTCTCGGTTGCTGTGCCCTGGGATCCCACAGAAAGCGATGGAGGAAGAGGCTGGAAAGGGCCTATGGACAGTCCACCTATGATGGGAGGGGACAAGGCCGCCTCCAAACGCTGCTCCAGGGCCTTGATCTTCCTCTCAGCCTCACGAAGAGAGGAGCTTGATTGGGAGGACTTACTCCTAGGCTTGCTGGCCTTATCCTTCCCCTTAACAGGTGTTTGAGCTGGTTGGGCCTGCTCCTCCCCACTGATAAGTTGGTCAGCCATATCTTATTTGGATATGGGGCAGCGTACTCACGATTGAATTACAAAACACAAGGCAATCAAGACTGTTGAACAGTAATAAAGGCTCTCACTCGCATTTAAAGACAGACAGGCAGGCTGAACAGCTAAACGGTTTTTGATTGGCTGTTAGCCGCCCACGTGACCTTGTCAACTGTCTCTGGGCAGATCTTAGAGCCTGACAACTTGGCCCCCTGCCCAGTTCGCGCCAATTCGAACGGCACTTTTATGTCTGGCATAAAGCCAACAGACAAACATGGCGGTTTATAGGGCTTCGCAGGGAAATTGCCTCATAGGGCACCACACTAATTAGAAAAGGGCGGGAACAGCAGCTTTGATTGTAATCGAGCCCTTGCGGCTCGCCAAGCCTCAGTTTCATTGCTCCCTGCTGCGAACCCTCCAAACAGCTGTTCGGCGGCTGTAATGGCCGCCGCGGCTTCAGTTTCGGCCGGGAATGATCATTTCGCCGCCGTCCGCTCGCTGCGGCTTAAGAAGCCCCCCTCCGGCTCACTCAGCTGTTCGGCGGCCGTAATGGCCGCCGCGGTTGCCAAAACCGGCGTCTGAAGCTTCCGCCGCCCCCGACAATGGGGAGGGGCGGACCCCCCCCATCTGGGGTGATTGGGCTAATTGGACTTTCAGTCACAATTTTTAACAATAAAAAACAGCCCAGTTGCTCCTCGGTGGGCAGTACCCGCGAAGAGAAGAGGCCCCAAAAGGAGAAAAGGTGGGGGTGGTGCCCGCGGAGGGCAGAGACCCCATCAGAAGAATTCGAACCTATACAAAAACAAAAGGGAGAAAAATTACAAGGTTCAACAATAATTTTAATTACAATACATTACTTTAAATACTCAACCTAAAGGTGAGAGGAAAAAACTCATGTCCTTAACCTCGACTGAGTTTTTTAAAACTGGTTACTTGGGGCAGCAAGGGGGCGGTACCTAATTATTATTTATTTATGTTAATTTGAAACTCAGTCCTACCAATAAGACTTGAGCTAAACCCATGCTGGACTCTCCTTCCAGGAGGCATGGGAGAAGTCCAGAGGCTTCAGTGAGGCCTGCACATATAAGTGATAGGGGAGTGGGGGGGGGGGGGTTGTGTGCACATGTGCCTAGGGAGGGCATTGCATTATGGGTGTAGGCATGCTTGTGAACTATCACACACACCCTTTTGGCACCCAAGCACTGGTCTACCCTAATGGTTCTTTTCTATGAAATGACAATATACCATATTTTTCAGCATATAAGATGCACCGGAGTATAAGACGCACCTTAGTTTTTGGGGAGAAAAATAGGGAAAATAATCTGCTTATCGGATACTCATCTGGCTAGCGTCTTTAGTCTGGTCAGCTTCAGCACATTATTTTATCCCCTGGTTAGGGCTTTAAAAAAGCTTTATTTGGAGAGAGTAACAATGAAAGAGCTTGCAAGCCAGTAAGAGCTGGGAAAACCATTAGCACCTGGTTAGGACTGGAAAGAAACATTGGGAGCAAGTAGAGCAATGAAAAAACCCTACAAAGACTTAGGGCTTGGAAAACATTATTCGCAAAGAGTAACAATGAAAGAGCTTGCAAGGTAAGAGCTGGGACCATCGTTAGCACCTGGTTATGACTGGAAAGAAATATTTGGAGCAAGTTAGAGCAATAAAAAAACCCTGCAAAGACTTAGGGCTTGGAAAACATTCTTCGCAAATAGTAATAATGAAATAACCTGCAAAGTAAAAGCTGGGTTAGTGCTGGGGGAAAAGAAAACTTTGAAAAAAAGCTACATTCAGAGTATAAGATGGACCTGAATTTTCAGACTCTTTTAGGGAGGAAAACGGTGTGTCTTATACCGAAAAATACGGTAGTTGTTTTAACGTCCTCACTGCCATTAGAATAATGTCTTGTCTTACACTTATATTATAAGCATCCTATAATAACCCCAAGTCAGTTTGCATACAAGGCTGCCATAATAAACCCGAAGCATCACACGCTCCAATTTGATCAACACAATTCGGAAATTTGCACTTAAATTCAGGAAGGAAATAACATCTTAAATATGATCTGCAAAAAGAGAGAAGCAATTAAAAAAACAACCCTTGCGGTTCCTTATTTCCTTCAACCCTCTAATTTCTCCATTGAAAAAAAAAGTTAAAAAAAATTTTTCCCCCAGAACTATAAAGTCAAGTGACGTTCGCTTTAAAAAAAAATTATTTGCAAAAAGCTTCATTTTAGCGTAAGTGGAAAGGAAGGAAAACTTTTTCTTTTAAAAAAACCAAACACACACACACACACACACACACCATAAACTAGTTTCTAAGAAGTTCATTTCTGGCTAATCAACCCTGCCACCCTCACTTCCTGTAGTGAGACGTTTTCGACCGCTGAATTATAGAATTGAATGAAAAGAGTTTTAGAAAGAAAAAGGAAAAAACAACAAGAGCCAGTTGCATGTTTTTCGAGCTTGAAGATCACAGGTTTGGTTAAAGGCGAGTCGTAAACAAATCTTGAGTGGGAAGACAGAAAGCCGCAGTATGTCTAGCCGAAAGAAGAATAGGAGAGAGACAGAAAAATATATATTTATTTGGTTTAAGGTGACTTACTTTCATTCCTTCGTCAGCGTTCACTTTGCTGCAATGCAGGAGTTCGATAGAATACAGCTGCTCCAGGGACCACAGGGATACACAGGTCAACTAAGCGCAAGGAACAAGCAGAACAGAAAACAGGTGAAGTTAGATTTCACGGCTAATTTTGGAATTTTGGCCCCAGAAGGATGGCTAGATAGCCCCTGATAAGCCATTTAAACTTCCCTCGCAAAGATGGATTTGCAAAAGTCTTCAAATCAACCTTGAATTAAAATTGTCTCCCCAACACCCCTATGAGGTAGGACACATTACACCAGGGATGGCGAACCTATGTCACGGGTGCCACAGGTGGCATGTGGAGCCATATCTGCTGGCACGTGAGCCTTTGTCCTAGCTCAGCTCCAATGTGCATGTGTATGCTGGCCAGCTGAATTTTGGCTCACACGGAGGCTCTGGGAGGGTGTTCTTGGCTTCCAGAGAGCTTCAAGGGGGATGGGGGAGGGTGTTTTTTTCCTCCCTAATTCCAGGGAAGCCTTTGGAGCCTGGGGAGGGCAAAACATGAGTCTACCAGAAGTTGGGAAACAAGCCGTTTCCAGCCTCCAAAGGGCCTCCAGAGGGTGGGGGAAGCTGTTTTCGCCCTTCTTAGGCATTGAATTAGGGATGTTGGCACTTGCGCATGTGCGATAGTGCATACGCACACTGTTTTGGCATCCAAGGAAAAAAAAGGTTCGCCACACAAAGGTTGGGATTTGAAGAAAGAAGCACTGAGGATGAACCCAAAATTCCAACCAAAGAATTCTGCACCAGCCTCCCAGGGAACACCTTTATTTCCAAACAGAATTGAAAAAAGAAACATATGAATCAATCAATCAGAATAGAGCAGGAAGGGACCTTGCAGGTCTTCTAGTACAACCCCTAACTCAAGCAGGGGACCCTACATCATTTCAGACTGGTGGCCATCCAGTCTCTCCTTAAAAATCTCCAGTGATAGAGGAAACACAACTTCTGGTGGCTAGCTGTTCCACTGGCTAATTATCCTCCCTGTTAGGAAGTTTCTCCTTCGTTCCAAGTGGCTTCTCTCCTCGGTTAGTTTCCATCCGTTGTTTCTTGTCCTGCCTTCTGGAGGAAAGGTTGAATCCCTTTCCTCTTTTGGGGGCACCCCTCAAATCCTAAAACACTGTTGTTGTATCTCCCACGCTGTTACCGCCACTACCAATGCACTGAGTGCGCAGCTTTGCTTCTGATGCGTGCGCATCTGAGCAAGATTTTGCTTCTGCGCATGCGCAGGAAGCAAAATCTCACAAGGAGGCACGTACGCATGCGAGATTTGGGGGGATTTTTTTTGCTTCCGTGCATGTGCAGAAGCAAAAAATCACCGAAATCTTAAACGTGCCCCCTCGTTGGGATATAATGATAATGATAATGATAATAATAATTTATGCCCGCGCAAGCAGGAAAAGCAAAGCTGTGCGTACAGCCCAGCTTTTGCTACTGGTGCCATCTCTTCGTTTGCAACAGTGGTGAAAAAAAGGAACATTATATGGGTTACCTTCTGCTTAGGGCACGGAGACAATTTGGGGGCTGTTTTGGGGTGATGGCCAAGCCCATTGCTCTGTTCTTCCCGCAAACTCAGGAGAGAGGATCTGTGGACCATAATGAGGTGGGGGACGAAACGCCGGTGGAGACATTCTCGGATATACTGAGGGGAAAGAAGAAGACCCACGTTAACACCTCAACCAAAACTTCAACGCTAACCCAATCGAGCGTTCATTGGGAATAAAAGGAAACAAGGCTCAAATCCCAAGGGTAGTAGTCCCTGGAGCAGAATCCTAAGAACTTAGACAAGTTTAAAACCGAAATCAAGACCCATGATAGCCTGGCCTAAAAACCTAGGTCATGATATACATCTGGCTGACTGGGAGAAGACTTGAAATATAAATTATAAAATAACTAAATCTATAGCATATAAAGGAAATTATTACAAAATGTTCTACAGATGGCACTTAGCTCCGCCAAGATTGGCTAGAATACATCCAAATGCTAATTTGATTTGTTGGAAATGTAAACAAGAGTTAGGTACCTTATTTCATATGTGGTGAACGTGCCCTGAAGCTAAAGGTTGCTGGAAAAAAGTCTATGAATGGTTACTGGAAATATATATATTTTTTTGCTGGGTATAATGAAAAAACGGTACCCCTCAAAATATATAATATTTAACTATATATAATGGCAGTGAGGATAGGACATGCTCAATTTTGGAAGAATAATCAAACTCCTTTGGAGAGGGGTGGCATACAAATCTAAATAATAACAACAACAACAACAACAATAATAATAGTAATAATAATAATAATAGTAATAATTATAATAATTATAATTATAATGATGATGAAAAAAATTTGCAGGTGTGCAGAGATGGACAGATTGTCCATTGAACTCAAAGGTCAAAATAATTTGGCATATTAAAAAATATGGAAAAGATGGTATGATTGGACTAAGAGAAACCAAAAGAAAGAACTGTGAAATAATGTGAAATGACAAAAATATGGAACTTTGTAAACATATGAAATGAATGTACATTGTATAAAGCACATTATTTAGTAGTAGTGTAGAACTGTGTTAAATTTTTGTCATGTTCAAAAATGAAAAACAATAAAATGTTACATTAAAAAAAATAAAAAGATAAAACCAAACTCAAGCTTCTAGCACCTGTGAAAGAAAGGGAGTCACATTTGCTTCAAATAGCAAAAAAAAAAAAAAAGACTGAGGCCTGGCTTCCCAAACGCCAACAGGTTTCGGCAATTGTTTTAGTTTCTTGCTTGTCCCTCGATGGTTGCCTTGAAATTCCTTTGGGATTCATGATGACTAGCATGCCAGTTTGGGGCTGGCAATGTGTCAGGGGTCTAAATTGCATCAGGGCCAAACAGCATATGGACAAACCAATTCACTGGGGAACAATTTGTAACACAATTTCTGTTGAGTTTGATTTGTGAGCTTTTTTAAATAGTTAATTAGGCATGCTGGTTTCAAAATTGTAGTTAGTTTTCTTCTACCACATCAAGTTTTTCCTCTACACCTTATGGGAATGTCCACAGATTAAACATTCCAGAAAAAGCTATAAGCTGAAATTTTTACCTTAATATGTATAATTCCTGTTCGATTAAAAACCCCCAACTATTTGTATGAACACAATTTAACTTACAGTAAATATTATAGCCTTTGTGTGAATAAAATTATTCTTTGTAAACAGTATATTTAGTAAGATTTTCCTTTCCTTTATATGTGCAATTTGTGAAACTTTTGAGGGTATTCTGTGGCTTAAAAAGTTGACATGACAGACAAAAAACATGATTATTTTTGGATCCAGAAGCCAAAAGTTAGTTGAAAACAAGTCACAGATTTAAGGCAACAAAACTGCTGTTCCTCAGTGTTATCTGAAGCAGTGTTTCTCAAAGGCGGCCATTTTAAGAAGTGAGGGGAGGGACTTAAACTCTCAGAATTCCCAAGCAGCTTTGCTTTGTTTTGCTGGCCTGGGGAATTCTGGGAGTTGAAGTCCGCCTATCTTAAAATGGCTGAAAAAACAAAACTAACCATTATTGTTGTTGTTGTTGTTGTTGTTATTATTATTATTATTATTTTATTATTATCACCCTGTCTTCAAAATGATTGTGTTTGCTTAGCCAAGGGATGGGAGAGGGGAACAACACACCTGGAACTGATAAAGAGGATACTCCCCGTAGATGTATTCGTATTTCCCGTTCACCTGCAAGGTGTACTCGTCTACGGGGTTCGCTCTTTGCTGGCGGAAAATGGTAGCTTGCTTCTTCACGGCATAACTCATCAGAGTGACAGGGAACTCCTTCAGGGAAACCTGGAAAGTGAAGCTCTCCTGCCAATCCAGGAAAAAATAAAAAATAAAAAGGCGGAAGGTTTATTTTTTTCATTTCCCTCTCTGCTGCTTCCTCATTGATACAGGTAGCTTCCAACTTAAAACCAATCGTTTAGTGACCATTGGTAAGGGAAAAAAGAGGGTTACGACTCTTTGTCACGCTTAGCGACCGTCGTAACATATCCCCCGCGGTTGTGCAATCAAAATAAATAAATAAATGTTGTGGTTGCAAGTTGAAGACTGCCTGTATTTTGCACTGGTTCACTGCCTACCTGTCCCCACTGATCAGATTTTTGTGAATAAGCCAAGATCTGAGAAAGGTGGGAGGTGAAGAAATATGTGAAAGGAAAAGAAAGAGGGGAGGGAAGGGGGAGGAGAGGAGAGAGGAGGAAGGAAAGAGAAAGAAAAGAGGAAAAAGAAAGAAAGAAAAGGAAATGAAGTGAAAGAGGGGAGGAAAGGGGGAGGAGTGGAGAGAGGAGGAAGGAAGGAAAGAGAAAGAAAAAAGAAAGGAAAGGAAAAAAGGTAAGTAAAGGGAGGAGAGGGGAGGGGAGAGAGAAGGAAGGAAAAAGAAAGAAAAAGAAAGAAGGAAGGAAAAACTGGGAAGAGAAAGGAAGGAAGAAAAAGAGAGGGGGAGAGAAGGAGAAAGGAAAGAGAGGGGGAGAGGGAGAGAAAGGAAAGAGAAAAAAGAAAGAGAAAGAAAGAAAAGAATGAAAAGAAAAAAGAAAGAAAGAGAGAGAGAAATAAAGAAAAGAAAGTACAGTGGCACCTCTACCTAAGAACGCCTCTACTTAAGAACTTTTCTAGATAAGAACAGGGTGTTCAAGGTGTTTTTGCCTCTTTTTAAGAACCAGGAAATTTGGGAGCGGCACGAAGACCCGGCCAGTTTCCTGCTATTCCCCATTTAATCCTGGCATCTCAGGCTTTTCTGAGCTGCCAGAGGAGCCTTTCAGTGGGCCTTAAGGAAGCTTTGGCAGTCCAGAGCGAATGAAGCATTTTCCTTTCTCAGGGCACTTGCAGAGGGAATAAATCACTTCACTGTGGTGACTCCCTCACGCTGCTTTCCATTCACCCGGTGCAAGGTTGCCTCCTGGAGTGTCTGGGCGCGGAAAGGTAAAAGGGGGCGCTTCGCCCCAGCTGAATCAACTCGGCTTCAGCCAAACCAAGGAGTCACCATAGTGAAGGAAAGGCACAAGCTACAAAGTGAGTGAGAGGAGGGGAGCCCTTCAGCATGGGAAGGAAGAGGAAGCAGGTAGCAGCAGCAGCAGTATCTGCCTTTCAGTCAAAGGAACGGGAGGTTCCCCCCTCACCCGCCTGGGTTTCTCTCTCTGGCGCAGTGTATGGGAGGCAGCCTCACACCGAGTGTACGGGAGGCACGTGCTCCTCCTCACTGCCTCTTTTTTTTTTAAGCCTTAAAGTTTTGGATTTTTTTTATTCCCCTCACCTTCTTCCTTCAGCAGTGACTGTCCTCCCCCTCTTCTTCCCCCTCCTCCTCCCACCCAAATTCCGAGCTTTTATTTCTTTCCTGATGGGTTTGCATGCATTATTTGCTTTTACATTGATTCCTATGGGGAAAATTGCTTCTACTTACAAACTTTTCTACTTAAGAACCTGGTCATGAAACGAATTAAGTTCTTAAGTAGAGGTACCATTGTATTTGAGATTTACAGATAAGCAAGACCCTTGCCAGTTTCTCCCTATGGCTGCCCACAATCTAGGGTACACAGATACACGCACAAACACACGTGTAGTCTTTGCACTTTTCCACACCCCACATCCATCTCCCTTCTCTTTCTCTCTACAGAGATTCAGGAAGCGTGCGGATTTTTACCCCTCCGGATTGAAACTTGATGTTGACAAAATGGGTGGTCTTTCCGAGCGCTGGCAATGTCTTTTTCCTCCCGAGCCCACTCAGGGCTGGTTCTAGTTGAACTGGGAAACTGTACTCCATCCACTCCTTCCAGCTGAGCTGCTGGCGCTGAGCCGCTTTCTGCTCGCAAAAATCCTGCATTCGAACCCGGAACTCATCCACCTCGGAGTCGGCCAAAGAATCAAAATCGTGCAAACCTAAAACAGGGAACAGGAAGACTTTGGTCCATCTATCTACTCTGTCAACAGTGATAGGGGGACAATGCAGTGGGGGTACTACATTTATGCACTATTTATTGAATACTTAATAGTTTTTTTAATTGTGCTTCCTTCTCTAGTACCTTAGTATGACCCTTAATTACTTTTAAAAAAGGAAATAATTAAATAGTATATTTTTACCCATAAACGCTTTAATCATTTTAATCATTATCTAGAACTGAACTTTTATAGCAATGAAAGAAAGTTGAGCTACTTGCCTAACCTGTTTTCCTACTGAACCTTGTGGGTTCAGTACCAAACCTTAAAATGTGACTGTGCTTCTCAACAAATGACGCTGTCTAACGTTTGCCCTTTTGGTGGCAATTCAAATAATGGGACTTAATCAACTGAAAAAGGAGTCTAAGCACCTATTTGAAAAGTTATATTGGTTGGTAAGTCACTCCCACCCAGTCACATGATCTTTAAGCCACCCCCGGTCACATGATTGTCAAGCCACTCCCATTTGGTCACATGGCTGGCAAGCCACTCCTATCCGGTCACATGACCATCGAGCCACAGAAACACAATAAGCCACACCCATAGTGCGGCAGTAAAAAAATTTGCAGCCAATCACTGCCAAGCTAGAGAGCAACAGGAATCCAAACAGCTCAACCCTGAGCTACCACTATATTCTCTTCTATCGGGACTTTGAATATACATAATTAAATCCAAACAAGGACTTATATATATATACTAGATATAAGTGTGAAATTAACACTGTCAAGATTTTTGTAAATAATATAGAAAACAATAGTTTAAAAGCTATAGTAGCAATGCCAACAAGTAGGTTGGCAAACTTATAAATCGTTGAGTGTTTCAGTTAGTTTTACGTTCGTATAAGTTATGTTTTGTTTTTGTTTTAGTTTCTGTCTATGTCCTTATTGTGAATTCTTTTTGTTGTTTTGTATTTGTTTTTTTTTTAAATGTTAATAATTAATAAAGATATTTCTTTAAAAAATACAAGGACTAAAAACCCAGCATTTGAAAAAGAGCAGGTGGGCTATTTTTCAGAGACATGGATATACAAGCTTTCAATCAATTAAGGGGCTTCAAAGAATTATAAATATTTCTCTCTTTTATTTTCAGGAAAGCAATTCTTTTATTCCCTCCGACATCCCTGCAGTGCAGGCCATTTGACCCCATGCCTACCTTTGCCAATCAAGAGGCTAATCTGAGAATTGAGCAGTTTCTTCGCCCGGTCCCCTTCGCGGGCCACGAGACGCAAGACCGGGAGGAAAGGCTGGACGTCGCAGAGGCGCCTCTGCTCATCCTCCAGTTCCTGTAACTCCGCGGCCTGGTTGATGCAGGTGAAGACGTAGTAATCCGGGGCGCTAAGCATCTGGAACAAGGGCTCGTACTGGGCATGGTGCCAGACCACCTGGGAGAAAAGGGCAGACGGGCCTTAAGACCTATATACCGCTTCGCAGGGAGTGTACAGGTCTCTCTAAGTGGTTTACAGAGTTGGCTTTAACCCCCCCCCCAATCAGAAACCACTACCCCTAAATTCTTCTCTTCTTAAGTTTTTGCTAGCGCAGAACTGCCGATACAATACTCAGATTGAGGATTCCTTTTCCCCAAGTGCATTATTTTACATTTGGAAACATTAAACTGCAGTTTCCATTGCTTTGACCACTTATTTAGTAAAGCTAAATCATTTGCCATATTACAGATGCCTCCAGGAATTATCAACCCTATTGCACACTTTAGAGTCATCGGCAAATAGGCAAACCTTCTCTACCAAATCTTCCCCTATGTCACTCACAAAGATATTAAAAAGAATAGGACCCAGAACAGAACCTTGTGGCACACCGCTTGTAAGCAGGTTCTGCTCAGAACACTCACCCAACAACCCAACATGATCGAAACAATTAAATATGTTAAAGGGTTAAATAAGGTTCCGGAGGAAAGTGTTTTTAATAGGACAGTGAACATGAGAACAAGGGGGCACAATCTGAGGTTAGTTTATTATTATTTATTTATTATTTAGATTTGTATGCCGCCCCTCTCCGAGGACTCGGGGCGGCTCATAGCAGAGAAAAACAAATCATAAATAATCTGAATACATTTAAAACATTTAAGATTTAAAAAGAAACCCCATATAGTACATACACACTCACAAGCATACCATACACAATTTAAACATGCCCAGGGGGAGATGTCTTAGTTCCCCCATGCCTGACGGCAAAGGTGGGTTTTAAGGAGTTTACGGAAGGCAGGTAGAGTAGGGGCAGTTCTAATCTCCAGGGGGAGTTGGTTCCAGAGAGCCGGTGCCGCCACAGAGAAGGCTCTTCCCCTGGGGCCTGCCAACCGACACTGTTTAGTTGACGGGACCCGGAGAAGGCCCACTCTGTGGGACCTAATCGGTCGCTGGGATTCGTGCGGCAGGAGGCGGTCTCGGAGGTATTCTGGTCCGATGCCATGAAGGGCTTTAAAGGTCATAACCAACACTTTGAATTGTGACCGGAAATTGATCGGCAGCCAATGCAGATTGCGGAGTGATAGTGAAACATGGGCATACCTAGGTAAGCCCATGACTGCTCTCGCAGCTGCATTCTGCACGATCTGGAGTTTCCGAACACTTTTCAGAGGTAGCCCCATGTAGAGAGCATTACAGTAGTCGAACCTCGAGGTGATGAGGGCATGAGTGACTGTGAGCAATGAGTCCCGGTCCAGATAGGGCCGCAACTGGTGCACCAGGCGGACCTGGACAAACGCCCCCCTCGCCACAGCTGAGAGATGGTTTTCTAATGTGAGCTGTGGATCGAGGAGGACGCCCAAGTTGCAGACCCTCTCTGAGGGGGGCAATGATTCCCCCCCCAGGGTGATGGACGGACAGATGGGATTGTCCTTGGGAGACAGAACCCACAGCCACTCCGTCTTATCCGGGTTGAGTTTGAGTCTGTTGACACCCATCCAGGCCCCAACAGCCTCCAGGCACCGGCACATCACTTCCACCGCTTCGTTGACTGGGCATGGGGTGGAGATGTAAAGCTGGGTATCATCGGCATATTGATGATACCTCACCCCATGTCCTTGGATGATCTCACCCAGCGGTTTCATGTAGATGTTGAATAGCAGGGGGGAGAGGACCGACCCCTGAGGTACCCCACAAGGGAGCGACCTTGGAGCCGACCTCTGACCCCCCACTAACACCGACTGCGACCGGCCAGAGAGGTAGGAGGAGAACCACTGAAGAACAGTGCCTCCCACTCCCAACCCCTCCAGCCGGTGCAGAAGGATACCATGGTTGATGGTATCGAAAGCCGCTGAGAGGTCAAGAAGCACCAGGACAGAGGATAAACCCTTGTCCCGGGCCCGCCAGAGATCATCCATCAATGCGACCAAAGCGGTTTCCGTGCTGTAACCGGGCCTGAAGCCTGACTGCTGGGGACCTAGATAATCGGCTTCTTCCAAGGACCGCTGGAGTTGGAGTGCCACCACCTTCTCGACAACCTTCCCCATAAAGGGAAGGTTGGAGACTGGACGATAGTTATTAAGTACGGCTGGGTCCAGGGAGGGCTTCTTGAGGAGGGGGCGCACAAGCGCTTCTTTATAGAGAGTTGGAAAGACTCCCCTCCCCAAGGAAGCGTTGGTAATCTCCTGGGCCCAGCTCCGTGTCACCTCCCTGCTGGCTGAGACCAACCAGGAGGGACACGGATCCAGTAAACAGGTGGCGGAACTCACAGCTCCAATGGCCTTGTCCACTTCATCAGGTGTCACCAGATCAAACTCTTCCCAGACAGGTGGACAAGTACGTGCCCCAGTCACCTCGACTGACTCGTTGTCAGTCGACTCTGTATTACAATTGGAGTCGAGATCAGCCCGGATCTGAGTGACTTTATCAGCGAAAAACGTGTTAAAATCCTCGGCACTGCTCTGCAAGGGCTCCCCAGCTCCCCCCTGGTTAAGAAGGGAGCGGGTCACCCTAAACAGAGCGGCCGGGCGGGATTCCGCTGATGCAATCAAGGCGGCATGGTACGCGCATCTTGCCGCCTTGAGCGCCACTTTGTAAGTCTTAATAAAAGCTCTTACAAGTGTTCGATCGGATTCGGACCTACTCTTCCTCCATCGTTTCTCTAGACGTCTCTTTTGGCGTTTCAACTCCCGGAGCTCCTCGTTGAACCATGGGGCTCTACGGGGTCTAGCGCCGCGGAGAGGTCGCAAAGGCGCAATCCGGTCAAGAGCCCCAGCCGCAGCCCTGTTCCAGGCCTCAGCAAGGGACTCCGCCGAACTGTGGATGAGTGCCTCTGGAATAACCCCAAGCGCCGTCTGAAAGCCCTCTGGGTCCATCAGGCGTCTGGGGCGGAACATCTTCATTGGTTCCGCCTCCCTGCGGGGAAGGATTGGAGCCAGGAAGTCAAGCCGTAGTAGAAAATGGTCTGACCATGACAAAGGCAACACTTCTAAGCCCCTTAGTCTCGGACCATTACTCAATTGCTCGGAAAGGAATACCATGTCAGGTGCGTGCCCTCCCTCGTGAGTCGGACCCTGTACTACTTGAGTCAGGTCCATGGCTGTCATGGTGGCCATGAACTCCTGTGCCAGCCCAGAGGTTTCGCCGAGTGACGGCAGGTTGAAGTCCCCCAGGACAATGAGTCCGGCGAACTGCACCGCCAACCCGGCTACCTCCTCGAGTAGCACAGGCAGGGCTTTTGACACGCAGCTGGGAGGCAGGTACGTGAGAAATAAGCCCACCTGAACCCCTAAGTCCAACTTCAGCAAGAGAGACTCACAACCCGCAATTTCCGGAGCAATGAGTCTACGCAGGCAAAGGCTCTCCCTGGCTATAATAGCCACTCCTCCCCCCCTTCCCTGGGGTTGAGGTTGATGCCATATCTGAAACCCGGCTGGGCAAATTTCAGAGAGAGGAACACCTCCCTCCGGGCCCAGACAGGTTTCAGTAATACAAGCCAGGTCGGCCTCCTCATCCAGGATCAGATCCCAGATGAGGAGAGCTTTATTTACCACCGACCTGGCATTGAGCAGCAGCAACCTGAGCCCAGGGCCAGAGTTAGGGGAAAGTTGGGGAAAGATCAGAAGCAACGTGAGGAAATATTATTTGATTGAAAGAGTAGTAGATGCTTAAAACAAACTTCCAGCAGACGTGGTTGGTCAATCCACAGTCACTGAATTTAAACATGCCTGGGATGAACATATATCCATCCTAAGATAAAATACAGGAAATAATAAGAGCAGACTAGATGGACCAGGAAGTCTTTTTCTGCCGTCAATCTTCTATGTTTCTACAAAGGCCTGACTCATTTCAGCATCAGATCATTCAAAGGCAAAAAAAAAAAAAAAAAATCTGCGAGAAAAGACAGGAAAATGAGTTTCATTTTTCCCCAGACAAGGACTAACAGACAGAGGCAGAGTCCTTGACTTAAAGCTACAATTGAACTGGTCAGACGGTCACAAAAGGGGATCGAGTGACCTGGGACACTGCAACTGTCATAAATAGGAGCCAATTTGAACGGCCACTAAATGAATCTCGTTGTAAGGCGAGGACTACCTATTGCTGGGCAAGAGTCATCCCCCCCGTGAAGACCTTACCTTTTTGATGGCGGCCAGGCTGGCATGGCAGGATACGGGCAGAGGCAGGTAAATCCCGGTGGGTAAGAGAAAGTCCACATGGATGGTGTAGTTGCTTTCTTGGGACCAAAATTCCGGCGGGCAATACATCCCTGGGGGCATCCCTGGCGATTCTCAACGCCCACCTGCCATGAAACAGAGGGGAAAAATTCAACCTGCATTAAGTTTCTTGTTGGGAGTTTGCAAGTAGATTAAAAGGCTCCTGGCCTTCCCTTTAAAACAAGGACGAAAAACGGGACCTGCTGAATTTATTGAGCACAACTGACAAGGTCAACTTCTTTTCCAATAAATAGAATGGATGGTTTGTAGGTAGATACACATAAGATGATGATAAGTAGGTAGGTAGGTATAGGTAGGTAGACAAATAGATTAGGATAGAGAAAGGATTAGGATGGAGATAGATATAGGATAGATAGATAGATAGATAGATAGATAGATAGATAGATAGATAGATAGATAGATAGATAGATAGATACATACATACATACATACATACATACATACATACATACATACATAGAAGATAGCTAGATAGAGAGATAGGGATAGAGGAAGAGGATGGATAGATAGAGGATAGACAGACAGACAGACATTGAGATAGAAGATGGACAGCTAGATAGAGAGATGATAGATAGATACAGGGGTAGATATTGAGATAGAAGATAGAGAGACAGACAGACAAACAAACAAACAGACCGACAGATTGAGATAGAAGGTAGAAGGGAGAGATGAAAGGGGTAGGTAGGTAGGTAGGTAGGTAGGTAGGTAGGTAGGCAGGCAGGTAGGTAGAGAGATAGAGAGATAGGGATAGAGGAAGATGATGGATAGATAGAGGATAGACAGACAGACAGACAGACATTGAGACAGAAGATGGACAGCTAGATAGAGAGATGATAGATAGATACAGGGGTAGATATTGAGATAGAAGATAGACAGACAGACAGACAAACAAACAAACAAACAGACCGACAGATTGAGATAGAAGGTAGAAGGGAGAGATGAAAGGGGTAGGTAGGTAGGTAGGTAGATAGAGAGAGAGAGAGAGAGAGAGAGAGATAGGGATAGAGGAAGATGATGGATAGATAGAGGATAGACAGACAGACAGACAGACATTGAGACAGAAGATGGACAGCTAGATAGAGAGATGATAGATAGATACAGGGGTAGATATTGAGATAGAAGATAGACAGACAGACAGGCAAACAAACAGACCGACAGATTGAGATAGAAGGTAGAAGGGAGAGATGAGAGGGGTAGATAGATAGATAGATAGATAGATAGATAGATAGATAGATAGATAGGTAGGTAGGTAGGTAGATAGGTAGGTAGGTAGGTAGGCAGGTAGGCAGGTAGGTAGTGGGCAGGTAGAGATATATTGCTGAAAAAATTAAATTATATTGTTCTCCCCAGTGCCCCAAAAAGCAGAATTTAAGGGGGATGCAGCCAGGGCAGAAAATAAAAAAGAGCTTGAAAACCAGATGTCCTAGACCTAGAGAGTTAAAAGGAGATTCCTGAGAGATTATTCATTTGTTTATAAAATGTGCATCTCATCTCTTCCTTTCTTTTTTCAACTACCCCAAAGTTCAAATGACTTCACCAACCCTCCTCAGATACGATCGCTGGCGTGCAAAGCAATCTTTTACAATCTTCTAAATCCCGTTTTGTTTTTTTAAACTTTGCATCCCTTTCCCCGAATTAAGAATTTCTTCCCGATTCATTTGCCAATTTCTTTGCAATTGTGCCACTGTTTCCGTTGGGTTGCTGCCTTTCTAGGTGACAACATTTCTCTGCTGAATGTTTTCAAATCTGCCGGACACTGTTTTTCTATGATATTTCTGCAGAGGTGTTTTGAGAATGACCCTCCCTATTACAGTGATCCCTCATTTATCACGGGTGTTACATTCCAGGACCACCTGCAATAAAGAAAAATCCACAAAGTAGGGACACTATTTATTTAAGTACAGTGGTAAGAATGCCTCAACTTACAAACTTTTCTAGATAAGAACCTGGGTTCAAGATTTTTTTGCCTCTTCTCAAGAACCATTTACAAACCCAAGCCTCCAGAAAAGGCAGGGAGAGGCCTCCGTGGGGCCTCTCTAGGAATCTCCTGGGAGGAAACAGGGCCAGAAAAGGCAGAGAAGCCTCCGTGGGGCCTCTCTAGGAATCTCCTGGGAGGAAACAGGGCCAGAAAAGGCAGGGAGAAGCCTCCGTGGGGCCTCTCTAGGAATCTCCTGGGAGGAAACAAGGCCTCCGCCTTCCCTGTGGTTTCCCCAATCGCACACATTATTTGCTTTTACATTCATTCCTATGGGAAAAATTGCTTCTTCTTACAAACTTTTTTACTTAAGAACCTGGTCACGGAACGAATTAAGTTCGTAAGTAATGATACTACTGTACTACCATTTTTTTAAAAAAGTAGAATATTTGAAATAATGTGTTGCATCACGGACCATCTCAATTCAGGTTTTCTACCCCCATCGTCCACAGCCTTCCTAAAGTTACCCAGGCCCCATCAGCAGAGAATGGGGTACCGTATTTTTCAGAGTATAAGACACACCTTTCTCCCCCCTAAAAGAAGGTGGAGATTTTGGTCCATCTTATACACCAAATACAGTACAGCCATTTTTGGCCTCCCAAAACCTCTGCGCAAAAATGGGCCCCTTTTTTTTGCATGAATGGGGCGCACCGAGACTTTGGGAGGCCTGCAGACTGTATCTGCAGGCTGGGGGAAGGCAAAGATGCCCACTTTTGCCTTCTCCCACCCCCCGGAAACACTCTGCAGGCCTCCCAAACCCTCTGCGTGCCAGTTTTTTTGCAAAAAGGGATGAAAAATGGTCCCATTTTTGCAAAAAATGGGGTTCACAGAGGATTTGTGAGGCCTGCAAAGTGCTCCAGGGGGCTGGGAAGGCCAAAAACTACCTCTTTGAAATGTTGGTACACCGGTGCATCTTATAGTCTGAAAAATATGGCATTTTTTTTTCAAGATTTCTCAGCCAAGGTAAGCCAAAATGATGCTCGATGATTCTTTTGGCCCCTCAGCCAGCCTTGCAAAGAGCTACTGGTCACTGGGTGGTGTACAGTTTAGTCCTCAGCTTACGACAGTTCAAACTTAAGTGACAGTTCAATGTTTTAGCAGCACTGGAAAAAAGTGACTTTTTCAGAGTTCCGACTTTTGCAGCATTCCCCACGGTCACACGATCAAAATTTGGGCCCTTGGACCAAATTCATACTGTTTTATGACCATTGCTGGATCCCAAGGTCACATGATCCCCTTGTTTGATGACCTTTTGACAAGCAATGGGGAAAGCAAATTACTTAACTGATCAGCTGCAGCGATTCACTTAACAGAAAGAAAGTTCGCAAAAACAGTCACTTAACCAAAACAAAAAGATATTTTGGGGCTCCATTGTGATGGTTAAGTTCCAGGATTACCTGAACTTCTTTGCAAGGCACAAATTCTGTCTGCAAAATCCTGGAATTAATTTTTGTTTGTTTTTTAGGGGTAGTAATTTCTGAGAGTCTCCAAATGCATTAACAGTGCAGTCAGGCTGTAGGGAAAGCAAGTAGAATGCTTGGCTGCATAGCGAGAGGTATAACAAGCAGGAGGAGGGAGATTGTGATCCCGCTGTATAGAGTACTGATGAGACCCCATTTGGAATACTGTATCCAGTTCTGGAGACCTCACCTACAAAACGATATTGATAAAATTGAATGGGTCCAAAGACGGGCTAAAAAAACAGTGGAAGGTCTTAAGCATAAAACTGATCAGGAAAGACTTCATGAACTCAATCTGTATAGTCTGGAGGACAGAAGGGAAAGGGGGGACATGATCGACATTTAAATATGTTAAAGGGTTAAATAAGGTTCAGGAGGGAAGTGTTTTTAATAGGAAAGTGAATACGAGAACAAGGGGGCACAATCTGAGGTTAGTTGAGGGAAAGATCAGAAGTAACGTGAAAAAATATTACTATTACTGAAAGGGTAGTAGATGCTTGGAACAAACTTCCAACAAACGTGGTTGGTAAATCCACAGTCACTGAATTGAAACATGCCTGGGATAAACACATATCTATCCTAAGATAAAATACAGGAAATAGTATAAGTGCAGATTGATGGACCATGAGGTCTTTTTCTGCTGTCAATCTTCTATGTTTCTATGTTTTTTCAATTGCATTTTTTTCTTTGCATTGTTAAAGAGGTAACATATACATGTGTCAACGCAACGGGTGTAAATTATGGAATAAGCCTATCCGCTTTCACTAAGGAATGGAATGGAGTAAATTATTTATTGTCCCTTCTGAGAACTGCATGGAGAAATCTTTCAAGCTAAAATGCTTAGTAGGATAAGATTGTTTACAAAGGTCTCGCCAACAAACACAAAGCCCCTTAAAAAGACAAGCTTTGCCCTTTTAATTTTTTAAGAAAAACACTGATTAAGAAAAACATTTCAGATTCCTTTGCAGGTTTTAAAAAATAAATAAAATAAAAAATCCAGAGATTTTTCTCAACAAGTGGCAAATACAGTACGTTTGAAGTTAAGAGATTTGTTTTAGACGGAAATAAACTTCAGAAGGAGCTGGGAACAAACCATGATGTGTTAAAGGCACAATTCACAAAATGATGTTAGAGAAAATTTGTGTTTTTTTCCAATTAATGAACCCACTGTCTAATGTTTCCCTGAACATCATTTTGTGAGGTCTAATTTTTCTCTAACATCATGAGTCTCAATAAATAAATTTTGTGACGTCTAAATTTATTTATTGAGGCTCATGATGTTAGAGAAAACATAAACCTCACAAAATGATGTTCAGGGAAACATTAGACCGTGGGTTCATTAACTGAAAAAAAACAAACACCCAAGCTTGTTTTCCCCTCCCCCACCAAAGCCTTTCTTGAGGACTAGCGCCTTGCAAAGCCTTGGTGTTTCAAGGAAAGAAACCGCCCCAGCTTCCCAGTGCATTTTTAAATATTGGGCTTGGTGTTAATAAGCAACAGAGTGATCAGTGCCTGGAACTCACTACCTGATTCTGTTGTTTCTTCCCCTAACCCCAAAATCTTCAACCTTAAATTATCTAATGTTAACCTTTCCCCTTTTTTAAGAGGTCTGTAAGGAGTGTGCATAAGCACTACTGTCCCTGTCCTTCTTATCCTTTTTAACCCTGTCAAACTCTTTATTAAGTCTGCACTTCTATTTCTACTAGTTTTTTCTCATCATTCCTATCAACCTTTTCCTCCCACTTATAACTGCATGACTGTAACTTGTTGCTTGTATCCTTAAGATTTTTATTAATATTGTGTCCTCAATTGTTTATTTAACCCCTGACAATCATTAAGTGTTGTATCACATGATTCTTGACAAATGTATATTTCCTTTTATGCACACTGAGAGCATCTGCACCAAAGACAAATTCTTTGTGTCCAATCACACTTAGCTAATACAGTATAGAATTCTATTCTATTCTAATCACTTCTTTATACTTTGTTATGTTAATGCAAACTAAAACCCTATACTTGTTTGACCAATATAATAAATAAATAAAATAAATAAATGAAGGGGAGGAAAAACAATTCCATCGGATGATTAAGTTCCGGGAAAGGCCGATATGGCTCTAGAAAGCGGTGTAATATTTTTGCTTTGAAAAAAAATCAGTCGGAAAGCAGGTCTTAAAAGCGATTCCCCCCCCTCCCCCCATGCATAATATCTGCCAGACGCCTTTCCATGCCTCTCCAGATGCGCCCGATCCCTTGGGGCATCCTAAAGGCTCGGCTGGGGAAAGACAAACAAAGGACGGCGCAAGGGGGAGAAAGGAAGCCCTCTGCACGTGCTCAGGGGCTCGCTGACACCCGCCCACCCCACCCCACCCGTGCAAAGCGCGACCCTCCCTCCCCATTTCCAATCCAACCCAATTCCGCCAAAGGAGTGAATGGAGTGGCTGTGCGTAAAAAAGGACCCCCGCGTCTCCAAAGGCGCGCCCGGATCCGGCAAGAAAACCCGCTCGCCTCCGGCTCCTGCATCCCCTCCCGAGCTTGCTTAAGCCCGGCCCGGCTTGGAAGGATGGGACTCACCCGGCCGGCCCCACCTCTCCTTCGGCGGTGGCGGCTGGCTTGGCTTTGCAAGGGAACGGAGCCAAAGTGTCCGAGGCAGCCAGAAGCGTCGGCTGTGCGTCCCAGGGACCGTTTCCAAAGTCCAGCCCAGCCCTTGCTTGCTTGCGCGTGGTGTGGGAGTGGATCGAGCGGATCCCCCGGCTTGCAACAGATCCCTCCCACTTAAAAAAAACAGATCCCCTCCTTTTCCCTTCGTTGCAGCCAGCTCCATCCCCTTGCAAGGGATCTCTGATCTTACCCTGCGTGCTCCGGCTCTCCTCAGCGATCCATCGATCGATCGATCCACTCCCGAGAGAGAGAGAGAGAGAGAATGGAAGAGGTTCCTTCCTTAAGGCGCGTTTGGGTAGATCCGCTCCTCCATATGCGCCCTGAAGGTTGGAGAGATCCGCTTGCCAACCGGCAATCTTTATTTTTTATTTTATTTAGAAGTGGAGCTTTTCCTTGCCGTTCCGATCGGCCAGGATCGAATGGTGAAGGTCTTGGGGAGAAAAGGAGGGTCCTTTCTGGAGGTTCCCGGTTTTCTCCAGTTTGTTTGTTTGTTTCCCAGCTGAGCGCCTGGGAACTGTTGGCCTTCGCCGCTGGCGGGCTTTGCAAAAGGGCGCGGGAGCCGCGCTTCCTGAGCGTAGCAAAGGTTGAATGCTCAATTTGGAGTCGGAGGGAGTTTTCTCTTTCGCTCTTTTTATTGGTTTTGTTTGTTGTTGTTTTTTACAGTAACCTGCCCTTCAAAAAGCCTCGCTTCCTTTGGTTTTGGCCGGTCGAGCGGAGTGAAAACGAGAAAGAGGAGGGGAAGAAGAGAGAGCGGGAGGGGGGAGAGAGAGAGGGAAGGAAGGAAAGAAAGAAAGAAAAGAAAGCAAAAAAGGAAAAAGGAGAAAAAGAAAGAGAGAAGGAAGGAAAAGAAAGAATGGAAACCAGGAAAGGAAAGAAGGAAGAGAAAAGAAAGAAAAGAAAGCAAGGAAAAAGGAGAAACAGACAGAAAGAAGGAAGGAAAAGAAAAGAAAAAAAGAAGAAACATTAAAGAACAGAAAGAAAGAAAAAATAAAAAGAAGAAACGTTAAGAAAGGAGGAAAACAAAAAAAGAAAAAAATGAAAGAAAGAAATTAGAAAAAAGAAAAGAAAAGAAAGAAAAATTCAAGAAAGGAGGGAAATTAAAGAAAGAAGAAATACTTTAAAAATGAAGAAAAGGAAAGACAGAAAGGGGAAGAAGAGAAAAACAAAGGGGTTTTTTCTTTTTCGGAATGGGTAATTTCACCCATGTTTCTGAAACTGACAGCTTATTTTGAGTTCTGCTTTTCTTTTACAGTAACTTCTTTTTTTAAACTCTCAGATCAGCCACAATAAATTCATCCTCTCAACAAACACAATGGTGTTTTTTTTTAAATAAAGCCTGATAATTGATCATCGCTAAGACATTTATTTGGAATCTATTTTGTGGGCCACCTGCTTTGGTTTCTTTTTTTGTTTATTCATTCATTCATTCATTCCATTCATTTCATTCATTCCATTCATTCATTCATTGGATTTATATGCCGCCACTCTCCGAGGGCTCAGGGTGGCTTACAATATATAAAAACCTGCCAACCAAGTTGTTTTCTCCTGAGTAGTTTTACCTCTACATTTCATCCTAATTTAGATTCTTCATCAGTCTAGCCCAGGGGTAGGCAAAGTAGGCTCTTCTATGACATGTGGACTTCAACTCCCAGAATTCCTGTGCTAGCATGATTGCCTCAGGAATTCTGGGAGTTGAAGTCCACAAGTCATAGAAGAGCCTACTTTGCCTACCCCTGGACTAGCTTTTTTAATAAAGATAACCACTTTGGAAAGTGATGTTTGCCACTAACTACCAACAGGGTTCTCTTCCTAAATACTATTTAATAATGAATACTTAAATACTAAATACTACACAAGAACAAGGGGGCACAATCAGAGGTTAGTTGGGGGGGAAATCAGAAGCAGCATGATAAAATATTTGACTGAAAGAGTAGTAAATGCTTGGAACAAACTTCCAGCAGACGTGATTGGTAAATCCACAGCAACTGAATTTAAACATGTCTGGCATAAACATAGATCCATCCTAAAATAAAATACAGGAAATAGTATAAGGGCAGACTAGATGGATCATGAGGTCCCTTTCTGACGTCAATCTTCTATGTTTCTCCTATTTACGTTGAACCTCATGTGAAAAAAAAATCAAAGGAACCGAGATGACCAAGTTTCTTTCTTTGAACCGTCTTAATTAACCTTGTTAATTAATTTTTACCCTTTTCCAAAACTGCTTTGTATGCAGCAGAAAAAACTTTGCTTGCTTATCCAATCGAACGCTGATTTTATAATATCCACATTTTCTAACTCCCAGAATGCAAAAACAGTTTTGGGAAAATAAAATCCATAGGAGAAGGAATAATTTCAGGGCAATTTGATGAGCAAAACAAGGCTTACCAGTATGTTGCAATTTTCCCAGAATTGCTAAACACAAATAAGTTACTAGTCCTCAGGAATGGCAAAATAAATAAAGCCAAGATCTCTCGTAAGATTAGGTTGCAAAGATAAGCAGAGAAGCCTTTTGGGGAGGATGAAAATGAAATTCATCTGGAAGCAGAAAAGTTTTCTAGGAAGCTCAGAAAGTCAACAATTTTTTCCATTATTATTTTTTAAATGGGAGCGTTAAGCAAAATTGGGCAACCCTTATTTTCAAAACCAATCGAAATGGATCCTTTGAGCAGCCTTTCTCTTTCAAGGAGTCGTTTTGATTGACTTGCTGTGTGGATCTCCAAAGATTTCCACAGATTTAGCCACAAGGCACGGTTGGATGATAAAAGATAGACATACCATCCTATCACAGTTCGCGGAGAGGGGCGGCATACAAATCTAAATAATAAATAAATAAATAAAAACTATCCCCTACTTCAAAAGGGAATTTATTGAGTGGACGGCAAATATTCTTCCATGCCATAATACCGATTTAATTTATCTCAATCAACCTCCGAAGGTTTTTTGGACAAGTTGGAAAACTGGCGCAAGTGTTGAACAATTTATAAAAATTGCCGTCAATTTACCGTCATCGGAAAGGATATGTTGGAAATGTCAGCAAAAACCAGGCTCTTTTTCATCATATGTGGTAGACATGTGCAGAAGCCAAAGAGTATTGGAGTTTGACTCAAACATGGATAGAAAAGATGGTAAAACAATGTACTGTATAGCGTTAAAATCAGAGCTATGCCAGACAAATTTAACAAGGAAGTGACATATTTAATTATCCATATAATTACAGCAGCTAGAATTGCATTGGCACAAAAGTGGAAAGCAGCAAACATTCCTTCTGGAGTAATTAAGAAATAATTATGTAATAAAGAGGTAATTAAGAAAATTTTGGACTGTGCAGAGATAAACACATTGACAATGAAAAGGAAGATGCAGAATACAGTGGTACGTCTACCTAAGAACGCCTCTACTTACAAACTTTTCTAGATAAGAACCAGGTGTTCAAGATTTTTTTGCCTCTTCTCAAGAACCATTTTCCACTTACAAACCCAAGCCTCTGAAACTGTAACTGAAGAAGGCAGGGAGAAGCCTCCGTGGGGCCTCTCTAGGACTCTCCTGGGAGGAAACAGGGCTGGAAAAGGCAGGGAGAAGCCTCTGTGGGGCCTCTCTAAGAATTACTCGTAAGGTAAAGAGGTAGAAAGAGGAAGTAGAAAGGGAAGGGAGGAGAAGAGGGAAGGAGGAAATGGGAGAGAAAGAGAGAGAAGGTAAAAGAAGGAGAGGGAGATAGAGGGAGGGAAATGAAAAGAAATGAAGAAAAACAGACTGATGAATAGGTGAAAAAATAGGATATTGGTGATGATCGATTGGATAGAAATGTATAATTACCTACGTTTTGATAGGCTTTATGGAATACGCATAGATGTGTACTTGGAAATTGTGGATGAAAAAAAATTAAAAAGATTTTTTCCCTTTTTTCCTTAAAAAAAAGGGAAAAAATCTTTTTAATTTTTTTAAAGCATTATTTTTTAATTTATTTATTTTTCTTTTTTTTAAAAAGAAGAAGAGATCAAACACTCCATTTCCCGGCAACGAATAGGGCACCGGGTGGGCAAAAACGAATAAAACGTGTGAAGAGACCACCTCTTCCGCAGCGCCCACAAGACAAACAGGAAGCGTGGCTTTTTCAAGAGGTTACCGAAGTTTGTCTGTTTTTCCTGTAACCAGCTGCGGCAAGCGCTTTTGGGGGAAGATCTGCAAAAAAAATGCCAGAGACACCGGCTTTTTGCATCCAGAAATACTCACAGGAAGAGGTTGCTGATTCGAGGAAGCTCTCTTGAGAGAGAGCACATTGGCAGAGTCCTTCGGGGATTGGGTGATAAATCTAATCAATAAAATAAATCTAATCAATAAATCTAATCAATAAAATAAATTTAATCAATAAATAAGTAAAAATCTATATATCTTGGATTTAATATATAAATCCAATCAATAGAATAAATCTAATCAATAAATCTAATCAATAAAATAAATAAATCTATATATTATAGATTTAATATATAAATCCAATCAATAAAATAAATCTAATCAATAAATTAAATAAAAGTCTATATATTATGGATTTAATATATAAATCCAATCAATAAAATAAATCTAATCAATAAATCTAATCAATAAAATAAATTTAATCAATAAAATAAATAAAATATATATTATAGATTTAATATATAAATCCAATCAATAAAATAAATCTAATCAATAAATCTAATCAATAAATCTAATCAATAAAATAAATAAAAATAAAATGCGGAACGACTGAAGAGTTTAGGGGAGAATTCTGGCCAGGGATGGGATGTACCCATAGTGTAGATCAAGGGTCCTCCCATCCCTGCTCTACGGACTGGAACCAGGCCACGGCATTCCAGAAACCAGGGCGTGGAACCAAGCCAAGCCCCATCCGTGGGACGCAGACTGCCCGTAAGATCACGTTCCTCAGTGAAGTGCTGCAAATTTTTTAACTACCACGCTGTGGGCGTAGCTTATTTTGTGGGTGTGGCTTGCTGGCCATGTGGGAGTGGTTGATGATCACGTGACCGGCGGGTGGCTTAAAGGTCATGTGACTGGCTTAAAGGTGGCCATCTTGACGTAACTCACATCCAGGGTTTCGGTTAGGGTGCCTGGCCTCTCCTCGCCTCAAAGAGATACAATTCCCCTCTTTATTTACTATGACTCTTTAATTCTATGTATATGTGCCACATGTGCACATAAAAATATACATTATCAACTGTATAAACTGTATGTGGATATACACACACATACATACACACAACTCTTCTAAAATTATACACATTCAACCTCATTTACTGCGATAGGAAAAATATACCCAGAGCCCAGAAGGGGGGAAAAGAAAAAAAAAATTCTACCGGTTCTGCATACCTGACCGTACCTGTAGGAGCCCATCACTCTACCTATCTGTCTGTCTGTCAAATTCTAATTGGACTCTGGCTGGCTTACAATACTGACAATAAATACCAACAATATAAAATACATAGGAGTAATAAACACAATAAAACTGTATTAAATGCATTACAGTACTGTATAACGTTAAAAAGCCATACATACACTCACTCACTCATGGTCCCAGGCCTGCTGGAAAAGCCAGGTTTTAACGGTTTTCCGGAAGAACGGTAGTTGGGATACCACAGATCTCCAGGGTTAGTTGGTTCCATAGTGTCGGAGCTACCACAGCAAAGGCTCTGCCCCAAGGTCCGGCGAACCGACATTGCTTGACGGACGGGACATGGAGAAGGCTAACTCTTATACACTGAATACAGCCATTTTTTGACCTCCCGAAGCCCTTGGTGCGTCTTATATACCGGATACCGGTGTGTCATATAATCTGAAATAATATACGGTAATTGTCCTCACTGTCAGGAAATTTCTCCTCAATTCCAGATTGCTTCTCTCCTTGATTAGTTTCCACTCATCACTTCTTTTTCCTGCCTTCTGGTGCTGTGAAAAAAAATAGGCCGATCCCCTTGTTTTTTGTGTGTGTGGTAATTTCTATTTGCAAGACTTTATATTTTGTCCTTGTTATTCTTTTGGAAATATTTGCCCGGGGTGGAGAAAGCAGTCATGTGGGCGTAAAGAGCCACGGAATCATGCTGTGGACGGAAGAGTGTGGTATTGCAGGCTACTTCAGCTGACTGCTAGCTGCAGTTTGGCGGTTCAAATCTCACCATCGGCTCAAGGTTAACTCAGCCTTCCATCCTTCCAAGGTGGGTAAAATGAGGACCCAGATTGTTGGGGGCAAGAGGCTGATTCTGTAAACTGCTTAGAGAGGGTTGTAAAAGCACTGTGAAGCGGCATATAAGTCTCAAGTGCTAAACGCCATCGCTCCAAAAAAATAAAAATAAAAAATCTCCTCTTGATTAATCTACAGAATAAATTATTTTTTTCAGAAGAAGTAGCTGCTTATCTCCTCCCCCCCCCCTTTTCCCTATTTTGATTTCTTGATCTGGAGAAGTTTATTTATTTATTTATTTTATTTTTATTTATGCATGTACAGTTATCTCTACTTAAGAACTTAATTCGTTCCGTGACCAGGTTCTGAAGTAGAAACCAGGTTCTTAAGCAGAAGCAATTTTTCTCATAGGAATCAATGTAAAAGCAAATAGTGCATGCAACCCCATTAGGAAAGAAATAAAAGCTCGGAATTTGGGTGGGAGGAGGAGGAAGAAGAAGAGGACGAGGACAGTCGCTGCCGAAGGAAGAAGGGGGGGAGGGGAATCAAAAAAATCCAAAACTCTAAGACTTAAAAAAACCCCAGGGACTCTCAGGCGGCAAGGAGGAACACGCACCTCCCATACGCCCAGCGTGAGGCTGCCTCCCATACACTGTGCCAGAGGGAGAAACCCAGGTGGGCGAGAGGCGGAACCTCCCACTCCTTTGATTGAAAGGCGGCTGCTGCTGCTACCTGCTTCCTCTTCCTTCCGATGCTGAAGGGCTCCCCTCTCCTCTCGCTCGCTTTGTAGCTGGCGCCTTTCCTTCACTGTGGTGACTCCTCGGTTTGGCTGAAGCCGAGTTGATCCGGCTGGGGCAAGGCGCTCTCGTTTGCCTTTCTGTGCTCAGACGCTCCGGGAGGCAACCTTGCGCCAGGTGTATGGGTGGCATCGCGAGGGAGTCACCACAGTGAAGTGGTTTATTCCCTCTGCAAGTGCACAGAGAAAGGAAAATGCTTTGTTCGCTCGGGACTGCCAAATCCTCCTTAAGCGCTACCGAAAGGCTCCTCTGGCAGCCCAGAAAAGCCCGAGATGGTCAGGATTAAAGGGGGAATGGCAGGAAACTGGCCGGGCCTTCATGCCGCTCTCAAATTTCCTGGGAAATTTTTCCGGGCTCGGGTTCTTAAGTATAAAATGGCTCTTAAGAAGAGACAAAAAAAAAATCTTGAACACCCGGTTCTTATCTAGAAAAGTTCTTAAGTAGAGGCGTTCTTAAATAGAGGTACCACTGTATTTGCCCAGGATGGAGAAAGTAAACAGGCACGCCGTCCTAAAGAGCCACAGAATCATGCTGTGAATGCAAGAGTGCAGTATTGCAGGCTACTTCAACTGACTGCTAGCTGCAGTTCAGCGGTTCAAATCTCACCACTGGCTCAAGGTTGACTCAGCTTTCCATCCTTCCAAGGTGGGTAAAATGAGGACCCAGATTGTTGGGGGCCACAGTCTAATTCTGTAAACCGCTTAGAGAGGGCTGTAAAAGCACTGTGAAGCAGTATAGCGCCACCACTCAAAAAAAAAAAGTTTTATTTTTTTTCTGCTATTGATTAATCTACAGAACTTTTTTTTTCAGAAGTAGCTGCTTATCTCTCCTAACCCCTCTCCCTTTCCCCATTTCCCTGTTTTGATTACTTGATCTGGAGAAGTTTATTTATTTATTTTATTTTTACCTATGTATGTATTTGTCAATACAATTACAGGATGGTAATTCGTTCAAATAAAACATTAGAGAAATTGTTGTAATCATAGATTTATAAGCACTGAAATTAAGGAATAAGATATTACTGGAGAGTGATATTTAAGCCTAAATTATGTGCTGTATTAAAATCTTAATTCTTCCTCTATGGAAAGGCAATAAAGTCTAGGCTGATGAAGCATTCTGCAGAATCATGACCATGTATGGAAAGCATTTAAAGAAAACATATAGAACTTCCATATAGGGAAATATATGGTATGCATTACTGACATTCCTTTGCAATCACACAACCATGGGAAAAGGCAAGGAATGTAAGAAGTTTGCCTTATATGGTGCTGGTTTAAATGTATGTGGCATTTGCTAATTGGTTATTTTGTACCACATGTCAGAACTGTCAATACACAATAAATAGGAGACACCTGGATCCATTCTTGGTCGTCCTCCCAAAAACTTTCTCTCTGTCGCTTCATTCTGATGTGACCATATCATGGCATGCAGTGCCTTTCCCGAGGGCGACCCACTGAAGGAGGGCTGCATGCCTTCAAGAAATAACGATAAAAAGTAATGATAGAAAAAAAAATAGGACAGTTTGCACTTTTATAAAAAAAGTCAGATCGAAATGCAGGATGGGAATAGAAAAAAGGAGGGAGAAAGAAAAATCACACCAAAATAGCCTCTTGTTTTCACCCCCCACACTTTTAGGGATAACCGCAGAGTCTGTCTGGGACAAGAAATGTTTCTCAGTGCTGGGAAAGTTTAAAGCAATCAAGGGGAAATCCACCAATAACCAGAACAGAAATGTCATCTTTGGGCAATTTATGAGCTTCAGTCTGAACATGAAATATTTTTTTTACCACAATAAAGTGGGTTTTTTGGGGGGGTTGGCCCATCAGGCACACACCTCCGTCCCCTCCAGCCATTTTGGTATCCTGAAAATCTCATTTAAAAAAAAGACCACCTGCTTTTCGCAAGTTTCTAGTCTTCAGGATCGAAAGCCCAGGGAAGGCAACGAAGAGAGGAGACAGCTTGAGATGCAATGGGTCTGTTGCAATTCGTTTTGTGGAATTTAAGAACTGGAAGCATAAAAAAGGAGGGGGTCGTGTTATAATTTAAGGCTCTGTTAAACAAACAAAAAAAGAGAATATAAATCCTGAAGCAGGGAGTTCCATTGGTAAAAAGCATCTCCTTTATATCAGTTCATCATTCAGTTGAACCCTATTCATGAACGAGTTAAAGTTAACGTTAACATGTTAAAGTTTCTCGCATCTGCCCCTGCCAGAAGTACTACCCTTACCATAATCCTCCAATTAGAATGGCACCCATAGCATTAAATTAAGACTCCTGAGGATTTAAACCGTTCAATAGCGCCTCCTACTGGAGGCCACAGAGCAAATATGAAAAATGCATTCAACTCCCCTCTCTCTATATAAATTGCTCAAATTGGAAAATACATAAAAGTAAAACTGATATTTAGCGGTAAATGCTGTTTGTTTGCCCTGTTGAAAGATGCAAACAGATATGAGAAGATTCCAAATCTCACGCTTTGCCAGTTAGAAAAAAAATACCTAAAAGGTAGTAAAAATTGATTTTACTTTTTAAAAAACATGCATGTTATTGATTGGTGAGAATGGAAGTCAGATTAATAAGACTCTAGAGTTTAAAATTATTCTACTAATAAATATGCTAGAAATTTATCCTAAGTAAGTAAAAAGGAATCAAACAGGTTTCAGAGATTTAATACAATCAAAACTTTATTTTTTTAAAAAGAAACTAGTGTTTTGGACAAACAGCAGCAACTTTTGAAAGATAATTTTATTTCACAACTGAATAACAGGTTCTTGTTTTTTAACTCGCCCATCCTATTTTCATACACTTGCATAAAACTATATAAATATTAAAAATATATAAAATTATATATTTATTCCTGCAAGAGCAGCCTAGAGTATTTTAAGTTGTGGTGGAATTATATATATATATATATATATATATATTATATAGATATAATAAAATTATATATATATAAAATTCCACCACAACTTAAAATACTCCAGGCTGCCCTTGCAGTATTAAAAATATTAAAATAACAAATGGAGATAACAAATACTAAATGCATAATTTTATTTTCATCCTGTGGTTTGCTAATTGACTAGAAATTACTCCTGAGTACTGCAAATTTAAAGAGAGGCGCTATAAAAATTATTAGTGTTTATAAGATGACGTGAAACCTTTATACGGGGAAGTTTTAATTTTCATTCCTATTTTTGATCTTTATTCAGAAGGCAGAGAAATTAGCTTCTTTCAAAAAACCCCACAAAAAACCCACCCCTTTCTCAGTTTCTGTTTCCCAGATCTGTCAAAATTTGTTTTTTTTCACTTCTCATATTACAACTGTTGGAGCACTTCTTACAGAATAGAAAGCTGTAAACTGTTGAACTGTGTTTATCCCACAAACAACACATACACAAAAAGAGACCATGAAAACTGCCATTACGCATTGAAAAACCTGGTAGAAGAAAATCAAAATATTGCAACCGTAAACATTTTGCAATCAATCCACAATAGAAGAAACTTCTGGAAAATCCTTTGAACCAGGATTTCTAGACTTACAAACAAGGAATTCGATGGATTATATCATGAATACTGTTTTTACACTTCCTCTTACTAAATACAATCCGCCAATATGTTTTGCCCAAATAGTTCAGGGATGTTAAAAGTTTTTTATGCCCTCCCAGCTCCTACACATTGGAGGGAGGGGGAAACTACAAATGTTGCTCTATTTCTGTACTTTGAAATAACTTTAAATGACAATAATTAATTGGAACTGCTAATAGGGCACAATCAATTTTCTTTAATTTGGCTTTTCAGAACTGGATTTCATCGGTTTTCTCGGAAGTGGTGGTGGGGACTGTCCTCACTCAGAACTGGAAACTTGAGACTGCCAAACATCCAGCTTGTAATTGGAGTTGAAAATCAGAAGTGGGGGCGAGGGGGAGAGGAGAAACCGTCCTCACCCAGAATTAGAAAGCTGAGACTGCAAACATCCAGCTTCTAATTGAACTTGAATATCAGAAGTGGTGGTGGGTATTGTCCTCACTCAGAACCAGAAACTTGAGACTGCAAAACATCTAGCTCTTCCTCCAGCATTTTTTTTTGAAAATTTATTTATTTTGCAGGATGTTCTCATTTCAGCTCCATCAGCGAATGGCTCGAATCCTGCCGGCCCCAGTAAGGGACAAAAGGCAGATCGGAGAGAGCCGGGGTAGAAGATCTCGGAGCCGAAGGAGGCAGAAGCAGCGGCTGAGGGAGAGTCACCCCGCCTCCGGGCATCCAAAAGCTGGGGTGATAAGGCTCGTATACGCCTAAGGGGACCATCCCCGGCGGGCAGTGGCCGATGGGAGGCGAGGGGGGTACCCAGAGGCATCCAGCCGGGGCGCAGGATGGTTGGACCGGCGTCTCCACGCGATGCGGGCCAGGAGGTGATGGAGGCGCCCGGGCGCGTCTCCGCCGTTGGTACTTGCCCTCGCGGAAAGCCGGATCCAGAGTCCAATCGCTGCCCTTGCTCAGGCCGGGCACCTTGACGAAGCACTCGTGGAGGCTTAGGTTGTGACGCACGCTGTTCTGCCAACTGCGCTGGCCAAGCCGGTAGTAAGGAAAGCGCCCGGCAATGTACTGGTAGATGGCACGGACAGGCAAACGCTTGGCCGGGCTGTCTTCAATGGCCATGGAGATCAGAGTCACGTAGGAATAAGGGGGCTTAGAGAGACTCGAAGCCTCCTCCGGTGCTTCCTCGCCGGGCCGTTCTTCTTGGCCCGAGCCGGGCACCTCCGAATCGCAACGCTCGCAGAGGCTTGCCAAAGCGGGCGTTTGGCTCTCCAAAGCGGGCGTTTGGCTCTCCAAAGCGCGCGTTTGGAGAGGTGGTGGCACGCCCTCTTCTACAGGCGAGCCTCTCCTTTTGGGGGAGCCGTCGGGGGACCCCGTCAGGCAAGGGCTCGGGGACCCCTCGGAGGATCGAAGTGGATCCAGTTTATTGGGGTGGGGGTCTCTTTTTTTGGGTGGGAGTGAGCAAACTGCTCCCAACTCCTCGGCAGCCTGGCGCACTTTTGCGCCCAGCCGCTGACCTCCGCACGCTCCGCGGTTCAGAGACAGGTCGTTGGGAGATGTAACTACGGAGTAACAACTGTAACAATTCTTTTGAAAGTGGGGTGGGGTTCGTCTCCTTCTCCCCCCCCCTCCACTGGGCTTTTCCTTCGGATATTCATGGCTAGGGATTTTTAGAGCTGCGTGCGCCTTTTGGAAATAGTTTTACAAATTTATATCTTAATATAAATAATTGTAAATAAATAAATAGGAAGACAATATATATTAAATTTATGATGGTTTCCAGCCCTCGGTGAGATGCGCTGTAATGAATTGGAGGAATAAAAGGACTGGCGGTATTTACAAATTTGGTACGAAATTTTGCACTGATCTTTAGCTATAAATAAGGTAGGAAGTGGGATTCCTAAAATTATACGCTTGCATGTTTTGTCCTATCAAGCTATTGTGTATTAAAAAATGTAAATATATATTTTTTGAAAAATAAAAGACTCTCTCCCCTCCACCCATGCCTACCGGCCAGATCCAATTCCAAACCCAGCAGAGCCTGCAACTCTGCCCATGCGCTATAAATTACTCTCGGTTTGCAATTCATCTCCCAAAAACAAAACAACAAAAAAAGGTGACGGTTTTTGGACAGGAAGAGAGAAATGCCTGCCTGGGACTCACTGAGCGTGCAAACTTTTGCAAAGGCTCCCCCTGGCGCGTTTTTTTCTCCTCCCCAAGATTGGAACCGTTTCCTTTTTTGCGCGTTGCATTGCGAAGCATTTTCTTCCGGCTGCCCCCCTCCCCTTGCAAATTATTTTTTGCAATAATTCAGAATAAAAGAGGATTTACACCGGCGCCCTGATCTCACACCAGCCTGTGCCAGTCTTGGCTCAAAAGGTCCCTCCTGTCGGTTGCCCAAATTCTCTTGGTTTCCTGGACCTGGATGTTGTTAATGTTGCTACCCAAAAATGCCAAAAAACATGCGTTTTGGGATAACTTGCAACTTGCTTGGCCATCTGATAACTTCGTGGTCTCATTAACTCCATTAAATTTCCATGAGTTATAATTCTAATTCCCCTGAGCCATTGGAGACATTGGAAACAAAAAGCCATTGCTTTTTTAAAAAACTCGACTTTATGATGGGAACCCCTAAAAACTCTTATCTGAGTTATATTATCTTTTGGTTACAGGGGCATCCTGAATTTCTGAAGTTTAGTAATTTTAAAGGGGGGGGGGGAAAGAGAAACTCGGTTAAAAATAGCCCACAATCCAAAATAACCTACAGATGCAAGGATGAAAGATCCACAAATTTTAAAATTGCATCCTCAAAAGGAACCGCAAATTGTTCCCCAAAATGTTTTAAAAACTGAATTTAATGTCTTTCGAAGGAGATGCACAAAAACGTTGCCACAAAAATGCCAGTTACTGGTAACAGACCTTGCTTTTACTGCTTTGCAGTATTGTTTGGCAAACTGGATTTTTAAATTAAATTGAACACAAAATACTTTGCACTTTTTTGTGTGGGGTTCAATGTGTCCACAATAGGCCATTTTCCTAAGGCATTCTTTTTTCAAGATTCTTTTCCCCCAATTTTTAATTTTTTTAAAGTCCTCGATTTATACAGTTCATTTTTAAAAAATGAAGGAAAATCTCACGACAGGACGTAAGCATGCGCGAGATTTCAGTGATTCTTTTGCTTTTTATGCATGCAAAAAAATTGCCGAAATCTCGCACGCAAATCCCCTCGCATTCTCAGAAGCAAAATCTCGCCGGGATGCGCCAAGTCAATGCCGCGAATCCAGATTCCCTTAATGACGGGACTGTTAACTTCACCACCAGTGATTCCCTTAACAAAGGCGGCAAGAAAGTCGCAAAAAGGGGCCAACCAACTCCCTTATAACGAATTTCTCTCGCTTACCCATGTAAATTTTGGGCTCAATAGTGGTCGCTAAATTGGATCTTATCTGGATTTTATTTTTATTTTTGAAGTGTGATTTGTGGTTGCTAAGTTGGATTTATCTGAATTTTTATTTTTGAAGTGTGATTTTGCACAAATAGAGCAGAAGCAACTTCAAAAGTTTTAAAAATCCACCTTTTGTGCAAAAATAATTCAATGTGTGTGAATTCTTACAGGACGGCCTTAAATATTTAATTTACCATTAAATATTCTTTAATGGTAAATTTTGCTTCATGTTTGCACTGGGAAAGAAGGCAGATTTTATTTGGGCTGTTGATCCTTTATCTATGATGACACCTCCCCTGAACAAAATGTTACAATTTTATTTGACATATACTGTATAGTATTGGGTTTGATGGAGGGCACTAGGTTGCAAAAGGTCAGTTCTGTTTAGCAAATGCAGGCTTTCTTTCCGTTCTTTGCTGTCTTAAATTTTGACGATGCAAGAACCAGACATGAAATTCAAGATGCAACGCCACCTTTATTCTTAACTGGTTTTATAAAGAAAAATAACTTTTCCAACGCAGAACGTAAAACATCTCCAGAGGGGGAAAACGCCCTCGCGAAATCTGAAAACAACACCCACCCCGAGAGGCGGATACTTCTCCAATCTCCTTAAAAGTATAAAACGAAATAAAAGATCTCACCATGTTTTTCTCAAATGGCGTTCAGTGGCCCTTCCCACCCGTTGTGAAATTCAAGCCTTGCAGGACACAGTGTATAATATTTGATCGTTCTTGTACATTCAGCAAGAAGCTAGTCCTCAGGGACAGGTATGTGTCTTTGTCCATATAACAAAAGATTACTAGGAGGCTGGATTAGGGAGAGAGGGACTGCTTCTACAGAAATATTGTGAATTTGAGAAGAAACTTGTCCGTTTGTTAAATGTTAAGACCTTAGTCCCCCAAAACAGAGACAGACACAGGCAAAACCAAACTGACATGAAATATCCATTTAAAAAAACCCCTGTGTAATGTGTTTCCCCCCCTTCCAAGCTAAAGTTTAAGAAAAAAAAACCTTTGAAAATGGGTAACCCTTAAGGTGCATGGTAGTTTAACACTGTGATCAAAGGATTACCAGCATGACTTTAATAACTTGTCTCCTAGCACCAAAACAATTGATCTATTCTGTTGTCCCTTGTGCATTTTTTTTTTTTGCTGATTTCATGTCGAGAATACGCGACTTTTGCCCTTACGAAGCACAATTAAATAGGATTGACCATTGGGTTAAAGAAAGGCCGTTTCGACACGATGTTTGAAATGTCTGGGAAACATAAAACGTTTTCTCGAGAGTTTTTTTTAAATTTTCAAGTTGCTTTGAAAAAATGGGAAGAAGATCCAGGATGGGAAAAAGGGGAAACTTTTTAAAACAGAGGGACGGTTCTGAGAAACTTCACCCAATATCCTGCCGACGTCCTTGATCCAAATTGGCAAAAAAGACATTTTAAATGCCCCCGCTTTCAAACCAAGATTGTCTATAGATAAAGTGGTGGGTTTTAAATCTTGGCCAAAAATGAAAGTAAATAAAATTCCTTAGTTGCTAGAGGCAGAAAGCAAGCTTTGGAGATGTCTCTTTTTTTTGGCCATGCTTTTAAACAAACAAACAACCCCTGTCCCCCAGCCTCCTAACCCATGTTGCACAGCTGGTTTAAGACAGAAGCTTTCTCGTTTTAAGCCAGCCAACATGAGCCGAACAAGGAAGGTTTAAACTCAGGAAAGTTATTTACTGAGCCAAGTTTCAATTTTCTCATTTCTAGCAGACCGCAAGCTTCGCCTCTCAGCTCACAGAAAAAGACAAGTTTGGGTTTTTTTTCACACCTAGGGAAAAATAAAAATCGGGATTTCCAAACTGCAGGCAGAGGGGGCAACTTCTTTGGCTTGAAAAGGAACAGAAACAACCATAACAAAAAAACCATCTAAATGCAAAGAAGAGTCAAATCCTCAATTGGAGGAACAGGTTTCTGGTTTTGGGGGGGGAAGCAG
This sequence comes from Erythrolamprus reginae, assembly GCF_031021105.1. NCBI lineage: Eukaryota > Metazoa > Chordata > Lepidosauria > Squamata > Dipsadidae > Erythrolamprus > Erythrolamprus reginae. Next base: position 23,370,374 of record NC_091957.1, on the reverse strand, counting down.
GAGGTCATCAGAAAGCAGGGGGGAAAAAACAAAACAAAAAGAAATCACTTTATTTTACACAGGTTTCCCCTTATACTAATAAAGATGTCCTTGAAACAGCCCACCACTGACCCATTTTGGGCTGCGTGAAACTTCTAAAACTCCTTCCCGATCCCAAAAATGAATAAATTAAGAACAAACACACATACAGTAACATTTGACTAGAAAAACAGTGAAACTGACCAGATCCTGAAAAGCAGTGAAACTGACCGGATCCTGGAAGTCAAACAACCTATCTCCGGCAACCCAATGGGACTGTTTTTTTTCCCTTCCCCTCAGCCAAAGAGAGATTAGGAAAAAAAACAGAGCCTGGAAGACCACCAAAGAGGATGGAGAGAAGGGACTCTCCCAAAGTTCTTCTCAGCTCTCTCTGCAATCGAGCATTTAACCGCCATTCGAGGTTTGTGGCTGAAGGACAGAATGCAACGCAACGCCAACACCTTCCAAACTTCATCCCACATCCTGTACAAATCGAGGAAAACCGGGGCAAAATAAAATGTCAAAGGGAGCTTCCCGATCCACAAAGATTTAGGAATATCGGGGCAGCCACGGCGATCAGGAGAAACAGACCAGATCCTGTTGCCTGTGCAGCAGAGAAGGTCCTTGTGATGTTCAAGAGTCTCTTCGGTAACCTCACGATCTCCAGGATGAGAAAAATGGGGAAGACGCCCCAATTTTGAGAGGATGTAGGGGCAGTGTGGGGCCGAAGCTCACCGCAACGTTTGGTAGAGGTAGGCCGAAGTGAAGATGGCGTTGACTGTCAAGCTGAGGGCCAGGAGACCTCGAAGAAGCAGGTACCCAAAGCAGCCTATGGAAGGAAAGGAACCACGAGAGGGAAAAAATGTTCAGATCATCCGTTTGATTTTTTTTTAACCCCCCCCCCACAAAGTTTTAGGAAATTCTGCCTCTCTTTATAGAATAATAGAGGTGGAAGGGACCTTGGAGGTCATCTAGTCCAACCCTGCTCCAGGAGGAGACCCTATACCACGTCAGACAAATGATGGGACGATAATAACAGCGTAAAAGCCGGAAGGGACCTTGGAGGTCTTTAAGAAAACCTTCTGGCATTAATAGACACTTTTCTTCAAACATTCCAGACACATTTGATTTGAAAAGCAATGAAACTGACCGGATCCTGAAAAGCAGTGAAACTGACTAGATCTTGGACCAGATCCTGGAAGTCAAGCAACCGATATCCAGCAAAATGTACGGCCATAATGTACATTTCTCCAATGCTTTGTTATTTCGATGGGCCAGGTACACATGCACAGAAATACACAGCAAATAATGTATATGAGTGATGGCGGTCCATCTAGTCTGCCCTTATACTATTTCCTGTACTTTATCTTAGGATGGATCTATGTTTATCCCAGGCACGTTTAAATTCAGTTAACTTTGGATTTACCAACCAAGTCTGCTGGAAGTTTGTTCCAAGCATCTACTACTCTTTCAGTCAAATATCTGCTGGCATGTGAGCTGTTGCCCTAGCTCAGCTCTAACATGCATGTGTGTGCCGGCCAGCTGATTTTTGGCTCACACAGAGGCTCTGGGAAGCCTTTGGAGCCTGGGGAGGGGGAAACACGAGCCTACTGGGGCCCACCAGAAGTTGGGAAACGGGCCATTTCTGGCCTCCAGAGTGCTTCCGGAAGGTGGGAGAAGGTGTTTTTGCCCTCCCCAGGCATTGAATTGTGGGTGTGGGCACTCACACACTGGAGGAGAAAATGGTTCGCCATCACTGGTGTATATAATTTGTGCTGTTTGCTGGGAGGCAGATTTTCCCCCCTATTGTTTTTCTTATACAGTGATCCCTCGTTTTTCGCGGGGGATGCGTTCCAAGACCATCCGTGAAAAACGAATTTCCATGAAGTAGAGGAAAGATATTTTTTATGTATTTAACGAGAATTTGGACTTTTAAAACCCACCCTTTGCATTAAACAGTAATTCTATAATGTTTCTCAGCTGCAAATACATGTGATATCCTACCAGTTTCTTTAATAGAGTACAGTAGTACTGTAGAAGAATTTTATGAATTTGGAATGGATTTAAATTTTTCAATGGATTTAAGCCCCCTTTGAAAACCCGTGAAGTAGCGAGGGATTACTGTATTCCGAAAAATACAGTAATTTTTAATTTGCCATCTTCGGCGTGGGGCGTGGAGGTGGAGAGGTTAAGATAAAGGATGAACTCACTCTTCCAGCCCGAAGGTTCTTCTTTCGTTGTGGTGTCGACAACGCAATTGGATGAGTGGGACGAACCCTCCACCTTTTTCCCCGAATCCTCGGTGGAGACGCTGCTAGCCGCTGTCAGATCTGTGCGGAAAGTCAAAAGCTGAAGTTTCCATGGGCCAAAACTGCCCCTCCCCACTTTATCCTTACGCTCAACTCTTACTTTCTTAAACCCGCGCATAGCTGTTGTGGACAAACCAAGTTTTGTCCGCCCCGAGTTCTCGGAGAGGGGCGGCATACAAATCTAATAAATAATAATAATAATAATAATAATAATAATAATAATAATAATAATAATAATGTCAGTACAACACAGCAAACGAGATCACTATGCTGGATTTTGTATTTCATCACCAGTCGGGCGCTTCCCAAGCACCTAGGACTGCATGATATAGCGGCGAATTATGTTTGCCGATCCCAGTAAAGCGGCCTTTTGCAATTGACAGATGGAGATTTTGTCAATTCCGATGGTTTTCAACTGTCCGCTGAGATCCTTTGGTACTGCGCCCAGCGTGACAAGTACCACTGGGACCACTTTCACTGGCTTATGCCAGAGTTGTTGCAGCTCGATTTTTAGATTTTCGTATTTCACTAATTTCTCTAGCTGCTTCTCCTCAATTCTGCTGTCTCCTGGGATTGCGATGTTAATGATCCATACTTTCTTTTTCTCCACGATCACAATGTCTGGTGTGTTATGCTTCAGAATTCGGTCAGTCTGAAGTCTGAAGTCCCACAGTAGTTTTGCTTGCTCACTTTCGACCACTTTTTCGGGCTTATGATCCCACCAGTTCTTTGCCATTGGTAAATGGTAGTTCCGGCACAAGTTCCAGTGGATCATCTGTGCCACAGCATCATGTCTATGCTTGTAGTCAGTCTGTGCGATCTTTTTGCAGCAGCTGAGTATGTGATTGATTGTTTCATCTGTTTCTTTACAGAGCCTGCACTTTGGATCGTCTGTTGATTTTTCAATTCTGGCTTTGACAGCATTTGTTCTAATGGCCTGTTCTTGTGCCGCCAGTATTAGTCCTTCTGTCTCCTTTTTGAGTGTTCCAATTGAGTGTTCCATTATTATTATTATTATTATTATTATTATTATTAATAATTACCTAGAGATGTTTTTTGGGGTGTTTAGGTTTGATATCGTTGTTTACTGATTATGACAAAGATAACTGGTAAGAAAGACTATGTAAGAGCCAAAGTGGCACAGTGGGTAGAGTGCAGTACTGCAGGCCATTGAAGCTGACTGTAGATCTGCAGGTCAGTGGTTCAAATCTCACCACCGGCTCAAGGTTGACTCAGCCTTCCATCCTTCCGAGGTGGGTAAAATGAGGACCCGGATTGTGGGGACAATATGTTTAAAAGTGCTACTGCTAACATGTTGTAAGCCGCCCTGAATCCAAGGAGAAGGGGGGCATTTAAAAAATTGAATAAAATAAACAAACAAATAAATAAATGTACTTGGTGATATTCAGATTGTTATTCCGCCTTATTATGTGTACGACTTTAGACTGTTTATCGGAAGATGTTATTTCTCAAAGTAAACTTTCATTCAAGTTAGTACATTTGTGTGTGGCTGAGTAGTTATAGAAACATAGAAGATTGACGGCAGAGAAAGACCTCAGGGCCAACCTAGTCTGCCCTTATACTATTTCCTGTACTTTATCTTAGGATGGATCTATGTTTATCCCAGGCATGTTTAAATTCAGTTACTGTGGATCTACCATCCACATCTGCTGGAAGTTTGTTCCAAGCATCTACTACTCTTTCAGTCAAATAATACTTTCTCACGTTGCTTCTGATCTTCCCCCCAACTAACCTCAGATTGTGCCCCCTTGTTCTTGTGTCCACTTTCCTACTGAAAACACTTCCCTCCTGAACCTTATTTAACCCTTTAACATTTAAATGTTTCGATCGTGTCCCCCCTTTCCCTTCTGTCCTCCAGACTATACAGATTGAGTTCTTTCCTGATAAGTTTTAAGCTTAAGACTGTTGTGATTCAGTCTGAGGCTCCTCAGGGAACGGCTGGCATTCTGCCGGCTCCATGCTCAGAGGGGGAGGACGAGGAACAGGAGGAGGAGGTCCAGGCAGACGGGGAGGAGGAATTGCAGGCCGAGGAAGAGGCAGAACAGCCTGAGACCCCCGGGGTGGAGCTCTCCCCAGCGAGTAGCCTGGAGTCCTTAGATGAGAACGCACAAGCCATCATCGATCTCAGGCAGAGAAGAGCAGCACAACGAAGGGGACAATTAACCAGGTATTACCATCCCTAATAGGCAACAGCTGGGTTTGGGTGTGGTTCTCCCCAGAAAGGCTGAAAAGGCAGGCCCGCCCTTCCTGTATTGTGGAGAGTTATCTTTTGGGAGTCCTGTGACCTTGCTGCAATCCTTGGCGTCTCTGATTCTGGCTTGTGCCCTTGAAGGCTGAAACCTTGGGGGAGGTGTGGGTCTTATTCTCTACAGTGGTGGGTGTGCCAGCAAGAAGCCTGTTGTATTGTCTGGCCGTCGTGACTCTTCTGTGAAGCCTCATAGCATCCCAGTGTGTAAGAACAGTTTTTTCTCTGTGTTTGTGTTCAAAAATATAAAGTGACTTTGCGTTTTACCAGCGTGTCTGGCTGCTTTTTTCAGTTGGTGCTGAAGTCTGGGGGCACCCAGACAGAACAAAGACCTTCCACCCTTTTTGTAGCCCATCTTTGGATCCCGTTCAATTTTATCAATTTGTAGGTGAGGTCTCCAGAACTGAACATATTCCAAATAATTCACAACTAATCTCCATCTAAACATTTCTGTGTGTGCACAACCTTGGTAAATAATGATTACTCCTGCTCATATATTAACACATGTCCTCTTTTAAAAGCAGGGACCGGATCGTGAATATTGCAACCTCCAAAAGGATTCCGGGAATGTAGTCTCAATGCATCCGGAAGGCTAGCCCAGGGATAGGCAAAGTTGGCTCTTCTATGACATGTGGACTTCAACTCCCATGATTGGTTGAGGAATTCTGGGAGTTGAAGTCTATAAGTCATCGAAGAGCCAACTTTGCCTACCCCTGGGCTAGACTACAGCATTGCTGGATTACCCGGAACTGCCATTGGAGACTGGTATCAGCATTTGGCTCTTCCAATGTTTCCAAACGGAGCATACCTGGCAGGCCCAGCTCTCCGAAGGGCATTTTGGAAAAGACGGACCGCTCCGGCACAAACGAGGGAAAATCTTCACTGTGATGGAATTTGTTTTGTCCCCTGAAGAGACATAGCTGCTGTCCTTTTAGGTTTAGCCGAGCTGGGCTGATTAGAGGCCGTCGGAACCGCATGGAACTGGAACTGGATGCCATGGAGCCAGCCACCGATGGGGCTGGCGAGGGTGCTGGCGAGGGCAGGCAGCTCCCGGAGGGGACCGAGAAATAATCTGCAGGGGCAGAAGGAAGCCGAGAAAAACGGGATTAGAATCAGCCCCATCCCGATTCCGCACAAAATGGATATTCGATATTTTCAGAAATATGTGGACTCACGAGAATCGGGGGGGAGGGGGGGGGGAGCGTGGCAGTCCTACTCCCAATCAAGTTGTGTTCTCAACCATCACCCCACAGCTAACAGGGGTGGCCCAGTGGTGAAAGCTACATTATTTGTCGGAATATAAGACACACTTTTTCCTCCCCAAAAGAGGCTGATAATTTGAGTGCGTCTTATACTCTGAATGTAGCTTTTTTTTTTTTTTTTTTTTAGCCCTAACTAGCTCCTAACGATCTTCCCAGCTCTTAACTTGCAGGCTCTTTCATCGTTACTCTCTGCGAATAATGTTTTCCAAGCTCTAAGTCTTTGCAGGGTTTTTTTCATTCTCTACTTGGTCCAAATAACTTTCTTTCCAGCCCTAACTAGGTGCTAACAATGTTCCCAACTCTTACCTGCTTGCAAGCTCTTTTAATGTTACTCTCTGGGAAGAATGTTTTACAAAATTCTGCTAAGTCTTTGCAGGGTTTTTTCCATTGCTCTATTTGCTCCGAGTGTTTCTTTCCAGGTGCTAATGATGTTCCCAGCTCTTATTGGCTTGCAAGTTCTTTCATTGTTACTCTCTCCAAATAAAGTTTTTTTCTTACCAGGGGATAAAATTATGTGCTGGCTAAGGATGATAACCAGATGAATATTGGTAAGCAGATTCTTTTCCCTGTTTTCCTCCCTCAAAACTAAGGTATGTCTTATACTCTGAAAAATACGGTATTTATCTATTTACCGTCATACACACTTTTTCACCATCTGAGCATGCACAGGCTTTATGCATATGGTTCACTGAAGGGCTGCCTGCTCCCGGCAGATGTGTGCACGCCCATGTGCAATATTTTGCTTCTGCGCATGCACAACAACTGAATCTCGCGCAAGGACACACAAGCGAGTGATATTTCAGCGTATTTCCCCAATATTTTGCTTCTGTGCATGGTAAAAATCGCCAAAATCTCAATCGCGAACATCCTCATGCAAAATATGGCTCTGGGCGCATGCGCAAAAGCCAAATATCCCATGGGGCCATATGCGCACCTGCCAAGGGCACCTACGTAGCTGCGCATGTATCCTGGAATTTACTACTACTCTGTAGAGTGGCCCACACTGGGAGCAGCCCATTACTGATGCGGTTAGAACAACAAAATGGCAACGTCTGGGCGGGTGGGTGGGCGGAGCCTCCTCAGCTGCCGCTAATGGTACACACAAACTGATAGCATTTCACTCAGCCATCTTGTCTGATGTAAGCATGGAGGACAGACTTCCCCAGCCTGATTCGATAGGCTAACATCTGGATGGCAGATGTGGCAAGAGAAAAGAGGAGCCTCGTCCAAACCGGGCAGAGAGGGACCCACACCTTCAGCTCACCTGAGGCTGCCCAATCCTTCGGGCAGGAGGCCTGCGAGGGCGGGCGGCTTCCGCTGAACAGGTAGCCCGAATCTAGACACAAAAAAATAAAAGACAATTTGTTAATCAGGATACCCGATTAGAAAGGGAAGTGGATAAGCAGTGAAGTTATTTATTGTGCGCGCAAAATTGGCAAAAAAAAGAAAAAAAGACACAAGGACCCAAAAACAGAGAGGGGGGGCCCCAAGATGGCAGAATTTGAAGAGTTGCGGTGGCACAGTGGTCAGAATGGGGAACTGCAGCTACTTCTGCCTGCCTGGCTGCCTTCAATTTGGCAGTTCGAATCTCACCAGGCTCAAAGTTGACTCATAGAAACATAGAAGATTGACGGCAGAAAAAGACCTCATGGTCCATCTAATCTGCCCTTATACTATTTCCTGTATTTTATCTTAGGATGGATCTGTTTATCCCAGGCATGTTTAAATTCAGTTATTGTGGATTTCCCAACCACATCTTCTGGAAGTTTGTTCCAAGCATCTACTACTCTTTCAGTGAAATAATATTTTTCTCACGTTGCTTCTGATCTTTTCCCCAATTTAGCTCAGATTGTGCCCCCTTGTTCTTGAATTCACTTTCCTATTAAAAACACTTCCCTCCTGAACCTTATTTAACCCTTTAACATATTTCAATGTTTCAATCCCCCTTTTCCCTTCTGTCCTCCAGACTATACAGATGGAGTTCATGAAGTCTTTCCTGATCAGTTTTATGCTTAAGACCTTCCACCATTTTTGTCGCCCGTCTTTGGACCCATTCAATTTTATCAATATCTTTTTGTAAGTGAGGTCTCCAGAATTGGACACAGTATTCCAAATGGGGTCTCACCAGCACTCTACATAGCGGGATCACAATCTCCCTCTTCCTGCTTGTTATACCTCTACCTATGCAGCCAAGCATTCTACTCGCTTTCCCTACTGCCTGACCGCCCTGTTCATCCATTTTGAGACTGTCAGATATCACTACCCCAAATCCATCTCTTCTGAGGTTTTTGTTAATACAGAACTGCCAATACAATACTCAGATTGATTCCTTTTCCCCAAATGCTTTATTTTACATTTGGAAACTCAAACTCGGCCTTCCGTCTTTCCAAGGTGGGTCAAATGAGAAACCAGATCTTTTGGGGGCAAGAGGCTGACTCTGTAAACCATTCAGAGAAGGCTGTGAAGCACTGTGAAGCAATATATACTGGTCAAAAAAATAAAGGGAACACTTAAACAACACAGTATAACTCCAAGTAAATCAAACTTCTGTGAAATCAAACTGTCCACTTAGGAAACAACACTGATTGACAATCAATTTCACATGTTGTCAGCACATTCAACTTTGTACAGAACAAAGTATTCAATGAGAATATTTCATTCATTCAGATCCAAGATGTGTTCTTTGAGTGTTCCCTTTATTTTTTTTGAGCAGTGTGTATAAGTTTAAATGCTATGCTATGGGATGTGATATTATGTTTATGTTATGTGGTGCTTTTTAAATGTTCGATTTGTATATATGTATAATTGTATTTAAATGTTGTTTTTAAAATTGTTCAATAAAAATTATTTAAAAAAAAAGAAAAATGGTATAAGCTTACCAGTCCTGGCTAGGGAAGGAATTGTGCCAAGCGAAAGGGCACGATTCAACCGTCCAGGGAGAGATGAGGATGACGTCCGGCGTGGAGAGCAGAATAGCTGCTGGTTCAACTGGAGGATACTGGGAGGACTGGGGATGAAAGGAAGGGGAGGAGATGGACAGGCAAAGCTGAACTCGGCACCACTGGGGAAGATGGCCATTTGATCTCCTGGTGAAAATCTGCACGAGATACACACACACCAAAAAAAAAACATTGCAAGGGGTGGCTTGCAATTGTTCGCCCCCTGCCTTGCACAAAGGCTTTCAATGTTTTTCCCTTTTGCAGCCTAATTTTTGGCTCAATAAACCAAAATAAAAATATTATTTCCAGCAAATGGGACGTTTGCAAACTTTGGTCTCCCTCCAAGATGTTTTTATGGCAATTCCTGATGTCGGCTCTTTTGCCATCTCTAATTTTATTTATACAATATCCCTGCTAACAATCATTCTCTCTTGACAGTGTTTTTTTTTTTTAAAACAATGACAACTTTAAAAAAAAAATCTAATTGAATTTTTTAAAACATAAAGCATAAACAAACACATACAAAAAGTAGACACATCATACAATACACCATACAAACAATTTACGGAAACTTGTACATTTTGAAATAGTTGTTTTTAAATTGCCTTTTCTACATTGTCCTTTTATTTTGCCTGTTTTTTTTATTTGTGTTTTTTTCTCTATCCATTTGTATAATTTTCCCCATACGGTATAATATTCATTTCTCTGTTTATTCTGAAATTCCATCGTCATTTTATTCATTTTTGTGCATTCTAGTATCTAGTATCTGACGTTTTTTATTAATTTTTGTTATTTTAATTCAGGGCTGTATGCTCCCCGGCGACATTTTGTTTTTTCTTGAGACGACAGGGGCTGTATAAATTCGATGAAATAAATAAATACAATAGCAAATTATATTTCCTCTTTATGTAGGGTGGATTGCATCCTGAAAAGATGGATTGCATCTTGTTCTAGAAATGCATTTCTCAACCCAAGTAATTTTACGATGTGTGGACTTCAACTCCCAGAACTGCTAAGTGACTGGGGAATCCTGGGAACTGAAGTCCACGCATCTTAACAAGTTGTACAGATCGAGAAATAGAGCCAGTTGCTTTCTGCACAAATCTTACAAGCCCTGAATTACAAATTAGCAGAATTATTTGATGTACACACGAGGAGACATTCAACTTCCCTTCCAACAAGATATATGAATTTCCAGGTGCTTTGTACATCCGCGGTGAGAAAAACATACCAGTAGAATTATCGGAGGTAGCGCTGGAGAATTTGAATTTGAAGATGACCAACGACTCTTTTCTGGCTAATCGATACGGATCTTATTCAGAAAGCAGGAATAGGAATGTGTGCGGTTTTTTTATCTTGTCCAAATGAGTTTTGTTTGGGAATTGGGAATGGGAAAAAACACACAGCTGCTCTTTCTCCGATACGATAGTGCAAGAACAAAAGACAGAAAAAAGGTGTGGCTGAAATGGCAATGAGAAATGGGGAAGGGGTTTGGAAGAGGGCGGGAATGAGAGAGAAAGGGAAAGAAAGAAAAGAAGGAAAGAAAGGAAGGGAGGAAGGAAGAGAGAGAAAGGGAAGAAGATAAAGGGAGAAGGAAAAGGGAGGGAGAGGGAAAGAGAAAGTGAGGGAGAGAAAGAAAGAAGAGAAATGGAGATGGAGGGGGAAAGGAAAGAAGGAAGAGAAAGAGAAAGGGAAGAAGAGAGAAAGAAAAAGAAAGAAAAGTAGAAAGGATATTAAGAGGGAGAAAGAGTGAGGGAGAGAGAAAAGTAAAGAAAGGAAGGAAGAAAGAAAGAGAAAGAAAGAAAAGGAAGAAGAACGAAGGTAAAGATAGGAATACAATGTGAAAGGATGTATTAAATGGAATATATAAACATGCAATGTAACATATATATATACAAAGAAGTGATATAAGAAATGTAACAAAAATAGGAAATCGGGTATAGAACTGTACTAAACTATTGAAATGTTTTTTAAAATTTGGAAAAACTAATTAAAATATTTTTTTTTGAAAAAGGGAAGAAGAAAGACAGAGAAAGGAAGAGGGAGAAAGAGATAAAGAAAGAGAAGAAAAACTCACAGAAGTTTATGTCAGACCTATGCCATTTTGTAAAAAAAAAAAAAAAAGGCTTTGCAAAATAAAGATGCTTCGTTTCCATCTAGATTTTAAAATAGATGCCAAGATACATATATATAACAACGGCGAATGAACACAGAGACAAAAGAAACATTGACCTCGCTTTAATCTGTGTCCAGCATCTCTTTTCAAAGCAATAAAATAAAAAATCAACTAGAGACAAAAGCCCTTTTGTTGGCTCTTGCAGTAAAAGGCTTTTGTCTCTCCATCCGGGCACTGTCAATTGGTCTGGGTGCATTTACATGGCTCCCTGCCATTGGCTGAGCCCAGCCTGTGTTTGGGGAGGGGGGCGTTGACAGCTCCCGCAAGCAATGGGAGGTGGGAGTTCATCGCTGTGGCTTGGGTACCAGACTGGGGTGTATGTGGCAAAGACATCCTTGAAGCTTGCCGGATGGCACTTGGGAGAGGAAGGGAGAAGAGGGAGGGAAGGAGAGAGAGAGAGAGGGAGGAGAGAGAGAGAGAGAGAGGAGAGACGCAGAAAGAGAGACAGACAGACAGAGATACAGACAGAGACAGAGAAAGAGAGACAGAGAGAGAGACAGACAGAGACAGAGAAAGAGACAGAGACACACAGAGAGAGACAGACAGAAAGACAGACACACACAGACAGAGAGAGACAGGCAGACACACACACACAGACAGAGATAGACAGAGACAGACACACACACACAGAGAGATAGACAGAGACAGAGAGAGAGAAAGACAGAGACACACACACACACACACACACACAGACAGACATAGACAGACACACACACACACACACACACAAGAGAGAGAGACACACACAGAGAGACAGAGAGAGAGAGAGAGAGACAGACAGAGACAGAGAGAGAGGAAGGAAGAAGGAGCTGGCTGGCATCCTATATGAACCGTCTTTAAGGAGGAAACCACAGGGTGGGAGATCTTGAAAAGATCTTGAAAAGTCTGACCAGCTGCCTGCAAGGAGTATAAATCCTTTCCTTCCCCACTGTCCAAATCAGAGGCAAGGAAGCTTCTTGGATGAGGAGCGAAACGTCTTCAAAGAAGAAAATCCAGAAAGTCCAATTGCCTCCAGGGGGAAAAAAAAGCACTTTTGGGACGACCGTTGACTTGGAGGATTTCTACAGATTTCCCAGTCGAAAGAAACTTTCCCGACGGACCTCCGTGTTTCCGCTTAGTCGCCTTCTTCACTCCTCTCCCTTCAAAGCAGGGCAAGAAAGCCATGAGGACCGGGAATGTGATTTTGAGTTTGAGCTGAAAAGGTCTGGCAGGCTCAGAAGATGCCACAAAAATGAACCAATCAGATCCACCCTGGCCCTCCCAGAACCCAAGTTTCATTTTGAAAAAAATTAACCTCCAAATGGATAGAATCAAGATCACGTGAAGTATTAGTGCTTAAATATGAGCCAGCTGTGTGCAGCAGCTGCCAAAAAAGCCAACACAGTTCTAGGCTGCATTAACAGAAACATAGAATCAAGATCATGTGAAGTATTAATACCACTTTATAAGCCCACACTTGGAATCCTGCATTACGTTTTGGTCGCCACGATGCAAAAAGGATGTTGACACTCTAGAAAAAGTGCAGAGAAGAGCGACAAAGGTGATTAGGGGACTGGAGGCTAAAACATATGAAGAACGGTTGCAGGAACTGGGTATGTCTAGTTTGATGAAAAGAAGGACCCAGGGAGACAGGATAGCAGTTGTTCCAATATCTCAGAAGTTGCCACAAAGAAGAGGGAGTCAACCTATTTTCCAAAGCACCTGAGAGTAGAACAAGAAGCAATGGGTGGAAACTAATCAAGGAGAGATTCAACCTATAACTAAGGAGAAATTTCCTAAGGGTGATAACAATTAATTAATGGAACATCTTGCCTCCAGAAGTTGTAAATGTTCCAACACTGGAAATTTTAAAGAAAATGTTGGATAGCAATTTATATTACATAGTCACTTGGGAGTCCTTTTTGGAGTGAGCGGCATATAAATACAAATACGAGGGTTGCCCAGAAAGTAATGCACCACATTTTTTTCCTTCAACAATTATTTAACAAAATGAAACTTACACACAAGAATGATGTTTCTTCTACACTCCCTATTTTTACACATAATCTCCATCCCGTTCTATGGCCTTCCTCCAGTGAGACACAAGGGCGTATATGCCCTGTCGGTACCACTCCTTGTTCTGGTCACGAAGCCATTTCTGCCCTGCGTGAATCACCTCTTCGTCATCCTCAAAATATCTTCTGTGAATGGCCCAAACAAGTGGAAGAACTGTACATGTTTGTGAATGTTCCCAACAGTTTCTTTCTCCGCAGTGAGAAATTCAGTGACGACACACTGCTTGTAACGTCCATCCCTTAAAGGCGCCATTTTGAAACACTGCTGCAGCTACACTGTCTGTCTGAAGAAACGCGAAATGTACACACGCGTACCTGACAATTCAAATAATGTAGCTCTAAAGTTTGGCATTCATGTCATTACTGTAGGCTGAGGAAAAAAATGTGGTGCACTACTTTCTGGGCAACCTTCGTACAAATAATAAATAAATCAGATCAATTAGCATCTCTAAAATCCTGATGCCCCCCCAATCCCCGGTGACATAGAATTCGTACTATTCAAAAAGTGAACTCCTACTCATGTGGAGGAAGCCTAAAAGGCCATGAACGTGGCTTAAACAAAGTTCCAATAGCCCCATTAAAAATTAAATGCCCACCCTCCCAAGGGGAGTGGGCTCCATGTTGGGAACCACTGGTACAGGCCACTGATGGCGAACCTTTTTTCGTTTGTGGGTCAAAACGGGGGGTGTCTGCATGTTCCCACAGGTATTTTCCCCTTTCACACATGCGCACCCTCCACGCTGGCCCTGAGCATATGCACAACAAACATCCCCATGCTCACAACATAGGCCTCACTGAAGCCTGAGACGGTGAAAAAACCCAGCCAAAACGGAAATTCGGAAAAACGGACTTCAGGTTTGCCCACTGTGCTGTATTTTTGCACTCTGGAGGCTTCAGGGTAGCTTCCTGAAGCCCCGGAGTGCGAAAAACAGCCCAACGGGCAAACCGGAAGTCTGTTTTTCTGAACTTCCTGTTTGCCCACTGGGCCGCTTTTTCACACTCCAGGGCAGCAGGGTGTCCAGCGGGAAAGCCATTTTGAAATTCCCTGCCATTTGTGATCTAGTTAAGGCACAGTCATAGATGATGCCATGCCAAATGGCTAAGCTGTGGAGAAATATTGGTAGCGGAGGAAGCAAGTTGTTGCCACAGTGATGCTCGTTTTGGCTACTGCCAGGCAGTGTGATCTGGGTTTTATTTAAAACATGATTTCCCCCTGACTTTTAAACATTTTAATACAGTTTGATCCCCCCCCCCCAATTTATTATGGGTTTTTTCACGAATTTCCTGATAATAATAATTTCCTAGCCTGTACCATTGAATACAGTGGTTCCCAATGTGGAGATTTATTCCACCTTTTTTCACGAATTTCCTGATAATTCCCTGATATTTATTGGATTTGTATGCCGCCCCGCTCCGTAGACTCGGAGACTCCATATTTCCCGGACCGCCGATTTTCCTGATAATTCCAATTTCCAGGTTTGCTGGACACCCTGCCTTAAGCCTCCGGAGGGCAAAATGGCCTTCCCCGAGGCCAAAAATCAGCCGGTCAGCATGCCCGAAGTGCTGGAACTGTCATAGGGCAACACCACGTCTTCCCTCCGATACTGTATGAGTGTTGGATTAGTTATTATGTTTAACAGGGTTTTTAATTAATGGTTTTATAACTTAGTTTTATATTTGATTTCTTTTTTACTGTCTTGTATTTTATATTGTTGTAAGCCACCCTGAGTCCTTCAGGATTGGGTGGCATAGAAGTCGAATTAATAAATAAACAATTAAAAAAAATGGCTTCATGTAACACCTGTGGCACATATGCCATAGGTTCTCCATCACTGGTACAGGCCCTCCTGCTTGAGCAAAGGGCCACACCAAAAGACCTCCAAGGTCCCTTGAAACTTTGCTATTCTATGCTCTTTGGCATTTTTGTATCAACGCACCCCAATTTTTGCTCTCTTTTTTTGGGTGCAAATAAATCCAGTCCCATTTGAGCCACCCTGGAGGCCTATGAGGGCTGCCGGATTCTAAAAATGCCCCAAATACATAAAATTAGAGCAGATAGAAAGATTAAAACCCAATAAAACAACACACAGTCATCACCCATACATGCTACTGGCCGGAACGGAGAGCTATCGCTCAACGGCCCCAGGCCTGCCTTTTCGGAAGGCAAGGAGAGTGGGGACGGTATGAATCTCTGGGTTAAATTGGTTCCAAGGACCGGGGCCACAACAGAGAAGGCTCTCCCCTGTGGTCCCGTCAGCCAGCATTGTTTGCCTGATGGGGTGTGGAGGAGGCCGACTCTGTACGACCTAATCGGCTGCTGGGACACATGAGGCAGAAGACCGTCCCATAAATAATCTGGTCCCAAGCCACGTAGGGCTTTATAGGTGATAATCAATACCTTGAATTGCGTTCGGAGACTAATTGACAGTCAGCGCAGCTCGCCGAGTGTTGGACTAATATGGGTGTATCTAGGTACACTCATCACGGCTCGCGCGGCTAGTTGCAGTCTCCGAACGTTCTTCAAGGGTAGCCCCAAGTAGAGCGCATTGCAGTAGTTGACCCATCTACCCTCCGCAGACAGCCATTCGGAAGTTGGAGATCATCTTAGAAAATCCCAATGACAGCAAGTCCCAAAAAAACCAAAAGTCAACTGGAAAAAGAGTTATGGTCAAGGCGCCTTTTATTTTCAAACAATTAGTGTTAACAAATCAGGCACAAGGATAAAATATTTAAAAAGTTAAATAATAATAATAATAGTTGTCATCATAATCACCGTAATTGTCAGAACATATTCGCAATGCCCGGGTTGAAACGTTTCCTAAAAGCTTCACAGGTCTTAAATCCAGAAAAAAAAAAAAAATAGTATTTTGGACAACCAAATATTTAGCCCTAAGATGAAAATGGTCCCATTTAAAAACAAGGGATGGGAAGGAAAATTTAATCAGCTTTGGCTAAATTGCTCAGCTATTCCTGCTGCCCACTACATGTTGAAAGTTGGGCTAAGATGCAAAATAATAATAATAATAATAATAATAATAATAATAATAATAATAATAGGAAAATTTGCAAACTTGGTTATTCTTTTATTTTTTCATCAGTCCCAAGAGGTAAGATTTAATCACACGGGTATGGAGTAGATGAACACTATATATTTTTATATATATATTTTTTTAAAAAGCCAGCCTTGTGAAGAAGGTAGGCAGATCAGATCTTGGGAATAACGGATGTAGCATTATTTATTCGCTATTTGGGCTTGGAGTGTTCATCTACTCCATACCCATGTGATTAAATCTTACCTCTTTTTATTTATATATATATAAATAAAAAAAACCGGAGGAGAGAGAGAGAGAGAAAAAAAGTCTCTAAACCCCGAGAAGCTGCACTACAATTCCTATCAGCCACTGCACTCCTGTGTGGGCGATTGATGGGAACTGCAGTCCAAGCCTGGGGAAAAGAGATAGAAGAGAAGCGAATTAATTGCCAAAATCGAAAAAGCAATTGAAGGGATTAAAATGCACGAAAACACAAACATGCCCAGGATTAAAAAGAAGACTTCGCTTCTTTTAAAACAAGCCAAGTTGAGTCAGGTTAACAAATTATGCAAACAAAAATGTTGTTGTTGTTGTTATTATTATTATTATTATTACTATTATTATTATTTGCAAAACAACCAGACATGCTTAAGTTTTCCCAATCCTCCAAGCTTACCGCTCTGTCTTTTAAAAAACACTTTAAAAGAGATTT
Organism: Erythrolamprus reginae; assembly: GCF_031021105.1. Taxonomy (NCBI): domain Eukaryota; kingdom Metazoa; phylum Chordata; class Lepidosauria; order Squamata; family Dipsadidae; genus Erythrolamprus; species Erythrolamprus reginae. Next base: position 23,353,606 of record NC_091957.1, on the reverse strand, counting down.
TTAAAAGCCAGATGTTTTGGGGGGGGTGGGGGAAGGAAGCCAAGAGATGCTTCATGTTCAGCAGAGGAGAATTTTTCCCCGGAAAAAAAAAATCCAGGATGCTTTTAATAATTCCAAATTTTAACTTGAAAGAATGTGGGGATTGCGTAAGAGCAGGGTCTGATCAAGCTAGCTGGGAAATCACATTTTTAAAAAAAAGAGGGAGAGAGAAAGAGACAAGGAAAAGAGAGTTTAGAGAGATTGAGAAAGAGAGAGAGAGAGAACTTGGGTTAAGAAAAGGCTCAATTATGCGTGGGCTTTTGCAGGCCGCCTTCCCTCGGTAGAGCTCTTACCCGAGCGAAGGGCCCAAAGGCCACGTTGTCAGTGTTAAGAAGAAAAATAAAATATTAAAAAGAGAACACCGCATCCTTAAAAAACAAACTAAACACCCAATGTAACCTGTGCAAAAGTAACATAGCCAATCTTAGAACATGCAAAGAGTATAAATTCAAACGAGGTTCAATTAAGTTTTATCTGCGAAGACTCCAAATAATGTGATTATTATTATTTTTTGAGCTGAGTTCCTGGGGTCCTTCATTGACTCCTCTATTCATTGCTCAATGTTATTGATTCGTCACTTTCTTGAAGGCAGGGGTCTCCAACCTTGGCAACTTTTAAAATTTGTAGACTTTCGATTCCCAGAATTCCCCAGCCAGCAAAACTGAGGAATTCTGGGAAATCTGTTATCGATTTGTCACTTCCTTTAAAGGCAGGGATCTCCAACCTTGGCAACTTTAAAACTTGTGAACTTCAATTCAATTATTATGTCTTTTTTTAAAATAATAAATGGGTTTTATCATGGGGTCTAGTTTGAGATATTATATTCGACTTCTTTTATTGTTTTGTATCTTTTGTATTTGTATTATTAGTATTTGTATTATTATTTTGTAAGACGTCCTGAGCCCTTCGAGATAGGGTGGCATAGAAGTCGAAAATAAATAAATAAGTACCGCCAGCAGCTGAGGAATTCTGGGAATTGAAGTCTGGCTGAGGAATTCTGGGAATTGAAGCCCACAAGTCTTAAAAGTTGCCAAGGTTGGAGACCCCTTGCATTAAGGGATTAAATTGCCCTCAACTTATTTTATCTACGTAACTTTTTTAATTTTTTTTTTTTAAGCGAGACCTCAGCCCCCTTAGCTAAATATCAACTCAGCCCTCAACTGATATGGGATCTTTGCAACTGTTCACCTCTCCACCACCCCCGTCCCCCCTCCACAGCGGAAGTGAAGCCGAGCTGGCCCGGTAGGTCACCGGAGATGCGCCCGGTAGCTGCCTAAAGAGGACGTGCAGAAGAGAAGGAAGGAGGAGGAGGAGGAAAAAGCTGAGATGGGAAGAGCCAAGATGAAGCAGTGGAGGAGGAGGGGCAGAAATGTGAAGGCGTTTCAAGGCCCTTCAATGACCTCCCCGCCCCCTCCACCCACCCGCCAAAGTCACTGCTGAGGATCTGACCTTCGGGGCCGAGGTCTCCACTGACCCCCGGGCTTCCGCGTGGCCACGGCAGCTGCAAACCCCACCAAGCAGCACAGGGAGGTGGTGCCGAACTTGGCAGTCTCCACCCAGCTGGGAATCTCCACCTGAAGGTACTTCTCGACCAAGTGGAAGCCCATCACCAGCAGCCACAGGAAAGCCGCGAAGGTGTCAATGCGTCGCAGCCTGGAAGGCGGAAACAGAGGTCAGTTTGAAGGAGGAATTGGGAGGAAGACACACTTGCACAGGTCAGTCCTCGATTTATTTATTTTTATTTATTTATTACATTTATATGCTGTTCACCCCAAAATGGACTCTGAGCGGCTATCAATAGTTATAAACATAATACTGATAAAAGGAACAATAAAAACATCAATAAAATCTTCAATACAGAAACTACAATATTAAAAAAAACATACATACTAACATTCAATCCTAATTCCAGGCTTACCGGAAAAGGCAGATTTATGACAATTTGCTTTAACAAACATTCGGAATTAGGACAGTCCTGAAAAACATATTTGCAACTAGTCCTCACCCTTATGACCGAAGCGTTCCAAGAGGAACAATAATGAATAAGTTATAATTTTTTTCCTTATTTGCTAATTAGTTTAATTGTTGAAGTGATGAGATTGTTTTTCTTTAGTAGATAAGAATATTTTATATATACTGCTCAAAAAAATAAAGGGAACACTCAAATAAACACATCCTTGATCTGAATGAAGGAAATATTCTAATTGAATATTCTGTTTGGGAATCACTAGGACAGTGATGGCGAACCTTTTTTTCCTCGGGTGCTGAAAGAGCGTGCACGTTCTGTCACACATGCACGAGTGCCCACACCATAATTCAATGCCCGGAGAGGGCAAAAACAGCTTCCCCCACCCTGCCGGAAATGGCCTGTTTCCCAACGTCTGGTGGGCCCAGTGGGCTCGTGTTTTTCCCTTCCCGGGCTCCAAAAGGCCCTCCACCATCCCCCCAGAGGCCCCCTGGAAGCCAAAAACGCCCTCCCAGAGCCTCTGTGCGAACCAAAAATCAGCTGCCCGGCACACACATGCACGTTGAAGCTGAGCTAGGGCAACGGCTCGGATGCCAGCAGATATGGCTCCGCGTGCCACCTATGCCATAGGTTTGCCATCACTGCCCTAGGAGATTTAAGTGTCCCTAACAACAAGTGTTTCAAGTGTTTGTTCAGAACGCATTCCGAGCACTTTGCTTCCTCCGTCTCCCAAAGCCCTTTGCGCAGATCGGCCCCATCATACCTGATTCGTCCCGCCAACAGCATAGCCAGGATGCAAGTGAAAAGCCCCAAGACGACCACGGCCGTTTGATGGTTCTTCCCGTAGATCCAGGCAGCTTCCAGCATTTCCACGGCTCGCGCTGAGAGTGACTGTACAACCTCCTGCCAGCCCGTCGCTTCGAAGAGGGAGCCATTAGGCGGCAGGATCACCGGTGGAGGCGGCCCGGTTTTATTCCTCGACAGATCTGGGCTTGGCGGGACCGGCGATGTAGCAGAACCCAAGAAAAATGGGTCTCCTGACCCATATACGGCCATCACCACCAGGGTGGCGCAACTGAGGAAAGCCAGAAACCGCAGCAGGATCACTCGCAGTGGGGTGCTATTGCCGGCAGAAGCCGAGGCATAATAGCTCTAAGGGGGTTAAAAAAAGAGAAAGAAACTATAGACAACGCAGATCAGATGTACCGTATTTTTCGGAGTATAAGACGCACCCTTTTCCTCCCTAAAAGAGGCTGATAACTTGGCTGCGTCTTATACTCTGAATGTAGCTTTTTTTCCAGTCCTAACTAGCTGCTCACGATCTCCCCAGCTCTTACCTTGCAGGCTATTTCATTGTTACTCTCTGCAAATAAGGTTTTCCAAGTCCTAAGTCTTGGCACGTTTTTTTCCATCGCTCCAACCTGCTGTGAATAAGTTTCTTTCCAGCCCTAAACAGGTACTAACAATGTTCCCAGTTCTTACCAGCTTGCAAGCGCTTTCATTGTTACTCTCTGCAAAGAAGGTTTTCCAAGCCCTTTGCAGGGTTATTTCCATTGCTCTACTTGCTCAGACTGTTTTTACCCTCTTGCGCATGCACAGAATGTTTTGCGCATGTTCAGAGGGTAAAAGAACCTAATTGACGGTGTCCAGGCGGGTGGGCAGAGCCTCCCGCTGTCTTCGTGACCAGCACTCCGACAACCAACAGGCACAAGTGAACTGGGAGCATTTCACCCGAGGCTGCGGTTCAAACCCCGTCCCCAGTTTAAAGGCCAAGAATGCAACGGCAAGTCGGAAGACACTTAATTCGCCAAACAAGGCAACAAATGGATGGCTTTCAGAAACAAAGCTCAACAAACAACTCCTTCCTTCCTTCCACTTTCTTTCTCTTTACCTCCTTCCTTCCCTCCCTCCCTCCCTGCCTCCTTGAGGTTCTGCCTCTTCTCTGCCCCGAATGAAGGGGAGGGGCCCTTTATGGTACTGGAAGATGGCGCCAAGATGGCAGGTCACATCACCCACCCTCTTCTTACCTGCATGTAAGTCTTGTCGCTTTTCCGGTTGTTGAAATGATGCCGGAGGAGGAGAGCTCGAAGCTGGCGGTTTTGATACTTGATATAATACTCGACGGCAGCTTGGCAGGGCCGGCAAAGTTTATAGGTCTGCTCCAAGTGGTGCTTATATACTTCGATTTCGTCGTCGTATTTGCCCTGCTCCAAAAGAGAGAAATTAGAATTACAAATTTCGATTTAATATTGTGGCTTGTCGGCTCCTCCAGCAGCTGAATCAGAGGAGGCAGAGGAGGGGGAAGGATATAATGGAACTGGAAAAGGTGCAAAAAGGGCCAACAAGAATGATCAAGGAAATGGAGCACCTCCCTTATGAAACCAGATTGCAACACCTTGGTCCCTTTAGCCTTGAAAGACGGCGTTTAAGGGGTAACCTGACCAAAGTGTATAAAATCATGCATGGGATAGAAAAGGTGGATAGTGGAAAATCCTTTTCTCTATCACCCAATATTAGGACAAGGGGGCACTCCCTAAAGCTCATAGGTAAGAAAGTGAGGACAAATCAAGGGAAATATGTCGTCACCCAGAGGGTCCATGGTTGATGGAATTCCCTTCCAGAAGAGGTCATGACAGCTGTCAGCTTTGATAGCTTCAAGGCAGAATTAGACACATTCATGGATGCCAAGTGTATCGGTGGTTATTGAAACGGATGTCCAAGTGCTCCTCTATGTGGGTCGAGGCAGGCAGGGTTCCCTTGGGTACCATTTGTTGGGGGTCAAGGGAAAGGGTCTTGCCTTCTCTTTCTGCTCAAGATTCCCATGGACAGTTGGTGGGCCACTGTGGGCCACAGAATGCTGAACTCGATGGGCTTTGGCCCGATTCAGCATGGCTCTTCTTATATTCTTATGGGGAAGAGGGAATGGAGCTGTCAGAGAGAGAGACAGAGGTGGAGCCTGGGCCATCCATCAGCCTGACAGCCTGTTACGTACTTTTAGAAAAAGGTCAGGCCAGAATGTAAACCATGCACCCATTATACAGGTGTGCAAAACTGAGGCCAGAGGCAAAAACAGCCAGGGGAAGGGTTTTTTGTCTGCTCTCTCGCAGGACCCCCTACTTACCTCTTCTCGGGGGGTGAAGGACGCCAGTTGCTTGATCTTCATGGTCTGGTGGCTATTACACTTCTTACAAAGGAGAACTTGGCTACTGACCCATTGTTGGGGTTTGGTGGGGTCATAGAAGGCACCCGCCCCAGAAACCACGTGATTTAGATTCTCCATATATTGAGCTGGGATGGGCTTGTTGTAATCGCCATTCTAAGAGGAACCAAAAGAGAAAGGAAGATTCTGACAAATTGGTTTTTAATCGTCTTGAAAACCTCAACACCTTTTATAAACAAATGTCAGGGTGGATTTTAAAAATTTTTTAAAATTTTAAATCAAATTAATTTTAATAAAATGCTATATCTATATCCATATATATGCATTGCTCAAAAAAATAAAGGGAACACTTAAAAAACAGAATATAACTTCAAGTAAATCAAACTTCTGTGAAATCAAACTGTCCACTTAGGAAGCAGCACTGATTGACAATCAATTTCACAGGCTGTTGTGCAAATGGAATAGTTGTGCAAATGAAATGTTCAATGAGAATATTTCATTCATTCAGATCCAGGATGTATTATTTGAGTGTTCCCTTTATTTTTTTTTGAGCAGTACTGTATACACACACACACAGAGTTAGGCATTGAAGTTGTACCTTTTTATTTTTATAATTTATTTTTTAGTTGTTAATTAGTTTTATGTGGAAGGGATGAAGCTATGATCATTTATATGAAAATATAAAGCTAAGATGCTCCATTAAGTGTTTATGAGATAAGAAAATTCTATACGTATATATTGTTAGGTATTGTTGATGTGTTTTTACTTCATGTATGTTTTATCTTAAGGTGGAGAACAATAAAAAAATGATATCCAAAATGCTTTTGCAATAAAAATCTATCTAAAGACAGTTTTCTATTTAAGATACATTCAGCATGATATGGAGCTTAGTTATGTAGTATGTACAGAGGTGGGTTCCTCCCAGTTCAGCCAAACCGGTAGCAACCCACTGGTGATGTCAAAATGACATCACGGAGCCAGTTTGGTGGTTGCCAGTTTGTTGGCGCCACCTTTTTCTTTTTGAATTTTTATTTATTTATTTATTTACCAACCATGCGCAGAAGCAGAGTTTTCGGCACTGCACATCTTGTTTTTGGCTTTTTTTGGGGGGGGGGGGAGAGAACTGTGCACGTGGGCGCCTGCAAAGCACAGGTGCACCCAAACAGCGTGACCACATCGCACGGGAGGAACTGGCAGAGAGGTAATTTGGAACCCACCTGTGAGCATGAGACTGTATATTCTGCAATATTTACAATTTGGGGGTGGGTGGGTAAACTCATTCAATGAATCCAAGCGGAGATAACATACACTGCATTGAAGCACTTACATAATTTCACAGTAACCATGGAATAAACCACAAAACAAAAATATTTATTTATTTATTTGATTGATTGTTTGATTTCTATGAAGTCCTTCTCCTGAGACTCCTTTATCCCATTGTTTTGCAAATCTATGTACACTATAAATTGTACGATTATTTGAAGAGAAATGAATCTGTACCACCAGGCTGGTGATGTGTGTGAGGAGGAAGGGCAAGCAGTGAAAATGAAAGTGAAATTTTGTAAGCAGCTTATAAACATAATATTAAAGAGCACTTGTCACATCAGATCTGGGACTGTCGCTGAGTCAACAGCAGGTCAGAGGAGCCGCTGCGGCACAGAGATGACAGCTGCTCTTTAAAAATTACGATTTAAATCAAGTTGATTTAAAACCAAACCTTTCTTTTACTAGTGATTAAAATCGTGATTTAAATCAGCTTGATTTAAATGAAATCTACTGTATAAATTTGCAAGCAAGGACTGCTTTGTTCATCACAGGAAGCTTTGTACAAATTTAGGTTTCTCCAAGGCTCAATTTTAGCTTCTCTGCATTAACATCTAGGATTCAAGTATTGACACTGGGGTGCCTCCCAAAACTAATGACTCTCTTTAATTAATGGAATATTAATTAAACATTGCTAAATACATAGGTATGTTTTTGCTTGGATTGGGGTGACTAACCTTTTTAAATTATTCAGGGTCAATGCGAAGTGCACATTTTTTACTTCAATTTTATAGCTGATATAACACTAAGCTTCGATATCAATATTAGTTAGATGAAGATATGAAGATTTGAATGAAGATTTGGATATAAGAGGCTTTATTAATGTTTACACTTAGGTAATGTCTTACTTTAGATGTAGGAAAACCTTTGAGGTTTGATATTTCACAATGTCAGATTAAAAAGAAGAAAAAGATAAGATTTTTGATATACAGTGATCCCTCGAGTATCGCGAGGGTTACGTTCCAAGACCCCTCGCGATACTCGATTTTTCGCAATATAGTGGTGCGGAAGTAAAAACACCATCTGCGCATGTGCACCCTTTTTTTCCATGGCCGCGCATGCGCAGATGGTGTTTTTACTTCCGCACCTGGCCCAGGGAAGGTTCCTTCCGCCGCCCAGCAGCTGATCTGCTAGGCAGCGCCGCAAAGGGGAAACCCCGATCTTCGGCTCCTCGCTGCTGCCGCGCCCGCCGCTTGTCCGCCCGCCGCTTGTCCGCTTATCCGCCGGCCGCTTGTCCGCCCGCCGAACTTCCGCGTTTGGCTTCAGGACTCAGCTGGGAAGCGGCGCGGCTGTTTTAAAAGGTCGCAGCCGGCCTGGGGGGCTTCCCAGCACCCCCCCGAACCCAGGTTGGGGGTTCGGAGGGGTGCTGGGAAGCCCCCCAGGCCGGCTGCGACCTTTTAAAACAGCCGCGCCGCTTCCCAGCTGAGTCCTGAAGCCAAACGCGGAAGTTCGCCTTTGGCTTCAGGACTCAGCTGGGAAGCGGCGCGGCTGTTTTAAAGGGTCGCAGCCGGCCTGGGGGGCTTCCCAGCACCCCCCCGAACCCGGGTTGGGGGTTCGGAGGGGTGCTGGGAAGCCCCCCAGGCCGGCTGCGACCTTTTAAAGCAGCCGCGCCGCTTCCCAGCTGACTCCCGAAGCCAAACCCGGAAGTGGTTTTTTTTTAAATTAATATTTTTAAAAAAATCGCGATATAGCGTTTCGCGAAGATCGAGATCGCGAAACTCGAGGGATCACTGTATGTGTTATGATAAGCATTGCTGTAGTGTTTGTGTTTATACAACGCTTAATTTTAAAGTGGAGAAAAAAATAAAAAATTTATATCCCCTGAAATTTTTATAGCTGGGGGCATAGTTCCCTGTAAGCTGCGCAGCGCGCTATAGCGCAGGCAAATTTTAAGGACAGCGCAGAGTTTTCCAAGCTGGCGCGGAGCGGGTTTCTCCCCGACCGACAGCTGATCCGCCCCTCCCAAGCTGTTGGTGGGAGAGAAAGCCCCGGCTTCCTGGGCTCTGCCGTCGGCCGCGCCCATCTCCTCCCACGCCCTTCCGCTTCCCTTCGGTGTCGGAGGAGGCGTTGGCCTCCTTCCCAGCCGCCGTGCTGGGAGCTGCCCCCTGGAGCCAGGGGCAACGGGCCCAGAATCGGCCTCCTCCCCCACGCCGTGCAGGCCAGCAAATCGTCAAGGCTTCTGAGGTGAGCTGCGTGGCGGCAGCGGGAGGCAGAGCCAAGGGGAGGGCATGCCGGCCAGCAAAGCCGGCTTTCCGGGAAAGCAGTGTGCTTTTCAAATGCGCTGCTTTCCTGCACCTCTTTCCTGGGCAGGGGGGGGAGAAGGTGGCCGCCTCCCCACCCTGCCCAGGTAAAAGGTGTAGGAAAGCAGCGCATTTGAAAAGCGCACTGCTTTCCCGGAAAGTCGGCTTTGCTGGCCAGCACAGGGCTTGAACCCTGCACCCGTCAGCAAAGCTGGCTGCCCGCCAGCCCGATGTCTGTCCGTGTGTGTGGGGCCCCCCGAATGTGCCAGCCTGATGTCCGTCCATGTGTGTGTGGGGGTGAATCCACCATCCACGCCACCAGCCTGATGTCCGTGCGTGCGGGGGGGGGGAGCCAATCCGCCAGCCACGCCGCCAGCCTGATGTCCGTCCGTGCAGGGGGGGACGAATCCGCCAGCCACGCCGCCAGCCTGATGTCCGTCCGTGCAGGGGGGGGGGGGACGAATCCGCCAGCCACGCCGCCAGCCTGATGTCCGTCAGTGCAGGGGGGGGGACGAATCCGCCAGCCACGCTGCCAGCCTGATGTCCGTCCGAGCGGGGAGTGTGTGAATCCGCCGGCCACGCCGCCAGCCTGATGTCCGTCCGTGCGGGGCGAATCCGCCAGCCACACCGCCAGCCTGATATCCGTCCGTACGGACATTGGGCTGGTGGGGTGGCCGGCGGATTGCTTCCCCCTAGCATGTACGGACATCGGGCTGGCGGCTGGCAGCCAGCTTTGCTGACGCCGGCCAGCAAAGCTGGCTTTCTGTGAAAGCAGCGCGCTTTTCAAATTCGCTGCTTTTCTGTGCGAGTCCCGCAGGCAGCCCAGCCGGGCGGCGGAGGAGGCCGAGGCGGAGTGGGGCTCCATGAGGCGAGCGGGCCTCGGCACGGCCTCAGCGAGGCGAGTGAGTCCTATAGAAGTGTTTGTGCCACGCCAGCCCGAATTTGAAAAGTGCGTTGTTTTCCCGGAAAGCCAGCTTTGCTGACGCCGGCCAGCAAAGCTGGCTTTCTGTGAAAGCAGCGCGCTTTTCAAATTCGCTGCTTTTCTGTGCGAGTCCCGCAGGCAGCCCAGCCGGGCGGCGGAGGAGGCCGAGGCGGAGTGGGGCTCCATGAGGCGAGCGGGCCTCGGCACGGCCTCAGCGAGGCGAGTGAGTCCTATAGAAGTGTTTGTGCCACGCCAGCCCGAATTTGAAAAGTGCGTTGTTTTCCCGGAAAGCCAGCTTTGCTGACGCCGGCCAGCAAAGCTGGCTTTCTGTGAAAGCAGCGCGCTTTTCAAATTCGCTGCTTTTCTGTGCGAGTCCCGCAGGCAGCCCAGCCGGGCGGCGGAGGAGGCCGAGGCGGAGTGGGGCTCCATGAGGCGAGCGGGCCTCGGCACGGCCTCAGCGAGGCGAGTGAGTCCTATAGAAGTGTTTGTGCCACGCCAGCCCGAATTTGAAAAGTGCGTTGTTTTCCCGGAAAGCCAGCTTTGCTGACGCCGGCCAGCAAAGCTGGCTTTCTGTGAAAGCAGCGCGCTTTTCAAATTCGCTGCTTTTCTGTGCGAGTCCCGCAGGCAGCCCAGCCGGGCGGCGGAGGAGGCCGAGGCGGAGTGGGGCTCCATGAGGCGAGCGGGCCTCGGCACGGCCTCAGCGAGGCGAGTGAGTCCTATAGAAGTGTTTGTGCCACGCCAGCCCGAATTTGAAAAGTGCGTTGTTTTCCCGGAAAGCCAGCTTTGCTGACGCCGGCCAGCAAAGCTGGCTTTCTGTGAAAGCAGCGCGCTTTTCAAATTCGCTGCTTTTCTGTGCGAGTCCCGCAGGCAGCCCAGCCGGGCGGCGGAGGAGGCCGAGGCGGAGTGGGGCTCCATGAGGCGAGCGGGCCTCGGCACGGCCTCAGCGAGGCGAGTGAGTCCTATAGAAGTGTTTGTGCCACGCCAGCCCGAATTTGAAAAGTGCGTTGTTTTCCCGGAAAGCCAGCTTTGCTGACGCCGGCCAGCAAAGCTGGCTTTCTGTGAAAGCAGCGCGCTTTTCAAATTCGCTGCTTTTCTGTGCGAGTCCCGCAGGCAGCCCAGCCGGGCGGCGGAGGAGGCCGAGGCGGAGTGGGGCTCCATGAGGCGAGCGGGCCTCGGCACGGCCTCAGCGAGGCGAGTGAGTCCTATAGAAGTGTTTGTGCCACGCCAGCCCGAATTTGAAAAGTGCGTTGTTTTCCCGGAAAGCCAGCTTTGCTGACGCCGGCCAGCAAAGCTGGCTTTCTGTGAAAGCAGCGCGCTTTTCAAATTCGCTGCTTTTCTGTGCGAGTCCCGCAGGCAGCCCAGCCGGGCGGCGGAGGAGGCCGAGGCGGAGTGGGGCTCCATGAGGCGAGCGGGCCTCGGCACGGCCTCAGCGAGGCGAGTGAGTCCTATAGAAGTGTTTGTGCCACGCCAGCCCGAATTTGAAAAGTGCGCTGTTTTCCCGGAAAGCCAGCTTTGCTGGCCGGCGTCAGCAAAGCTGGCTGCCCACCACCAACCCGATGTCTGTACGTGCTGGGGGGGGGGGGCAATCCGCCGGTCACCCCGCCAGCCCAATGTCCGTACGTGCAGGGGGGGGCGAATCCGCCGGCACTGCCGCCAGCCCGATGTCTATCCATGTGGGGGGAGGCGCGAATCCGCCGGCCACGCCACCAGCCTGATGTTCGTCCGTGCGGGGTGTCTGTGTGAATCCACCGCCCATGCCACCAACTCGATGACAAAGAGGGAATGAAAGAGGGAGAGAAAGAAAGAGAGAGATATAAAGGATAGAGAGAAAGAGGGAATGAAGGAGGGAGAGAAAGAGAGATGTATAAAGGATAGAGAGAGAGGGAGGGAGAGAAAGGAAAGAGAGAGAAAAGGAGGGAGAGATAGAGGGAATGAAGAAGGAAGAGAAACAAAGAAAGAGTGAGAGATATAAAGGATAGAAAGAGGGAGGGAGGGAGAGAAAGCGAGGGAGGGAGAGGAGGGAGAGAAAGAAAGAAAGAGAGAGATATAAATGATAGAGAGAAAGAGGGAGGAAGAGAAAGGAAAGAGAGAAAAAGAGGGCGAGAAAGAGGGAATGGAGGAAGAGAAAGAAAGAAAGAAAGAGTGAGAGATATAAAGGATAGAGAGAAGGAGGGAGGGAGAGAAAGGAAAGAGAGAAAAGGAGGGAGAGAAAGAGGGAATGAAGGAGGAAGAGAAAGAAAGAGTGAGAGCTATAAAGGATAGAGAGAAAGGGAGGGAGGGAAAGACAAAGAGGGAATGAAGGAGGGAGAGAAAGAAAGAGTGACAGATAGAAAGGATAGAGAGAAAGAGGGAGGGAGAGAAAGGGAGGGAGAAAAAGAGGGAATGATGGAGGGAGAAAGAAAGAGACATATATAAAGGATAGAGAGGAAGAGGGAGGGAGAGAATGGAAAGAGAAAGGGAGGGAGAGAAAGGAAAGAGATGAGAGAGGAAGGAGGAAAGAGAAAGGAGGGGGAGCGAATTATGGATGTCAGAACTCGCGTACGCCTGATAGTGTGCGCTCACACTTTATTTATTTATTTATTTATTTAGACTTCTATGCCGCCCAGTCCCAAAAGGACTGCTGCTCAGACACTATACCTTTCTGCCCACACCGGGAAAAAATTAGAGGGAACACTGGCTGGGGGATCTCTCATATTTCTCAATTTATCTCTTTTCTTTTTCTAAAATATATAAAAATAATTATTGAAATATATACATTAAAAACACAACATATAAACACTTAGACACACAATTATACACACACACACAAAGATATTCAATTGAATTGAATCATTAAACACATTATCCCCATAGTCATTGTAACAGCTATTATAGACTGATACTAAACAAAGGTTATTTAATTTATATACATGTTTGTTCTGCTTTTTATCACCTTAAATAAATCAATATTACAATATTTCAATTAATACAAATCAAATGGTTAATTATTGACCTTTAAAAATTATTTAGATAACTTTTTCCTTCTTATTTTATATCTAATTCTATACTAATTTTGTAATGTTCTGAATCTTCTTTATTATTTAATTTTAATGTCAACATATCTGCTTCTGCACAATCCACAATTAAAATTTAATCTTCTTCACAACAGAAAAATTAGCAAACCTATGAAAATCTCCCGGCTTTGTCCCCTGTGGCAAATCAAACTAATTTAGATTAATTTTTTTTTTTACATTTTTTTAATGTTGCGAAGGGGCAGGCAGAAATGTTGATGGGCGCAGACACCAACCCGCTAGGATCTCAAATAGGGACCCCGAGCGATGCAACGCCAGGCTCACCTCTTCAAATCCGTTGTATTGCTCACAATTCGGACAATCCCAGCAATTGCGGTTCCCGTACGGCACCACGGTGTCCTGGTTACAAAACCAGCAATTGACGGTCATGTGTGTGGGCTTCGACCTGCGGGTGGTAGGGAAGCAAGAAAGAAAAATCAAGAGCCATAAAAAAATAGGTTCAACTCTGGGAGTCTCTTCTGGATGCAAGAGTTTGGAGGACATCCAGGAGGCAGGAATGTTTGGCTAAAAAAAAAAAAGAACGTATGGGAGGGCAACTGGCCCCCAACTCTGAAGTTGGACAATTCATAGTTGTTTCGGCAGGAGTTTTGCATCTTCACATCCACATTTTAAATCACATTTATACCTCACGCTTCTCAGTGACCAATAAGGGCCCACATAATTGACCTTCTTCAGGTCCCGTCTGCCAAACAGTGCTGGTTTTCAGGGCCGCAGAGAAGGGCCTTCTCTGTGGTGGCTCCAATGCTTTGGAACCCAACTGCCTCCAGAGATGCGCGTTATCCCCACCCTACTGGTCTTTTGGAAAATCGTTAAGACCTCGCTTTTCTCGCAGGCCTGGGACCATGAATGATTGAGAGTATGCATGGTGTTAAGGGTTATTAATGTGTTTTTATATTGTTTCTTATTGTTGTTATTTAATTTAATTTATTTATTTGACTTCTATGCCGCCCACTCCCAATGAGACTCAGGGCGGCTTACAACCATTTTATTGTTGTAAGATTATTGATTATACATTTGAGAGAGCTTTTTGCATTACTCAGATTTAAATATACAAAAATGGTACGTTAATGATGGTGAACATATAAAAAGACATACAGTAATTTAATTCAGAGCAAGAGGGGGAAGTTCTCTTCCTATCTAGTGGGATCAATATATTTAGAATAGGGCAGAAAAATTCCACTGGGTATGCAGCGATAAATGTAGAATAGGGCATAATAATCTAGCTGGTTACACAGCGATATAGTCATAACTTGATCTCATTGGGTTAATGGAAGCCCTTCTTCTTTCCTCTTAAAAAAATTAAATAATATATATTTTTTCTTTTCTTTTTTTCTTTTTGCATAAAGAAGGAGAAATTGCTTTAGAGGTGATTAGGAAATACACAATACAGTAAAATATAGATAATAAAGACTATAATTATGAAGAGCGTATTAATTGTTGAATGCACTTAAGTTGAGCAAGGATTAAGGAAGAGGAACTCTTTATTAGCTATTGGGATCAACACTTTAGATTACGGCATGAGGATTCAGCTGGGTATGCAGCATTAATTATAGAAGTTGACCCCAGTAGATTATTGAGGGGTGTTTTATTTTCTTTTTTTCAGCTCTCTTTTTAAGAAAATAGGGTAGGATGATTTTACTGTACTTACATTGGTAGGCGACTAGAAAAGGTATTTCTATACTGGTGGGACTGCAATGATATAACTGCAACTGGAATAGGAGGTCTTGGTTGAACATACAATAATAAGATGTGAATAGGATATGATGAGTGTATCTGATATGGACAAGGGAAAAGATTAGGACATCCTCTTGGTCCGGTCTTTTTTCCTATTGAAGAATATTAGTGGAGGGTCCCATATGGAAACATATGGGGAAGTAAGTGAGAAGAGGAAAGTTCTTATTTTTTCTCTTTTTCTTCCTTTTTTCTTTCTGTACTGTTCTCTATTAGGCTCTTCATTCTACTACTTTAAACTTTAAACTTTCCCTTTTATTCTCTGTAAAAATTTTCTTTGCATACTTTCTATTCTATGCTTTCAATTTTTTTTGGTTTTTGTATTTCTATATTTTTAATCTTTATAATTGTTATTTGTATTACTTTACAATTGCTATTTTTATTTGTTTTTAATGTTTATATAAAGGAGCAATGTTTTTATAAAGGAGTTTTCTTTAATTAGGTTTGTAATTTGACTAATTTGGCAATAATGTATTTGGTAATATTATTGGGTTTATTCTTTCCCCCTTGAATACGTCACTAGAAGGTTTTTTTAATGTTATTTTTTAAGGGATTTTTAAAATTAATAAGCACTAATTATTTTAAAAGGTTATTGATTATATGTGAAAATTGACATGGAAAAGATGTGGAAATTTTTAAAAATATTTCAGCCTAATCTTCATGAGGTATTGAAAATTGTGAACAGCTTAAAAGGGGTATTAGCTTTTTTGCTTATTTGTATAACTTGTGAAAATTGAGCAGCTATTGTTATCCAGATGTCAAAAGTAAAGGAGGCAGTATTGGACTTGTAGACCATAACTTTTTGAAATTGACCTATTGTAAGCAACTTGTTGATGTTGGTCTGTTTTTTTACTGTATTGTGATTGGAGAGAAAAATACAAAAATCCTTTGCCATAACAATAAATAGTACATACAATAAACAAGTCAAATAATTAGTAATAAGAACATTAAAACCCATAATAAACCATGATGAATTATACAATCAAATCACGTACATACAGAACAGTTGCAATCGGACATATAAATTAAATCAATCAATCAATCATTTATTTTTTGCACAAAGAAGGGGTATGCCATAGTCCTTCTTTGGGGGGGGGGGGTGTTTCACATAAGCAGTGCCCAATCCCTATTTTGTTTGTGCCACCCCCATCTGGACCCCACTTTAACCTATGGGACCCATTGCCCCACCATTGCATCCTGGAAGGCCTGTTGGCTGGAAAGAAGTCATGTGCCAGTTGCCTAGCAACCTTGCCACTTCCTCCTGCTTCAGAAGAAGCCATTTTTTTGCTGGTTGCCTAGCAACCTTGCCACTTCCTGCTTCTACAGAAGTGGGTTTCCGGTTGCTGGGCAATGGCAGCATTGGAGTTATCTAGCAACTGTCTCACTAGGCTGGTCCAAGAGGCAGTATCACCCTGCCTCTTGGATGGGGAGGTTTTTCTTCCTACTTTCTGCCCAAAAGCAATAATAATAATAATAATAATAATAATAATAATAACAACAACAACAACAACAACAATGGAAGCCATTTCCCCCCCTTTCTGGATTAGACTGAGGGAGGAAAGCCCCCGCCTCAATATATATTTTGTTGAAAATAAAAATCCAGTATGAACACTTGTTCAACAACACATGTAACCAACTGCTAGGGATAATTAAATGAAGGGGAGGGCAGCCCTAATCCCCCCCATTTGATAATTGCAGAACTAGTTATGGGGAAGCCAATCTCCCTAGAAACCAGAGTTGGGTGTCAGCACCTGTTGGACTTCTGCCTAACAGGTGGCAGCAAATGCCAGGGAGCAAAGATTCCACAGCAGGGGTGCAGCTGTTGACTCTTGCCATGGGGTAAAGAATTCCCCCCCTCAAGGGGTATTTGCTGCTTCCTTGGTAATCCCCAATGGGCTTTCATAGTTTTCAGGGTCCCTTGCTTTCTCGCTTGGCTATTTTCTGAAAGCAGGGGACTACAAAACTTTTAATTTTTATTTATTTATTTATTTAATCCAGTACATAATACACATTGAAGAGAATAGATATGTAGTAATACAGTATAACAAAAGAAACGAATAGAAGAAAAGATATAAAATTATAGGAGAACAAATTTGAAAGGAAGAAAAGATAAATGAGATAAGGAGAGACAATTGGACAGGGGACGGAAGGCACACTGGTGCACTTATGCATGCCCTTTACTGACCTCTAAGGAATCTGGAGAGGTCAATTGTGGATAGTCTAAGGGAAAAATGTTGGGGGTTAGGGGTTGACACTACTGAGTCAGGTAATGAGTTCCATGCTTTGACAACTTGGTTGCTGAAGTCATATTTTTTACAGTCAAGTTTGGAGCGGTTAATATTAAGTTTGAATCTGTTGCGTGCTCTTGTGTTGTTGCGATTGAAGTTGAAGTAGTCATTGACAGGTAGAACGTTGCAGCATATGATCTTGTGGGCAATACTTAGATCGTGTTTTAGGCGTCATAGTTCTAAGCTTTCAAGACCAAGGATTGAGTCTGCTTTCATAGGGTATTCTGTTTCGAGTGGAGGAGTGAAGGGCTCTTCTGGTGAAGTATCTTTGGACATTTTCAAGGGTGTTGATGTCCGAGATGTGGTATGGGTTCCAGACAGATGAACTGTATTCAAGGATGGGTCTGGCAAAAGTTTTGTAGGCTTGGGGGACGAGGGTTTGAGAATCAAATGACTTGCAGAAGAAGTCTACCGCAGTCGGACTGAGGGAAACCCTTAAAAAGTAGGTTTTTAAAAAACCCCGCTTACTTTAAAAAGTTTATTTAAAAAATAAATATTTATTTAAAAAATAAATTTTTCATAAACTTTCCACATTTACAAAATGCACACTATTTTTCATTAGGATTTTGCTCATCAGATTTCAAAAGTTTTTTAAAAAAGAAATCCCTTTCTTTCTCTCTGGAGAGAAATAAACTAATCCCTGCCAATTCCTACTCTGAACAATTCTAAGCAAGGGTTTAGACTAGAAGACCTCCAAGGTCCCTTCCATTATTTTTATTATACAAACATTCCAGTTTCAATTGAACAGTATGTATTGTCAGGGTACAAATCCTTTTAGGAAATAATAATCATAGTGTGTACAACAATATCCATTACAATTACTATCAATTATATTCATGTTAATAACAGTAATAATCATACTATTGATTTAACCAAGTTAATCCATCTTCGTGACATCACTGATCCTCCAAGTCAAGTCATTCCTTTAAGGGTTAAACAAGCCAGTTAAGGATTATACAGTACAGTATTGGGGTTTCCCTAATTGTTGCTTAAATTAGCTCGTCAGAATAATTTCCCAACTGCATCGATTAAAAAAAAAACCCATGCAAATATTAAAAACTTTAAAGAGCTTATGAGCACACCATGGCTGGTGTTAAAAATGCGCTTCTATTTTGTGCGTAAGTGATTCTTCCAATAGTGTGTTCCAAAATCAGTTGCTACCGGTTTATAGAACTGGGCCGAACCGGGAGCAATCCACATCTGGATTCTTCCCAATTTCTGAATTGCAAATACAGAAAATAAAGAATCCTGCCTCCCCAAAATTTAATGTATTTCCATTTTATCGGACCCAATAAAACACAAGAGAAATAAGAGAGAGATGAGAAAGATGCATGCACGTTCACCACCATTGATATAAGCCATAAACAGCCATAGATAAATTAAGTATTTTTTCCAAGATAAGCCCTATAAGTTGATTACTCCCTTCTCAGCTCTTTAAAGCACAACCAAAATGTTAATTCATTGTTGTTGGGGTTTTTTGCCGCGCGCTAACAAACCACCCAAGTCCACGGAGAGGGGTGGCGTATAAATCAAATTCATACAATAATAAATAATAAAATAAGCTGGGTATTCGACAGACAGGTGTCTCACAAATCGCCAATTGTTCCTGAAAGAATTTCTGGCAGCATCCCGTCTTGAGTGCCTGTCCTCTACTAACCGGCCAACTGCTAATATAAATTGGAAATCTCACAACTTCTGCTTGCAAAGTAATCCTTGATTTGCAACAGCAACTGAACTCAAAATTTCAATCGCTAATGTTAGACAGTTGTTAAGTGAGATTTGCCGCATTGCTGCAGTAAAATAAGCAATCAGAACAAGCTTGAAGTCCCGTGATGGCAAACCTATGCATGTGCGTGCTGGCCAGCTAATTTTCGGCGTTCCAGAGGGCGGTGGGGAGGCCCTTTTTGCCCTCCCCAGGCTTCAAGAAAGCCTCTGGAGCTTGTGGATGGCAAAAACCGGACTCAATGGGCCTACTGGAAGTGTGGAAATGAACTTCCCGTTGGGCTATCTTTCACTATCCCCAGGCTTCGGGAAAGCCTCCTTGAAGCCTGGGGAGAGCAAAAAACAGCCTAATGGGCCTACCGGAAGTTTGGAAATAAACCTCTGAGCTGTTTTTTGCATCCAATAAAGGCCAAGGAGGCTTTTCTGAAGCCTGGGGAAGATGAACTTAGTTTCTGATCTTCCAGTAGGCCTGTTGGGCCCATTTTTCGTACTCCACAGGCTCCAGAGTCTTTCATGAAGCCTGAGGAGGGCAAAAAGGGCCCAATGGGCCTACTGGAAGTGTGAAAATGAACTTACCACTGGGCTGTTTTTTGTCCTCTCCAAGCTTCAGGAAAGCCTCCTTAAAGCCTGAGGAAAGCGAAAAATGGCCCATCGGGCCTAAGAGAAGTCTGGAAATAAACTTCTAGGCTGTTTTTTGCATCCAACAAAGGCCGAAGGAGGCTTTCCTGAAGCCTGGGGAGGGCGAAAAACAACCCAAAAGGGCGTGCAGGAAGTCCGGAGCCTTCAGTGAGGTCTATGCTCATGCATGGGCGGGGGGGGGGGGGGGGGCAGCATTGTGTGTGTGTGCATTTGCGGGCATTGCATTATGGCCGTGGGTATGTGCACACTGGCTGTTTTCATTTAAACAAACAAAAGAACCCTTTTGGTTTTGTGTTATTTCTTCTGCTTTTGCAAGGGGGTGCAAAAAAAGGAGGCATCTTCATCAATTCCTTGGACCAGCGGATAAATGGGAAACTTATCAAATTTGCAGATGACACCAAACTGGATAGGCTCAAGATACAGAAGGATCTTGACAGACTTGAACAATGAGCGCTATCTAACAAAATGAAATTCAAGGGTGAAAAATGTAAGCTTCTACATCTAGGCAAGTAAAACAAAATGCATAGGTACGGTTTATGTGGTACCTTGCTCAAAAGTAGTAACTGTGAGAGGGACCTTGGAGTCCTAGTGGACAACCATTGAAATATCAGCCAGCCATGTGCAGCAGCTGCCAAAAAAGCCAACACAGATCTATGCTGCATTAACAGAGGGATAGAATGAAGATCACAGGAAGTATTAATTAATATCACTTTATAAGGCCTTGGTAAGGCCACACTTGGAATCCTGCATTCAGCTTTGGTCGCCATGATGCGAAAAGGATATTGAGACTCTAGAAAAAGTGCAGAGAAGAGCAACAAAGATGATTAGGGGACTGGAGGCTAAAACCTATGAAGAACAGTTGCAGGAACTGGGTATGTCTAGTTTAATAAAAAGAAGGACCAAGGGAGACACGATAGCAGTCTTCCAATATCTCAGGGGTTGCCACAAAGAAGAGGGAATCAAACTATTCCCCAAAGCACCTGAGGGTAGAACAAGAAGCAACGGATGGAAACTAAACAAGGAGAGAAGCAACTTAGAACTAAGGAGAAATTTCCTAACAGTTGGAACAATTAATCCGTGGAACTGCCTGCCTCCAGAAGTTGTGAATGCTCCAACACTGGAAGTTTTTAAGATGCTGGATAACCATTTGTTTGAAGTGGTGTAGGATTTCCTGCGCAAGCAGGAGGTTGGACTAGAAGACCTCCAAGGTCCATTCCAATTCTGGGTATTCTGTTATTCTATTCTACATCCAGAGATTTAATTCCTCAATTTCAGGCTAATTGACCGAAACAAAAATGCTTTTATAAGGGGGAAAAATCTTGCTTGAAATCCAGCATTTCTCACATTCCAAAGAGATTTGGTCAACTGGTTTGGTTTAACTCTTTCACAAAAATTCCTTCCTGGCCCATCCCCCAAATCTCCTTCTCTCTGAACTGACCATTTTTTTGTCCCATAAGCAAAAAAAATACTAACATTTTCCCACAGGCCATGTTTTTTTCCCCATAACCACCATCTCTGGTTGATTTAAGCCACAATTTTGCCCCAGAGCTTGGCTCTGCTGGATCTTTTAACATTTCTAGGGAAAATTCAATACAGGTGAATAATTTGGGTTATGCCCTCTGTTTTTCCCAGCCCAGCAGGCTAGGGATAATGGGTCCTCCAATACTTAAAGGCAGAAATATGTCAAGTCTTTGGATTCTTTTTTAAAACAATGTAATAGATACGGATTAAGACCTGTACAAAAAGTTATATGAGAAATATTCTTTTTAAAATCAATAAATAATTTTTTTAAAAAATATGACAACTGCTGCAGAAATATTCAAAGCAGTTTTAAGTATCCAACTGTCTTCCCTCTACCTTCCTATACCTTCTCAATTGAAGAATAACAGACTGATGAAAAGAAATGTAAAACAGGTGCAAAATAGGATATTGGGAACATTTATGCAATACAATATAACTCTAAGTAAATCAAACTTCTGTGAAATTAAACTGCACTTAGGAAGCAACGCTGATTGACAATCAATTTAACATATTATCAGCACATTCAACTTGTACAGAACAAAGTATTCAATGATAATATTTCATTCATTCAGATCTAGGATATGTCCTTTATTTTTTTGAGCAGTGTTTATAAAAATTGTGGAGATAAATATATATATATATATATATAAAAGACTGAGTTATCCCTCTTTTTACAAATGGCGAATCACATAAAATACGCAATAACTTCAGAGCACAAACATTGGTAGTACTTTAATATTTTAATAATATACCGTAACATTATTTTAAAGTATTAGATCAAATACAGGCATCCTTGAGTGTTCATTTAATGACAGTTCAAAGTTACAACGGCACCAAAAAAAGTGGACCAGCAGGACCAATTTTCACACTTAAAGCCTTTGTAGTATTCCCAAGGCCACGCAATCAAAATTCAGATGCTTGGCAATGGACTCCCATTTATGACAGTCGCCATAATCCCCCTTTGTGACCTCCTGACAAGCGAAGTACATGCTAGGACCTGGAAGTTTGGCTTTTATGGAGCACAGCCCCGATGAGCACATGTACACTTAATGTTTCCGCATGACTTTTTCGGCACTCAGTGCCAAAAATGTTCACCCTGACTGCTCTATATATTCCCTGAGATTGTACAAAACTGGTTACACAAAACCACTCCCCTTCAACCAAACGTTATGTGAATCTCTCACATAATTTCCCTATAGGTTCGTCGAGCACCAACAATGTGAGTGCCTGTGCGCAAGCTCGCTTTGGTCGTGTGTACACTTCCGTGCATATATGCAGCTTTCTGTGCATGTATGCAGCTTTGCTTACATGCGCCGCTTGCACATGGTTTGAAAACATGGCTAAATAGGACGGCATAGTGCTGGGGTGGATGGGCGGGCCCACCTGCAGGTCGCTACTACCAGTTTGCCCGAATCGGCTCCTCTGATGGCGAGAAATAGCGCTTGAGAAAAAGTAGCAATAAATGTGTAAGTGAAATTGAGTAACTTTCATTCAGATTGGCGTCACTTTTTTTCCCAGCATAATTTGCCCATCTATTTACCTGGCTGCCCTTGGATTTCCTCGTGGTCTCCTATCCCAAACACCCAACGTGACTTCTTCTTAAAAGACCCAGCTTTAAACAAAACCAAATCTGTAGCAAAGTTGTGTAGCGTCGCCTTTGCATGCGAATGATCTCACGCTTAGCATCTGATCCTCCAGGAACCTGGTTTCTGGCAAGGTGTGGCGCCTTATGGGATAAACCACCCTGGACTGCACAGCTCAAGATTCTGATGTTTCTTACAACCCCCCCTGAAAGGTAGACCATCAATTTGCTAACCCAATGGGATCCTTTTTGCAGCTTGGGAGTGTTTTTTTCAGTGTTTGTATGTGTGTGAGCTATCTATCTATCTGTCTGTCTGTCTACCTACCTACGTGTCTATCTATCTGTCTATATCCATCAATCCAACCAACCATCCACCTACTTACCAACCTACCTCTATCTATATTGTCTGTCTACATCCATACATCTCCCTCAGTCTATATTGTCTACCTCTCTGTGTACATCTATGTATCTAACTAACTACCTCTATCTTTATTATCTATCTGTCTACAGCCCATCTATGTAGTCTATCTCTCTATCTAAATCTATATTATCTACCTCTGTGTACTTCTATGTACCTACCTAACCTACTTATATTTATGTATCTATATCTATACATCTACCTACCTTTCTACTTACCTACCTTTATCTATCTATATATCTACCTACCTACCTCTCTCCCTACCTGTATCTATACAGTATATCTACTTACCTACCTACTTCTATCTATATTATCTATCTCTGTCTATATCTATCTGTCTGTCTATCTATCTCCATTTATATTATTTATCTACCTCTCTGTGTACATCTATCTATCTACCTACCAACCTAACTACAAATATTTATCTATCTATATTCCTATCTACCTACCTACCTCTATCTCTCTACCTACCTACCTACCTAGGCCATTTCAACTGAGACTCCTTTCCAAGTTACTTTGAATTCACCATGCGCCGCAGGCAGGCACATACATACAATACAAACACAAACACACACACGCACGGGTTGTGCAAAGTTGAACCCGGAAGGGCTGCCCTCCCACGCTCGAGGCACGTGGACTGGCCGGCTGCAAAAAAACCTCCCCAGGGCTATTTCTCCCCTTTAAAAGACACCCCGTCGGCCCGCGTTGGGACCCGCGAGGGGGGGGGCAGGTGGAGGCCAACACCTCCAAGTCCATCCCGGGGTTTGCCCCCTCCCCCACGTCTGAGAGACCTCCCCACCCCTAAACTTTTTTTTTAGCGTGTGATAAGCGCGCGAAGTGGAGGAACGAAAAGGGGGGGTTTAAGACGGGGCGCCAGCCCCACCCCCCAAGTAAGAAGGCAAATCCGCCACTGGGCCTCGTCGTGGGTGTCCCCCCCCCGACCTACCCACTCCTCTTTTTTTCTTTCCATAAATCCCCCCCCCCCCATGGGGAGAGGGAAATATCCAAAGCATCCTCCCCGGCTCGGCCTTCCTTTTTCTTACCTTCGCGCGATTTTATAAAGCAAGACTCCGCCGGCGGCAGCGCACACGGTCACGCCGAGGCCCCCGGCCAGGCCTCGGGAGTAAGCCGCCACCAAGGCGCCGACGTCTTCCATGGGTGGGTGGGTGGGAAGAAGGAACGGAGGGAACGAAAAAAATGATAATTTAAAAAAAAACGGAAAGAGAATTGGAATGGAGAAAGGAGAGGAGGAGGAGGAGGAGGAAAAAAAAGGGGAGGGGGGAGGGGGTCCTTCTTCCTTTTGTCGGGGGGAGAAAAAAAATGAGAAAATAAATTCCCGCGTGTATCCGAAGCGCCGCGCCGATGGAACGTTGGAAGCTCTGACTTTCCTTTTTAGAACGTTCTGCGACCCCTTTGGAACGTTGAGTCGCGAGTCCCGCGGGGGGTTAGAACGCCGGCCAGCCAATCGCGTGGCCGCCTGGGGCGCGAACGTTCCAAACGGGAAATCCAGCGGCGGCGGCGGCTGGTTGGGATCGGCGGTTTTTCCTCCTCCTTCCCGCGGCTCCGCCTCTTCCACCCAGGCCGGATCCTCCCCCGCTGTGCATGGAGGGCTCCAACGGAGAGGATCTCTACTACAGGGTTACACCCGGCCCCCACCCACGCGTGGTTCTCCGCGATCCCGGGATCTTCCCTTCGGCGGGGATCGGCTGCCCGCGTCCACGCGCGTCTGCTCGGTCTCCGCTCGCAGCCGCCGCCGTTCTTTTATACCGGAAGGTGGTGGTGGTGGTGGGCGGCGGGGGAGGCTGAAGGGCCGCCTCGTGAAAGGGCAGCGTCGTGCCGGGAGCCGAGGGGGGGGGGGAGGAACCGAGCCCACCCCGCGTGTGGACGGAACAAAATAATCAAGGGCGGATAATAGCGCGCGGGGACCGGACGCTTCGTGCTTTGGAGCGAGTTCTTTTTTCGAAGGGACGGTCACGTTTTTAAAAGCCACCTCGGGACGTGATGGGCGGTGGACTCTTGTATTTTGATGGATCCGAAAACTCCTTCGAAAGTTTGGGAAATAATTGGGAGTTTTGACGCCCACCGAGAACGCCTTATTTGGCCCGTTTGTTTTATTGATTTATTTTAATTTTTATCTACAGTATCCATCCATCCATTTGTCGGTCGAAGAAGTATAGGATAGTACAGTGGTGCCTCTACTTACGAACTTAATTCGTTCTGTGACCAGGTTCTTACTAGAAAAGTTTGGAAGAAGAAGCAATTTTTCCCATAGGAACCAATGTAAAAGCAAATAATGCATGGGATTGGGGAAACCACAGGTAGGGTAGAGGCCATTTCCTCCCAGAAGATTCCTAGAGAGGCCCCACAGAGGCTTCTTCCCGCCTTTTCCGGCCCTGTTTCCTCCCAGGAGATTCCTAGAGAGGTCCCACAGAGGTTTCTCCCTGCCTTTTTCGGCCCTGTTTCCTCCCAGGAGATTCCTAGAGAGGCTCTACAGATGCTTCTTGCCTTTTCTGGCCCTGTTTCCTCCCAGGAGATTCCTGGAGAGGCCCCAAGGAGATTTCTC
The DNA here is from genome assembly GCF_031021105.1 of Erythrolamprus reginae. Lineage (NCBI taxonomy): Eukaryota > Metazoa > Chordata > Lepidosauria > Squamata > Dipsadidae > Erythrolamprus > Erythrolamprus reginae. The sequence continues at coordinate 23,328,421 of NC_091957.1, read as the reverse complement.
CCTGCCTTTTCCAGCCCTGTTTGGTCCCAGCAGATTCCTAGGGAGGCCCCACGGAGGCTTCTCCCCGCCTTTTCTGGTTACAGTTTCGGAGGCTTGGGTTTGTAAATGAAAAATGGTTCTTGAGAAGAGGCAAAGAGGTACCACTGTAGTTTGTATAAGCATTAACATAAGTAGAAAGTGCATGGTACCTCTGCCTAAGAACGCCGCTATTTACGAAATTTTCTAGATAAGAATCGGGTGTCCAAGATTTTTTTTTTGCTTCTCAAGAACCATTTTCCACCTTCAAACCGGAGCCTCTGAAACTGCAACCGGAAAAGGCGGGGAGAAGCCTCCGTGGGGCCTCTCTAGGAATCTGCAAGGACACAGGGCTGGGAAAGGCGGGCAGAAACCTCCGTGGAGCCTCTGTAGGAATCTCCTGGGAGGAAACAAGGCTGGGAAAGTCAGAGAGAATCCTTCGTAGGGCCTCTCTAGGAATCTGCAAGGAAACAGGCCTGGGAAAGGCGTGCAAAAGGCTCTGTGGGCCCTCTCTAGGAATCTCCTGGGAGGAAATACGGTCTCCACCCTCCCCGTGGTTTCCACAATCACACACTACAGTATTTGCTTTTACATTGATTCCTGTGGGAAAATTGCTTCTTCTTACAAACTTTTCTACTTAAGAACCTGGTCAAGGAACGAATGAAGTTCATAAGTAGAGGTACCACTGTATATCCATCCTAAGATAAAATACAGGAAATAGTATAAGGGCAGACTAGATGGACCATGAGGTCTTTTTCTGCCGTCAATCATCTATGTTTTTATGTTAAGTACCCAAAGGCCGGACAAGGAATAATAATGGATGGAAACTGACCGGGGAGAGATTGAACCTGGAAATAAGGAATTTTCTGACAGTGAGAACCATCAACCAATGGAACAGAAGTTGCCTTTGGATATTGTGGGAGCTTCATCCCTGGAGGCTGGACTGCCCTCTGTCAGAAACGGTGTAGGTCTCCTGCTTGATTTGGGGTTGGACTAAATGACCTACAACAGTGACAGTGAACCTTTTTGGGTTTGCAGGCCAAAAGGAGGTTTGTGGGTGTGCTGGCATGCGTGCACATGCCCACATCCCTTTCCTACCCCCCACATATGCACACACACACACGGGCTGCGCATGTGCGCCCCTCATCCCTTCCTTCGGAAGTTGTGGGAACTCCATCACTAGTGATTTTCAAAAGGAGACAATGTTAGGATTCTGTCCATAACTGTTGGGTCGGCAACATATTTATTTATTTATTTATTTAATTGATTGATTGATTGATTGGATTTGTATGCCGCCCCTCTCCGGAGACTCGGGGCGGCTAACAGCAATAATAAGACAGCGTACAATAATAATCCAATAATAAAAACGATATTGGCTGCAGTTGTTGCAAGCTGCCACAAGAGGGAGCGAGAGTTCATTGTTTAATTCTCTCAAGCCACACTTTTTTTTATGGCTACTCATAGTTAGGTTATCTCGGCAATGTCTCTGCATTGTAGTTACGTATTATAACTTAAATGTGTTTTGGTTTGATATCTTTGCTGGTTATGACAACTGGCAAAGACTATGTACTTGCTACTATTTGCAGTGATGACCTGCCACTGGAAGCAGGTAGCAGCAGCCACCGCCTTTCAGTCAAAGGAGTGGGAGGTTCCTCCTCTCGCACACCTGGATTACTCTCTGGCGAAGTGTATGGGAGGTGTGTGCTCCTTGATGCCTCAGAGTCCCCTTTTTTAAGCCTTAAAGTTTTGGATTTTTTTGATTCCCCTCGCCTCACCTCCTTCCTTCGGCAGCGACTGTCCTCCTCTTCTTCCTCCTCCTCCCACCCAAATTCTGAACTTTTATTTCTTTCTGAATGGGTTCACATGCATTATTTGCTTTTACATTGATTCCTATGGGAAAAATGGCTTCTACTTAGAAACTTTTCTACTTAAGAACCTGGTCACGGAACAAAATAAGTGCTTAAGTAGAGGTACCATTGTATATGGCTGTTAGGGTCTGGATGGGTGTCAACAGGCTCAAACTCAACCCTGACAAGACGGAGTGGCTGTTGGTTTTGCCTCCCAAGGACAATTCCATCTGTCCGTCCATTACCCTGGGGGGGGGAATTATTGACCCCCTCAGAGAGGGTTCGTAACTTGGGTGTCCTCCTTGATCCACAGCTGACATTGGAACATAATCTTTCGGCTGTGGCAAGGGGGGCATTTGCCCAGGTTCACCTGGTGCACCAGTTGCGGCCCTATTTGGACCGGGAGTCACTGCTCACAGTCACTCATGCCCTCATCACCTCGAGGTTTGACTACTGCAACGCTCTCTCTGAAAAGTGCTCAGAAACTTCAGATTGTGCAGAATGCGGCTGCGAGAGCAATCATGGGCTTTCCCAGATATGCCCATGTCTCGTCAATACTCCGTGGCTTGCACTGGCTGCCGATCAGTTTCCGGTCACAATTCAAAGTGTTGATTATGACGTATAAAGCCCTACATGGCATTGGACCAGAATATCTCCAGGACTGCCTTCTGCCTCACAAATCCCAGCGGCCAATTATGTCCCACAGAGTTGGCCTTCTCCGGATCCCGTCGACTAAACAATGTCGGCTGGCAGGATCCAGGGGAAGAGCCTTCTCTGTTGCGGCCCTGGCCCTCTGGAATCAACTCCCTCCAGAGATTTGAACAGCCCCCACCCTCCTCGCCTTCCGTAAAATGTTGAAGACCCACCTTTCTTGCCAGGCATGGGGATAATTACCACCCTCTTCCCCCTTTTTTGTTACATTTTCGGCCTTACTGTATGACGGATTACGTTGAATGTGTATGATTGTATAGTTAGGGATTTTACTATGTTATTAAAGTTTTTTAAATTGATTTTATTTTTCTATTATTGGATTTGTAATGCATTGTATCAGTTATGTTGTGAGCCACCCCGAGTCTTCGGAGAGGGGCGGCATACAAATCTAATAAATAATAATAATATGGATTGTTATTCTGACATTATGTGTATGACTTAATGTTTATAGGAATATGTCATTTCTCAAAGTAAACTTTCATTCAAGTTAACATATCTGTGTGTGGCTGAGTAATGATTCACAGCTAATCTCAATCTAAACATTTCTGTGTGTGCACAACCTTGGTAAACAAGGATTAGTCTGCTCACACATTAACAGACTGGACTGCCATCAGTCAGAAAAGGTGTAGGGTCTCCTGCTTGAGTGGGGGGGGGGGGGTTTGGACTAGACGACCTACATCTCTGTTAATCTGTATCTACCTTCCCTTCCTCCTCCTCTCTTTAATTTGGCATTCATTATTTTGTATTATTTATACAGTGGTACCTCTACATAAGAATGCCTCTACTTACAAACTTTTCTAGATAAGAGCCGAGTGTTCAAGATTTTTTTTGCCTTTTCTTAAAAACTATTTTCCACTTATAAACCCGAGCCTCCGAAACTGTAACCAGAAAAGGCAGGGAGAAGCCTCTGTGGGGTCTCTTTAGGAATCTCCTGGGAGGAAACAGGGTCGGAAAAGGCAGGGGGAAACCTCCATGGGGACTCTCTAGGAATCTCCTGGGAGGAAACAGGGCCGGAAAAGACAGGGGGAAACCTCCATGGGGACTCTCTAGGAATCTCCTGGGAGGAAACAGGGCCGGAAAAGGCAGGGGGAAACCTCCATGGGGACTCTCTAGGAATCTCCTGGGAGGAAACAGGGCCGGAAAAGGCGGGGAGAAGCATGCATTATTTGTTTTTACATTGATTCCTATGGGGAAAATTGCTTCTTCTTACATACTTTTCTACTTAAGAACCTGGTCACGGAACGAATTAAGATCGTAAGTAGAGGTACCACTGTACTGGATATTTTTTCCTTTTTAATTATTCTCCCCTACAGGAAATTTCTGGTGGAGATCAGATTGCAACACCATTGCACAGCCCACGTCATCTTCTAAATATTTAAAAGCCAAATACCAGTCAACGCATTACAAAATCTCCAGAACCGTAAAGGCCCCACAGAGGCTTCTCCCTGCCTTTTCCGGTCCTGTTTCCTCCCAGGAGATTCCTAGGGAGGCCCCACAGAGGCTTCTTCCTGCCTTTTCTGGTTACAGTTTCGGAGGCTTGGGTTTGTAAGTGAAAAATAGTTTTTGAGAAAAGGCAAAAAAATCTTGGACACCCGGTTCCTATCTAGAAAAGTTTATAAGTAGAGGCATTCTTAGGTAGAGGTACCACTGTACCTTAAACGCCAACATATCCCAACCATTTTCCACGCCCCTGTAAACATTTCATAGCTAATGGCAGTTTCCACCCCCCCCCCCAAAGGAACATCTCCCACGATGATGGAGATGATTATGAAGATGATATAATAATAATAATAATAATAATAATAATAATAATAATAATAATAATAATATCACCCAACAGCATCCATAGGAATTAAATAGTACAATTTAATCCGGTCATTCTTTTTAATTTCTGAACCGTGTCTCATTTAAGTTAAAAAAACAAAGCAAAACCCTTATTAACATACATACCTTTGAAAACAAAAGATTCTGGAGGGAAACTTGCACTGGGCAGTGGGGGTAAGAAAATAAAAGGGGGGGGCAGGTGTAGAGGAGAAATGGCCCCTTTTCAAGCACAGTATCCAGCGAGCAAACTGTCCATTTAAAAGTTTCTGTTTTTTTCTTCTCCCTAGTGTGTTGTGAACTGTCCCACAATCGTCGGGCTTAATTTATATTTTTTTAAAAACTTTTTTGTCGTAACTGGCTGCATACGGTTTCGGACGGCTACTTGACTCGCTCTTCTAACAGGTACACGATCAATTCATAGGTGGACAGAACAATCGCCGTGTTCGGGATCTGCCTCATAAGCTGGGCGAAAAGTCCGCGGTAAAAAGCGAAATATCCTTCTTCTTGGAAGACCAGCCGGGCCGTCTGGAGGAAGGACTGGTACTTGGTTCCTTCTTCGCGTAGCCTCGTTCGGATGACCTCTGGGGGAGGGGGGGGACAGGGAGAAGCGAAATGTTAGCCTGCAATTTAAATTCAGCTCCGATTGGTGGGTGGCATAAAAATCTCTTTAATTCTGCAGGCTAAGCGAAAGCCTCCACCATGAAATAATCTTTGGAAATAATCTTTGATTTAATTAATTTGAATTTATTTAAACTTATTCTTTCTATTTAATCTGACTTTTAAGCTATTTATCTTTAAGCCTATCTTATTAAGGATTAGGAATAATTATTGCTTTCTGCTGATCTGATTTTTGCTGATTCACTGCTTTTGATTGTTGACTAGAACAAAGAAACATAGAAGATTGATGGCAGAAAAAGACCTCATGGTCCATCTAGTCTGCCCTTATATGGTTTCCTGTATTTAATCTTAGGATGGATCTATGTTTATCCCAGGTATATTTAAATTCAGTTACTGTGGATTTCCCAACCACGTCTGCTGGAAGTTTGTTCCAAGCATCTACTATTCTTTCAATAAAATATTTTCTCACGTTGCTTCTGATCTTTTCCCCAACTGACCTTAGATTGTGCCCCCTTGTTCGTGTTCACTTTCCTATTAAAAACACTTCCCTCCTGAACCTTATTTAACCCTTTAAAATGTTTCAATCATGTCTCCCTTTTCCCTTCTGTCCTCCAGACTGTACAGATTGAGTTCATGAAGTCTTTCCTGATAGGTTTTATGCTGAAGACCTTCCACCATTTTTGCACCCCGTCTTTGGACCCGTTCAATTTTATCAATATCTTTTTGTAGGTGAGGTCTCCAGAACTGTGTAGGTGAGGTCTCCAGAACTCCAGATTTATTACATATTATTCATTATTACCGTAACTACAAGTCATTGCTATAGGTCATTGCATCAAATACAAGGGTGGAAATATCTTAAGCAACAATTGAAATTAAATGAAGCATTGAAATATTAATGAAATAATTAGAAATTTTGATTAACTTTAATTTTGATTAATTTGAAATTGAAATATAAATACAAATTAAGGTACCAACAACAGACATAAACAAGGAATACCTATAACTAATATTAAAGTGAATTGAAAAGATCCATTGAGTCAAAACTATTCATTGGTAATTAATAATATAGTAATCCTTTAAATTAACAACGCAATAATCAACATCAATTGTATTATTGAATACTGTGGTTGTCGAGGTTGGTTTTTTTTAAAGTTAAAAAGAAAATCACCATTGTGAAGAGGGGGAAAATTCCAAATCCAGAAAGCATCTAAAAATTAAGCACCTCACCAATTGCCCTGAAGCACCTTAACAGCAGTTGGCTGCTGCTGGTATAACAAGTGGTTCAGTAATCCCATAATTGTTGGGTTGGCAATATATTGGCTGCAGGTGTTGCTGACTGCCACAAGAGGGAGCTAGGGTTCATAGCTTATTTCTCTGAGTCACCCTGTTTCTCTTTTTCTGGCTACTCAGGTTTGCTCTGCATTTTCTCTGCAATCTCTCTGTACTGTAGTATCTTGGTTTGCCGATTATGACAAAGAGTCCTACAGGATTAGGCAGCATAGAAGTAAAAAAATGAAAGACAACTAGTAAGAAAGACTATGTGTACTTGGCGACTGGAAAGGCAAGGAGGGGCCAGTAAAAACACTGCTAGCTCCATTCAATTGGTTAGACTTTACCCCAATACAGGGGATTACGGTGTTGTTAAAAAAAGAAGAGGCAAATCCTTCAAGGACAAGGTCTTGTGCTAGGCCAGGGGAGGTTTAGAAACATGTGGATGAAAATGGAGGAAAAAAACCTACCGTGGGGGTAAGCGATGCAAGACGCACATCCTTTTGAAATGGCGGCAGCGACCGTGATTCCGAGGAAATTGGTGGAATTCTTCTCCGGGTTTCCGGTGAAAGGAGACCGGCTGGGATCTTTTAAGAGCTGCTTCAGTCTCTCGTAAATAGCGAAACAGATGATGGTTTCGGAGATGCCCGCGTAGGAGGCGGTCAGGCCTCGGTAAAAACCCCGGATGCCTTCGGAGCGGTAAACATACCTGGCGCATTGGAGGGTGTTCATTTGCTTCGAGCCGCGAACTCTAGCGGGTGCAGAACAAATCCGCAAATGAGTGGCAGGTTTAACTAGATTTTTAATAGTTCACTGGGGCCTATTCTGGTGTTTATAACTAGTCAGTAAAGCAGGAATGCCCTCATTAGCCAGTTCTATCCCCCTCAAAATAGAAATTTAACTTAATTTACCGTATTTTTCAGAGTATAAGACACACCGTTTTCCTCCCTAAAAGAGGCTGAAAATTCAGGTGTGTCTTATACTCTGCAGCTTTTTTTCCCGAAGCTTCCCCCCCCCCCAGTCCTAACTAGGTGCTAATTTATTTATTTATTTATTTGATTTTTATGCCGCCCTCCTTAGACTCAGGGTGGCTTACAACATGTTAGCAATAGCACTTTTTAACAGAGCCAGCGTATTGCCCCCACAATCTGGGTCCTCATTTTACCCACCTCGGAAGGATGGAAGGCTGAGTCAACCTTGAGCCGGTGATGAGATTTGAACCGCTGACCTACAGATCTACAGTCAGCTTCAGTGGCCTGCAGTACAGCACTCTACCTGCTGCGCCACCCCAGCTCATGAGCTTCCCAGTTCTTACCTTGCAGGTTCTGTCATTGTTACTCTTTGCAAATAATGTTTTCCAAACTTTAAATCTTTGCAGGGTTTTTTTTCATTACTCTTAACTTGCTCCAAGTACATTTCTTTCCAGTCCTAACCAGGTATTCCCAGTTCTTACCACGTACAAGCTCTTTCATTGTTACTCTGCAAAGAATGTTTTCCAAGCCTTTGCAGGGTTTTTTTTTTCATTGCTCTACTTGCTCAGAATTTTTCTTTCCAGCCCTAACCAGGTTCTAACAATGTTCTCATCTCTTACTGGCTTGCAAGCTCTTTCATTGTTACTCTCTCCAAATAAGGTTTCTTAAAACCTTAACCAGGGGATAAAATAATGTGCTGAAACTGACCAGACTAAGGATGCTAACCAGATGAATATCTGGTAAGCAGATTCTTTTTCCTATTTTCCTCCCCAAAAACTAAGGTACTTCTTATACTCGAGGGTATATAATTTATTATACAGTCATACCTCGTCTTATGAACATAATTGGTTCCCGGGGGAGGTTCGTAAGACGAAAGGTTCGTAAGACAAAACATTGTTTCCCATAGGAAACAATGTAAAGTCAATTAATCCGTGCAACAACAACCCCCCCCCCCCCCGCAAAAAAACGCTGCCGCCCGGCTGTCACCTTTTAAAACAGCCCGGGGGCTTCTCGGCGGCCTCCCGAACGCCAAACCCGAACTTCCGGGTTCGGTGTTCAGGAGGCCGCCGAGAAGCCCCCCGGCTGTTTTAAAAGTTGATGGCCTGGCTGCGGGACTTCCCAGCAGCCTCCTGAACCCCGAACCTGGAAGTTCGGCAAAAGTTCGGGGTTCGGAAGGCTGCTGGGAAGCCGCGCAGCCCGGCTGTCACCTTTTAAAACAGCCGGGGGGCTTCCCAGCAGCTTCCCGAAGCCGAACGCCAAACCCGAACTTCCGGGTTCAGTGTTCGGGAGGCTGCTGGGAAGCCCCCCGGCTGTTTTAAAAGGTGACAGCCGGGCGGCGTGGCTTCCCAGCGGCCTCCCGAACCCCGAACTTTTGCCGAACTTCTGGCGCATAGTGAGTCATACATGCATGCACAGGGGAATGGGTACAATGGCATGAAGTTGGGCCGTGCACATGCACAGGGGGCGGGGCATGCGTGGGGTGTGCATTGTATTATGGGCGGGTGCATGTGCTTTTGTGCACACGTTTGGCGTGCAACGACAAAAAAAATAGCCCTCCCTGCTCTAGCGCAACAATCTCAAGTTCACAACTTTTAAGACAGATGGGACTTCAACAGGAAGGTGAATGTGGCTGTCTGTTCCTTAAACATGTAGGGGTTTTTAGAATGAATGCAAATTTAATTTTTATGTTTTTAGTAGCGAAGTTTTTTTAAGCACATTTAAAGATTTGATTTCTTCACATAAAGTGGTATAGTGATCCCTCTATTATCGCGAGGGTTCTGTTCCCAGACCCCTCGCGATAATCGGTTTTTCGCAATGTAGGGTTCCGGAAGTAAAAACACCATCTGCGCATGCGCGCCCTTTTTTCCATGGTCGCGCATGCGCAGATGGTGGAGTTTGCGTGGGCGGCGGGGGAAGACCCAGGGAAGGTTCCTTCGTCCGCCTAGCAGCTGATCTGCTCGGCAGCATAGCACCAGCGAGGAGCCGAAGATCCGGGTTTCGGCGCTCGCTGCAGCGGGGGAAGACCCAGGGAAGGTTCCTTCGTCCGCTGCCCACGGAAAGGGGAAACCCGGATCTTCGGTTGCAGCGAGCGCCGAGCGCGCCTCCGGGAGGAGAAACTCGAAGCGCCGCGGACAGCGAGCGGGTTGCCTCCGGGTCTGGGCTCTCGCGCTTTGCGTTGGGCGAGGCGGCGGCTGGCGCCGTTCATTGACTCTTCTTCTCCCTTCCTGGCGACCTCGGCGACGGAGGATGGAAGAGCGGGGAAGAAGAGGAGGAGGGAGAAGGAGACACGGCAGCCGGAGCAGCGCGGACTCCTCTCTCGGTTGGAGTGTGGAAAAGGGGAGCAAGGGGCCGGGTGGGTTGAGGGAATCAAAGAGGGGTGGGGGTGCTGCTCTGAGGCGCTCGGAAAGAGTTTTCGGAAGGCTCTCGTGTTACGGCGAAAGGGCGTGTGGAGAGCCTGATGTTGGCGGAATTGGGGACCAGCGAGGAGCCGAACATCCGGGTGGGGAAACCCGGATCTTCGGCTCCTCGCTGGTGCTACGCTGCCGAGCAGATCAGCTGCTAGGCGGCCGCTCGAGAGCAAGAGGGGGAGAGATAGAGAAAGAGAGAGAAGGAAAGAAAGAGATGAGAGGGAGGAAGAGTGTGAGAGAGGAAGAAGCAAGATAGAGAAAGAGAGAAAGAAAGATGAGAAAGGAAGGAAATGAGAAAATGATTGAAGCAGAGAATGACAGGAAAGAAAGAGAAAGAGACAGAGAAGTGACTCTTGGTGATGACGTATGATGTCATCGGGTGGAAAAATCGCGATATAGCGTTTCGCGAAGAACGAGATCGCGAAACTCGAGGGATCACTGTACTTCTAAAGAACTTAATTCATTCCGTGGCCAGGTTCTTAAGTAGAAAAGTTTGTAAGAAGAAGCAATTTTTCCCACAGAAACCAATGTAAAAGCAAAGAATGCGTGCAAACCCATTAGGAAAGAAATAAAAGCTCAGAATTTGGGTGGGAGGAAGAAGAGGAGGACAGTCGTTGCCCAGACAGAAGGGAGCGTTTCTTTTCTCTGGGCACTGGCAGAGGTTTATTCCCTCTCCAAGCGCCCAGAGAAAGGAAAATGCTTTGTTCGCTCTGGACTGCCAAAGTCTCCTTAAGCGCCAGGAAAGCCTGAGATGGCCAGGATTAAAGGGGGAATGGCAGGAAAGTGGCCAGGCCTTCATGCTGCTCTCAAATTTCCTGGGAAATTTTTCCGGGCTCAGGTTTGTAAGTGGAAAATGGTTCTTGAGAAGAGGCAGAAAAATCTTGAACACCTGGTTCTTATCTAAAACAGTTCTTAAATAGAGGCGTTCTTAGGTAGAGGTACCACTGTATTGTATTATTTGTAGTGAGCCGCCCAGAATCCCAGAAGGGCAGCACAGAAATCTGATAAATAAATAAATAATAATAAACTCCCAGTATCCCCCCCCAAGCTATGCCCCCCTTTACCTTCTTTCTAGTTGCATTCTGGTTTTCACCATCCAAATGGGATTCATCAGGGAGTTAGTGACAAAAGCTGGAAAGGAGGAAAGGAAACCAACAGGAGAAAAATAAAATTGGGATCAATCCTCGAGGAACTTGTAAATTCCCAGAGTTCCCCAGTTGGCACATCCCCCCCCCCGGTCATTAAGTGATGGGGGGGGTGTCTCCCTTGGATCCTGATCTTGCATTGGTGGTGAAGCCATTAAGTAACATTTCTTGCACCCTTTTAAAATGGCGGCAGAAAGGTTCAAGCAGTTAAAATGGCCGCCGCTAGAATGGCAAGGAGAAGAGGGTGGGAAAAAAACCCTCTTGCAAGGCTTCAGAATACTTCAGCGAGCCAAGCTCCTGGGTGGGAGCCCTTCTGGGCGAGCAAGGACCCTGGGAGACACTGCGTGTCAATCGGCTCAATTGACAGCCCTTAAAGGCAAGCGATCATGATCTGAGTGCAGGAGTGCGGAATCCAGATTGTGTAAAATACACAATAGAAACATAGAAGATTGACGGCAAAAAACATCCTCATGGTCCATCAAGTCTGCCCTTCTACTATTTCCTGTATTTTATCTTAGGATGGATATATGTTTATCCCAGGCATGTTTAAATTCAGTTTCTGTGGATTTTCCAACCACGTCTGCTGGAGGTTTTTTCCAAGCATCTACGACTCAGTCAAATAATATTTTCTCACGTTGCTTCTGATCTTTCCCCCAACTAACCTCAGATTGTGGCCCCTTGTTCTTGTCTTCACTTTCCTATTAAAAACACTTCCCTCCTGAACCTTGAACATATTTAAATGTTTCAATCGTGTCCCCTCTTTCCCTTCTGTCCTGCAGACTGTCCAGATTGAGGTCATGAAGTCTTTCTTGATACGTTTTATGCTTGAGACTTTCCACAATTTTTGTAGCCCGTTTTTGGACCCGTTCAATTTGATCAATATCTTTTTGTAGGTGAGGTCTCCAGAACTGAGCACAGTATTCCAAATATGGTCTCACCAGCGCTCTATACAGCGGGATCACAATCTCCCTCTTCTCCTGCTTGTTACACCTCTAGCTATGCAGCCAAGCATTCTACTTGAATTGTTACAAATATACACATATAATAATATATATAAAAGGCATACAATTTAGGTGGATGATACCAGAGGGTATGACAATTACACTTCTGGACAAAAAATACAAAATCTCTTCACCTGAGGACGCAAGAGATTTCTATGCTCACATCTTGAAAATGGACCAGACTGCCATGAAAGAATTTGATGCCAGAGATACTCTCCCAAACGAAGAAAGCACTTCCGATGACAACTTAACAAACAAGGACCAAGAACCCCAAAATCAGAATGGCGAATCAATCAGATATGGACCAGTTACCCGGGCAAGAGCAGAAGCAAGAAAAGAGAAATCTAAGGAACCCACACTGCAACAGTAAACAACCTAAAATTACTTTACAGTATTCTCAACCAACATCAATGGTCTGAATTCATATAAAAAGAGACAAAAAATATTTCACAAATTGTTTGAAAATAATTATGACATAATTTCATTGCAAGAAACCCATATTAAAAACGAAGAGATCACTCTATTAGCCATCCCCAAATTTGAATTTGAATTCGAAATTTTTTGTGCTTCCGCTGCCGAAAAAAAGAGAGGCATAGTCCTATATGTTAAAAAATTTATTCTCCAAAATTAATACATACTGACGACAACGGCCAATTACTAATTGTTCAAATAACCCTACAAAACAAGAAAACAATAAATATAATAACAATATATGCACCATCCGTTAAACAATCCACTTACTTTAAAAATCTGCACAAAAAAATATTAGAATTAGATCTAGGTAACTTTGTAATAATTGGAGACTTCAACGCAATAGTAGATGCAAGCAAAGACTACAAAGGCAATTCTAAATACCGTACTCGTAATATTATTCCTTCAACCTTCAAACAAATAATTTATGAATTTGCTTTAAAAGACATCTGGAGATATTTTAACCCTGAATCCACACAGTATACTTTTTTTTCTCCCCCCCACGAACCTGTTCACGTATTGACATGGCTTGGTCTAACCTAGAAACCATAAATCAAATTATTGGCATTCAAATACTTAATGCAACTTGGGCAGATCACAATCCCCTACTACTGACGATAAGAGACAATACTCACAACACTCCCCATAGATGGTCGATGTACTCAACGGTTATTAATCAAAAACAATTCCAACACAAAATACAAAATGATATCCCCCCTTTTATCAAAATCAACTTCAATGGTGAAACACCCAACGAAATAGCGTGGGACGCCACAAAAGCCTACATACGCGGCATTTATATTTCATATACTGCAAATAAGAATAAAGAAAAATATGCTCAACTTCACAAATTAAATATATCTCTCCAAGAAGCCGAAAAAGCACTCTATAACGACCCTAAAAATAATAAAATTCTATTAGAAACAAAAACGATTAAACATGAAATAAATCTAATAACACAACAACACATCGCCCAAAAAATTAAGAACGCAAAACAAACACACTTCGAATTCACCAACAAACCAGGACGGTGGCTATCACTCAAGCTAGCCCACCAAAAATCTGATAGAAACATAGATTCTTTAGCTGACCCCTCCAGACACTTAAAAACGACTAACTCCGATAAAAAACAAATTATCCAAAATTATTACCAACAACTCTATAAAGCCTCAAATCTGGATGCCGATTTACTGTTGAAATATTTACAAACAAATGAACAAAAAACCATGATAACAGATGATCAAAGAACACTCCTAAACAAGTCAATCTCCATCTCAGATATTGAGGCTGCAATAAACAAAAAAACAATAAAACCCCAGGACCAGACGGAATCCCATCCGAATTTTATAAATACCATATCGATACAATGGCACCTATACTTCTAGACATTTATAATAACGCACTCCTACATGCAAAATTACCTAGGTCCTGGTCTGAAACCTACATAACTCTTATCCCCAAGGATACCCAAAATAGACACCTTCTGGAGAATTATAGACCAATCGCACTACTCAATACCGACTATAAAATATTTACATCTATAATCGCGGACAGGCTAAAAAATATATTAAGCAAAATTATTCACCCCGACCAAAACGGATTCCTACCGGCAAGAAACATCTCTACCAATACAAGAATCATACTGAATACCTTGGAATATTACGATAAAAACTATGATAAAACAATTGCACTAATATTCATGGATCTTAAAAAAGCTTTCGACAGTCTTCAATGGCATTATCTTATAAATCAAATTGAATACATGAATTTCGGCCCCAAATTTCTCAATTTAATTAAAACCATTTATACTACTCAATCGGTCAAAATCCTTTTCAATAACGATATCACAGACACAATCTCTATAACCAAAGGTGTGCACCAAGGATGCCCCCTGGCTCCACTCATTTTTATTCTGGCCATAGAAACATTTCTGAAAACTATAAGAAACAACCCACAAATTCACGGTATCACGATTAAGAAAGAACATTACAAATTACAGGCCTTTGCGGACGACATTGTATTTATCTTACAAGATCCCATACAAACAGCACCCATTCTATTTGATGAAATACATAAATTTGGTGAAATATCTGGTCTGCAAATTAATAAGAACAAAACTCAAATTTTGACAAAAAACATGATACCAAAAGATATACTTTCCTTGGAAGAACTAATTAGAATTAAAACTACAAAAAAATTAAATACTTAGGAATTTGGATGACCTCAAATTATGCTACGATTAAAAAGGATAATTATGAACGACTTCTTAAAGAAATACAACAAGATTTCAATAGATGGTCGAAACTAAATTTATCCATTATGGGGAAAATATTTGCTATTAAATCAAACATTCTTCCAAGGTTTCTCTATCTATTTCAAGTTGCCCCAATAAATCTGAAGAAATCTTTCTTTAACACTTTGCACAAACAAATAAAGAAATTTATTTGGGCAAAGAAAAAGGCCAGAATAAAACTGAAAAACCTTCAGGATCATCGATCCAGGGGCGGACTTGGACTTCCGGATTTTTATATTTACTACCAAGCCACAATCCTAACAATGATAAAAGATTGGATCACTCTAAAAAATACAAGACTCCTAACTCTAGAAGGTTTCGATCTTCTTGCTGGGTGGCACGCTTTTTTAACAACAGATTATCACAAAATACCCAAATACTTTAAAAATCATTACTTGCGTAAAACTCTAATAACAATTTGGTTTGCTATAAAAAAAAATTACTATATTTCGATATCAAAATGGATATCTCCCAATGAATTACTAATTTTTCCTAACCTTTTCTCCCACACCAAAATTTTGAGATACCAACAGTTACTCGACAAATCAGATTCTCTCATACCCAAACAACAATTGAACGACCAAGGAATTAACATAGATTGGCTAACATACTTACAAATTAAATTAAAATACGAGCAACACAAAAAACAATTTGGATTCCAAAATGACAATGTAATAGACATGATTCTTTTCGGCCCCTCTACAAAAATGATTTCAAAACTATATAATTATTTACTAATACAAGAAAATCCTGAAGAACAAGTGAAATGTTGCATGATAGCCTGGACTCAGAATTTTGGGTATACGATTAACCTAATCGAGTAGGAGAAAACATGGACATTAAACTACAAAATGACAACGGCAATGTCTTATAAAGAGAACCAAATGAAAATGTTTTATCGATGGCACTTGCCCCCAGCAAGAATATCCAAAATGTTCCCCAACTTTTCACCGACTTGTTGGAAATGCAAAACTAAACCGGGAACATATTACTACACATGGTGGACATGCCCACTTGCACAAAAATATTGGACAACAATTCAAAATCTAATTGACCAAGTCATGTCAATTAAATTGCCACTTAAACCTGAGCTTTACCTTTTAGGTATATTTAGGCAAAATCTTACTAAAGCACAAAAATATCTCATCTTACAAATTATAACAGCAGCTAGAATATCGTATGCCTCCCTTTGGAAATGTGATCAAATACAGTACCTTCTTTTTTCATAATAATTACAAAAATCATAGAATGCGCTGAAATGTCTAAAACAGCAATGAAAGCACAAAATAAAAAAGATTCAGAATACTATGAAATATGGGAAAATTGGTATAAATGGGTTTCTCAAAAAAAATATAAAAATTACTTATTGTAAAATCTTTATTCCACTAAACGACTAAATGCACCTTCGAGCACTTAAATCAACTTCAAACCAATTTAAAAATTGAGCACCAAAAACCAATTAAATTTGCAATAAAATTCATACTACTGTATATCTCTTTTTATCTGTCTTTCAACCAACTTAATATATACATTATAACACTAACAACTTTCACCAGCATAACTAACTCCTATACCTACTTATCATATTATTCATATACTACTTCCAGACAAAAGTCGTCCCTAAAAACGTCTGCGCTAAACGCAGATTTTTCTTTTCTCCCCTTCTCTTTTCTTTTCCCTCCTTATTTACTTGCTACTTACTGTACGTTTATAGTCATTAGGAAATATAACATTTTTGTTAAAAATATGATTTAATGTATACATATAACAATTAAGAAACTAAGAAACATTATATTCCTTCTAGGAAATATATGCATGATAACTTATATATATTACAATGTGTTACCATAAATGTTTGACTTTGTACCCCCCCATTTTCCTTCTTCCGTCCTACCCCAGTTTTTCTTCCTCGCCTTACCTTCCCTTATCTCCTTTTTCCTTTTTATTATATATGTAAATAAAGTATATTTTAAAAAAATAAAAAATAATAATATATAAAATATATTATGATCAATGATATAAAGTATCATTTTTAATCCTTTAAGGGGCGTCTCACTCGGTACAATTGGACAAGAAGGAAGCGAAGAAAAAGACACGGTACCTGGGACATGATAACTCACCTGCGGAAGCAGCTGAAGAAATGTGGACCAGGTTGCTGTTGGGTACGAAGATGTGGTTGAATTTCTCCTTCGCTCGGGAATAACATGCAAAATAAACAGCTCTGCGAAAGAGTCCAAACAAAACACAGGTCGAGTCCCCGGCTTATGCCCAAAATTTCCATTGTTAAGCGAGACATTTGTTAAAGACGAATTTGGCCCCATTTTTAGCCACAATTGTTAAGCAAATCCCTGAAGTTGTTAACTTAGTATAACACTGTTGTTAAGCGAATCCGGCTTCCCACTGTCGTGAAAAGGGGATCATGTGACCTTGCAACTGTCATACATATGAGTCACTCTCCAAGGGTCTGAATTTTGATTTTTGCCGTAAAAGTCATCATAATTGACTTAACAGTCGTAAGTCACATTTTTTTCAGTGCCGTTGTAACTTTGAATGGTCACTACGTGCCCCATTGTAAGTCAAGGACTTTAGGACTCTGTCCATAACTGTTGGGTTGGCAATATATTGGCTGCAGGTGTTGCAGGCTGTCACAAGAGGGAGCTAGAGTTTATAGCTTATTTCTCTGAAACACCGTCTCTGTTTCTCTTTGTCTGGCTACTCATTGTTAGGATTGCTCTGCAATTCTCTGCATGCTCTGTATTGTAGTTATGTATTACAGCTAAAATGTGTTTAGGCTTGATTTACTGATTACAACAAAGACCACTGGTGCGAAAGACTTCGTATTTAATAATATTTGGATTGTTATTCTGAATTTTTGTTTGTATAACTTTAGACTATCTGAAGATGTTATTTCTCAAAGTAAACTTTAATTCAAGTTAGTATATCTGTGTGTGGCTGAGTAGTTATTTACAACTAATCTCAATCTCAATGTTTCTGCATGTGCACAACCTTGATAAACAAGGATTACTCTGCTCATATATTAACAACCTTACAACCTAGTAAGTCTTTCTTAGTAGCAGAAATTTCAATTGTGGTTGTAAGTAGATCACAACCACAATTGAAATTTCCGCTACTAGGAAAGACTTCTTTGGTGAGTGGTGGTGCGGTGGCCTAGAGGTGGCGCTCTCGCCTCACAATCGGGAGGCTGTGAGTTCGATCCTAGGTAGAGGCAGATATTTCTCTCTCTGGGCATGTTGAGAATATATCTGTGAATAAAGCTCCGCAGTGGTGACAGGGAAGGGCAATGGGCCAGTAAAAACACTCGGCTAGTTCCATTCAGTTGCCCAGACTCCACCCCGCAAGGGATTACGGGGCCATGAAAAGGAGATAAAAGTTTGATGAGCTTTCTTGCTGGTGTTAAGCAAACCACTGCACTTGTTAAAAAGTTTGTGACGCGGTTGTTAAGCGAATCCGGCTTGCCCCGGGGGACATTTTGCTTGTCCAAAGGTGGCAAAAAGGGGATCACATGACCCTGGGATGGTGCGACCGTCAAAAATATGAGCCGGTTGCCAAGCGGCTGAATTTTCATCAATTGACTGTTGGGATCTTGCAAGTGTGAAAAACAGTTATAAATGCCTCTTTTTCAGTGCCCTTCTTAACTTTCGGTCACTGAAATGGTTTTTAAGTCGAGGGCAGAATTAAGGGTGGAATCAAACCAGCACTTTTGACCAGTTCGGTGATGGGTAGTCAAACCAAATAAATTGGTTTTTCCCCACTTGCCAATCTTTCTAAGACAGGGCAAATAACATTTCACGATATATTTTTGTATTTCTAGAAGAAATGACCACCTTAAAACCTCGTAGCGATCCTCACAATTCTCCAGAAATCTCCTCAAGACTAGAATTTGCTTTGTGCCCCCCCCATCCCACACCCACAAATGAAACCTCTTGGGGGGGCATACAATAGGTGTTGGTTATAACCTATAAAACCCTACATGGCTTAAGACCAGACTATATACTGGACCATCCCCTGTTGCATACCTCCCAGCGATCGATTAGAGCCCACAGGGTCGGCCTTCTCCACGTCCCGTTGACTAAGCAGTGTCGGTCAGTGGGCCCATGGAGGGAGGGCCTTCTCTGTGGTGGCCCCAGCTCTCTGGAACCAATTACCCCCTGATGTCCATACCGCCCCCACCCTACTGGCTTTCTAGAAAGCCTTGAAAACCTGGCTTTGCTGGCAGGCCTGGGGGCCATGAGAATTGATATCTTTAATCCTGCCCTAAATATGTTTTGATTGGGATGTGTGATGGTATGACTGTATGGAGAGATGTAAGGGTTTTGTATTATTATTAATACTGTAATTTGTTTTTACACTGTTTTATCGTTGTAAGCCACCCTGAATCCTTTGGGAATCGGGTGGCATACAAATCTAAATGACTGACTGACTGACTGAATGAATGAATAAATGAATAGCAATAGCATTTAGACTTATATACCGCTTCCTGGTCCATTTTACAGCCCTCTCTAAGCGGTTTACATCAGCATATTGCCCCTAACAATCTGGGTCCTCATTTTACCCACCTTGGAAGGATGGAAGGCTGAGTCAACAATGAATGAATGAATAGCAATAGCATTTAGACTTATATACCGCTTCATAGTGCTTTGACAGCCCTCTCTAAGTGGTTTACAGAATCTACCTATCGCCCCCAACAAACTAGGTCCTCATTTTGCCCACGTCAGAAAGATGGAAGGCTGAGTCAACCTTGAATGAATGAATAAAACTGCCCTCAAATTTCTACCTGGATGGTGCGACTCCAACCAGATTGGGCCCCAGCCCACGGAAAAGTGACTTTGGGCCCTCCTTTTCCAAAATGGACCTGTAAAAATAAAAAAGGAGGAGGAAGAGGAAAAGAAGAAGGAGGAGGGAGGAGGAGGAAGGAGAAGGAAGAAGAGGAGAAAGGAGAAGGAAAAGGAAGAAGAGGGGGAGGGGAGAAGGAGGAAGAGGAGAAGAAGGAAGAGGAGAAGGAAGGAGGAGGAGGAAGAGGAGACAGGAGGAGGAGGAGGGGGGGGGGGAGGGGGGGGAGAGAGAGAGCGAAGGAGAAACGTAAGCAATTTTTTTAAAAAAAGGACTGAAATAAGTACTGTAATTAGAAACCTACAAGGTAGTAATTTTATCTGGACTACAACAGACTGCTGAGTTTTTTCCTGGTTGAATTCTCTTTCCTTTTTGTCTTTATTTTATTTTTATTCACAGCTTGGCAAATACCGACCGATTCCACACCATATTTAAGCAAAGGCAGTAGGCCGCGATGTGCATGTCACCCCCCTCCCCCCAAATCTGACCGCTTAACAATCTGTATTTTAACCTGCATTTCCAAGACACTCTATCCAGCGGCTCCCCTGCTGGAATAATTGTGGGTTTTGGAGCTAGATTGTAGGAAACACAAATCCTGCATTGTCTTTTTTACAAGTTCACAGCCAACTTTGGAGGAGACGTTCATTCCCATTTTCTGTGGGAACGGAGAGGTTTTTTTTTTTTTTTTTTAAAGCAGGCTGCCAAGGAAGAGCACGGCTTGGCCTCTTTATTATGTGAAACTGGCAACTGTGGCATTTGCAAAAAAACCCCAACCCTACAACATTGCTTTTATTCAGATTTATCCAAGGCCAGATCCTCGCATCCTCCCTCTCTCTCTCTAGCGCTTACATAATACATGCGGACTCAGCAGACATCGCTGCCAAGGTGTGTGTGTTGGGGGTGTATTTTTAAAACGCTAAGCAAGCTTTTTATTTCCTCCCTGGCATGGATCTGGCATGGATCTATGCCAAGGGTCCCCAAACTTGGCAACTATGCTGGCTGGAGAATTCTGGGAGTTGAAGTCCGCAAGTCTTAAAGTTGCCAAGTTTGAAGACCTCTGATCTATGCCTTTTCCGAGAACATTCCCCCTCTTTCGTTAAATTGCACTGAGAAGAGACCGAGGATGATCTGCCGCCATCAAAATTATGAGCATCATCGACCAGCACTTCGTAAAAAAAACCTCCCTGAGTTCCTAGATTTAAAAACCAGAAATATTTCTGTTGGGTATTATTATATCAGAAAAATATAATCAAAGAACTATGTATCTAAAGTCTAAACAAGAATTGTATTTGCACATCTTTGGAAAGGTGTGAAACTTCCTACAGAAAATAATAATAATAATAATAATAATAATAACAACAACAACAACAACAACAACAACAAAAATCATGATCTGTCAGTTGCAAAAGGCTACTGTATTAGGATCTGCGTGCATCATACGAAAATACATCACATAGTCCTAGACGCTTGGGAAGTACTGACTTGTGATATTGTGATACAAAATCCAGCATATCAATCTCATTTACTGTGTATTACTGGGTTTTTTGAATATAATAATAATAATAACAACAAAACAAAAATTATTATTAATAACAAGAACAAGAACAATAATAATAATAATAATAATAAAAAAACAATAAACAACCAGTATCAACTATTAGCATCAGTCAGTGGTATTTGTGACACTTTTTAAATGTTCAGTTGACTGAGTTTCATGTTTAATGAATAAAAGAGATAATAACAATCACAGCAACAACAGCAATAATAAATACTACAACGTGAAGAAATGGATAAATTAACACTTGAACTTGAAGAGAAGGAAGATATGGAATACATTGAAACATGGGATTTGTTTTTATCAATGGTTAACTAATAGAAACAAAAGTTAGAACATTTAAAATTGTAAGAGAAGGATTAATTTTACTAGGAGGGCTTATTACAAGATGTTTATTATAACATGAATTAACATAATATGAATTCGTATTAATAATTTAGGAAGCATGAATAGTATGTCGAGAAAACAACTGTTATTAGATGACCAATACTAACGAACATTAGTACTATTATGATGGCATCAATGCTTAAATTGACTGTAACCAGGCAATGCATTATTTATATAGATCAGTGATGGCGAACCTCTGGCACCCGTGCCACAGGTGGCACGCGAAGCCATATCTGAGGGCATGCGAGCCGTTTCCCTATGTCAGTTCCAGTGTTTATGTGTGTGCTGGACAGCTGATTTTCGGCCTTCTTTTCTGCCATTTTTGCTCTCCCCAAGCTTCAGGAAAACTGAAGCCTGGGGACGGCACAAAATGGCCCAACGGGTCAACCGGAAGTTCATTTCAAAACTTCCGGTTGGCCTGTTGGGTCGTTTTTCACCATCCCCAGGCTTCAGGAGTTTGGAGGCTTCAGTGAGGCCTGTGGGCATGCACGGCGCAGCAGTGCAGAGGTTGTGTGCATGCTCAGGGGGAGGGCATGGGTATGGGCAGGCGCATGCACGCTAGCCAAAACAGGTTCAGCATCACTGATATAGATATTGAAACTATTGCTCTTTCTCTTCGCCTCTCAGAGTCCGAAAGGTGTTCAGCAGCTCACAAATCTAATAAATTAAATTACATTTATATAGCAATTAAAAAAAAAAAACTATTGGGAGGTGAGTGGGGTGGGAAAAAAAGCTAAGTCCCTAAAAGCGAAATCATTTTGTGGATTTTGAAACATGCGTGCAAACAATGCTGCCCCTCATTGATGAAACGCAAACACAAAAACAGAACACGTTTGATTTTTGTATTTATTTTTTAAAAATAATAATGTTGTCTTCTCTCAGGAAATCTTTTATTGATGTTGATGCCTGGGAATGTTTTCATGTTGTGTTACTTTTGGCCACATTCAAAAAAAGATTAATATTCAACTTGCCTATGGTAAATTGCGATAGAAGCCATTGGGAAGAAAAAATGATTTTGGGGATCTTCCACAACGTTTAAAGGTCGGGTGCAAAACGTTTAGGATTTTTCTAAGAATTTTTTCTAAGAGTAGTATTTTTTTGGCCACTTTTAAGACCTGTGGACCTCAACTCCCAGAATTCTGCATGGCTGGCTGGGGAATTCTGGGAGTTGAAGTCCACAGATTTTAAAGTGGCCAAGGCTAACAAATAATATAAAAATCTTTAGGTATACATTATGTTACAGAAGTGATTTTACCCCATCTCACATTTTGTAAATATTTAAGCATATCTTTTCATGTGACAACACTGAAGAAATGACACTTGGCTACAATGTAAAAATAACACAACACAAATACTGTATGCAAAGACCCCCCATTTTTAAGACACTCACTTGAGCACCTGGAGGACGCCAGGGGGCAGAGTGGTAGGACGGACCACGCCTTCGCCGCTGAGTGTACCCAGATGAACCTGCGGGTAATAGACAGCCCGGAAGGCCAACCTTGAGGACTGCAACCTTGTCTTGATCACTTCCAAAGGACAGGTGAAGATGGCTCCCACTGTCCCTCCGCATCTGGAACATTCAAAGTACCGAAAAAGGAAAGGGGGAAATAAATAAATATATATACGTATATATATTCCAACGTTAGGGAAGAAAAGAGACAAAGAGAAGAAACACTAACATGACTTTCTATTAATTTTTAAAAAAATCAAACCTACTGTAAATTCTAATTAAGGAGGCTAAGCTACTAGTCGGGCTCACTTTATGTGGTGCACAGTATCCTGAAAGCTTGGATGTGGAAAAAAAAGAGAGCGTTAGGCTAGATCAGACCTGGCTAATGGCAGAAGTTTTTCAACTTTTTATGGAGGGATTCATGAAATCAATAAAAAGCCCACGTATCTAACCCCTCAAGAAATTTTATCTGCGGCTAACCTTTCCTGTTTTATCTGTCAATACATCTGTTTATTGGCTGCATTTCTGCGACTGGTGATTTGATTGATTGATTGATTTAGAATAGAATAGAATTCTTTATTGGCCAAGTGTGATTGGACACACAAGGAATTTGTCTTGGTGCATATGCTCTCAGTGTACATAAAAGAAAATATAGATTTGTCAAGAATCATGTGGTACAACACTTAATGCTTGTCATAGGGGTCAAATAAGCAATGAAGAAACAATCAATATTAATAAAAATCTTAGGATACAAGCAACAAGTTACAGTCATGGTCCTAAATGGGAGGAAATGGGTGATAGGAATGATGAGGAAAAAACGAGTAGAAATAGAAGTGCAGACTTAGTAAAAAGTCTGACAGTGTTGAGGGAATTATTTGTTTAGCAGAGTGATGGCATTTGGGGAAAAACTGTCCTTGTGTCTAGTTGTCTTAATGTGCAGTGCTCTATAGTGACGTTTTGAGGGTAGGAATTGAAACAGTTTATGTCCAGGATGCGAGGGATCAATAAATATTTTCACAGCCTTCTTTTTGACTCCTGCAATATACAGGTCCTCAATGGAAGGCAGATTGGCAACAATTGTTTTTTCTATAGTTCTGATTCTCGTCTAAAGTCTGTGTAGGTCTTCTTGGGTTGCAGAACCAAACCAGACACTTATAGAGGTGCAGATGACAGACTCAATTTAATTGGATTTATATGCTGCCTCTCTGCTTACAACATATAAAAACAACAGAATACTTAAATCCAATTGATTAAAACTAAAAAAATTATCTAAAATCTCCAGTTACGCTAAAAACAATGATACAAACATTCATTGGCCAGGGGACTGAGATCTAATTGCCCCAAGCCTGGCGGCATAAATGAGTCTTTCTTAAGACAAGGAGGTTAGGGGAAGTACGAATCCCTGGGGGGGAGCTGATTCCAGAGGGCCGGGGCTGCCACAGAGAAGGCTCTTCCCCTAGACCCTGCCAAGCGACATTATCTAGTTGACGGAACCTGGAGAAGGCCAACTCTGTGGGACCTAACCGGTCGCTGGGACTCATACGGCAGGAGGCAGTCCTACAAGTAATCCGGCCCAATGCCATGTAGGGCTTTATAGGTCATTACCAACACTTTGAATTGTGTCTGGAAACCATCGGCAGCTGATTTTCATGTTTTTAATTGCATTTAATGATTTGATGTAGTAAACAGCCTGGGGAGTCATTGGATACGAGATGAGCAGCCAATACATTTGATCAATAAATCAATCAGTACGTAAGTAGGTAAACGAACAAACTGCTGCAACATACACTACTCCTGAGTGGGCAAATAAATTTCATAAATAAAATAAATAACTGCAAAACCCCATCTGTCTGAAATGGTAGAGGGTCTCTTGCCTGAACAGGGGGTTGGACTACCAGACCTCAAATGGTCCCTTCCTGCTCTACTCTAGTAGATTGAAACTTCAGGGCAGGCAGATGAACAGCTTCAAAAAAAATGTCAATTTCTCCAGGGCTGGGGTGGAAAGAAAACTATCCCTTTCTTTCTTTCTTTCTTTCTTTCTTTCCTTCCTTTTATTCTCTCTCTCTCCCCTTCCTCCCTCCCTCCCTTCCTTTCCACTCCTGATATCTTTCAATGTTGAGATATTCGCTTTTTGTAAACATTGTTGTCCTAATAAGGAAACTTGGATATTTTTTGCAGCTGGGTTAAAGATGGCATTCACACAAAGGATTTTGTCCATTGGTGGTGCTACACTTAGGTACCCAGCATTTTTTTTTTTAAAGAGCTTTTTGCCACTTGAGTTTCTTTATTGAGTACGGTATATTTTTATAGGTTTGCCCTATAGTCATTACCATTTCTTTACATTACAACTGAAGGTGCCAAAGGCCTTTCCCCCCTTTTCTCATCTTTCTTTTATTTATTTATTTTGGCCTTGTTCTGACAGCTGAGACATCTGTGTGACATTTGTCCCGTTTTACAATCAAAACAAATAAAAGCTGAACATTGGTTAATACCTTTTTTGCCATACTGAGGACTAGAAACATGATGGCTAGATGCAAGGGGTATTTTGGGGGGTTTTCTGGAGGTTTGCCTTTTTTTTTGCAAGGTTGAGGACTAGAAACATGACCCCCACATGCAACACTGTCTGTTTGAGTATGATTTCCTTAAAGAAGAATTTTGTGCTCTCTTGAATGCAATAGCAGATAACATTAGTGTGATATCTCCTATTTCAGAGAAATGTTTTCATCTATCTATCTATCTATCTATCTATCTATCTATCTATCTATCTATCTATCTATCTATCTATCTATCTATCTATCTATCTATCTATCTATCTGACATATATGCCGCTCTTCTCCAAGGACTCAGGGTGGCTTACAACATATAAAAATACAAAAACCAATGCAAAAAGTCCAATATTTAAACAATATAAACCCCCAAATTTAGAAAACATACACACCTACTCACTCACACCGCAATCATATTAAAGACCATGCTAGATGTTAACATTCAGCGGCACCAAGGTAAGTTTTCAAAGCCTTGTGGAAAGCCAGGAGAATGGGGGTGGTACGAATCTCTGGAGGGAGTTTTTCTGGAGCCACCACAGAGAAGGCTCTTCCCCTAGGTCCCACCAGACGACATTGCCTGGAGAAGGCCAACTCTGAGGGACGTGATTGGTTGCTGTGATACATGGGCCTATTTTTTCAAAAAATGGGGTGGGCAGAGGGTTTGGGAGACTTGCAGAGCACTCCTGGGGGTCAGGGAGGACAAAACCTTTTTTAAAAAAACTTATCTCTTTGAAATCTTGGTGTGTCTTATACACCGGTGCATATTATTGTCCGAAAAATACGGCAAGTAATTTTTAAAAATAAATAAATAATTTGGCGCTGTTGGGAAAAAGAACCCACGAGCCGCCTCGCAGTGGCCTTCCTAAAAAAATAATGCTAAAGGTTAAACCAGGCGCTCTCTGGCATAGTACTCTGAGGGCAAATATTTTCATTGGCGCAGCCCTGCCTTGCATGCCATTGCAAATTCAGTTGCTGGCTTCTTTTAGCCGAGTCGGAAATATCAGCAAACCATGTGCGAAAATCTAAAGTGGGCTTAAGGTTATCAGTTCTGCCTGAGGCCGGTGCAGGTGCCCTGCCACTTTGGCCAGGACTACAATGCCCCTCAACACCGACCATAGACCCCTGCTTCGCCACTCACTTGAGCAGCAGTGTTCTGATATTTGAGGGGCTGCCTAAAGAAGAGGGAGGGGTCAACTTATACATTTTTGGTCCCAGAAGGCTTCACAGAGGCCTGCTGGGCCCAAAATGGGGCATGGTGTATGTGGTGCCTCTCCACAACCCGTTTTTGGTCCCAGGAGGCTGCAGGAAGGCATAACTAGGCCCAAAGTAGGCACCCTGGTCCATTTTTGGTTCCAGGAGGCTAAACGGAGGCTTTCTAGGCCCAAAATGGGGCATGAGGATGTGTGATGCCCTCTTCCACAGCCTGATTTTGGTCCCAGGAAGCTGCAGGGAGGCTTGCTAGGCCGAAAACGGTGCATGGGGTTATGGAGCATCCTTCCAGCCTCTTTTTGGTTCCAGGAGGCTAAATGGAGGCCTGCTAGGCCCAAAATGGGGCATGGTGTGTATGGTGCCTCCCCACAGCCTGTTATTGGTCCCAGAAGGCTGCACGGAGTCCTGCTAGGCCCAAAATGGATTATGGGTGTGTGTGGGGCATCCCTAGCCTGTTTTTGGTCCCAGGAGGCTGCAGAGAGGCCTGCTAGTCCCAAAATGGGGCATGATGTGTGTGATGCTTCCCCATGGCCTGTTTTTAGTCCCAGGAGGCTGCAGAGAGGCCTGCTAGCCCCAAAACGGGACGTGAGGGTATGGTGCATCCCTCCGTCCTGGGTTTGGTTCAAGGAGGCTGCAGGGAGGTCTCCTAGGCCCAAAATGGGGGGCGGGAAGGTCGTGCATATATGCATGCATGTGGGGGCGGGGAAGCATGGGAGGAGCATGATTGGAGGTGTGGGGGATTATGTGCACATGCACAGGGGGCACATTTCAATTATGGGTGCTGGCACACACATGTGCTGTCGTGTGCACGTTTGTGTGCTTTTGGCACACGACAAGAAAATGGTTAGCCATCACTGGGCTAGAAGATCTCTGAGGTGCTCTAGGATTCTATGTTCTTATGTGCGGAACACGTGACTCTCCTGCCCTCCTTCAACCTTTCAGTCTTCCCCTTACAGACCCCTTGCCCTTCTGAGCACGTGCAACCACGCACTGCGCCATTAATAGCTGCCTGCTTGAGCAGAGATCAGATGCCAGATGGCCAGACTTCGCAGGCAGGCAAAAGTGCCGTCCCAGGCCCCGAGGGACAGCTCATCGCACGTCGTGATTTTGTTTTTCCTCCTCTTGGGCTCCAGAGCGATTTATCCTGCTGCATTGACCACTTTTCGCACTCGTTCCCCCCTGCCTGCGTCCTCCTAGGAATTTGAGATGCTGCAGCACGGGGAAGGCATTTTTTCCCAGACCTTTGGCTGAGGCCCTGCAGCTTTTTTTATTTTTGCAAAAGTTGGGATGCTCCTCCTCGCCAAATGAGGATAATAGAGCTTTATTTATTTTATTATTGTATTACATTTTATTTTTGTTATATTTTATTATATTATCATATCATATTATATTATCATATCATATTATATTATCATATTATCATATCATCTTATCATCTTATCATATTATTATATTTATTTTATATTACATATTATTTTATATTTTATTTATTTTTATTTATTTATTTTTATATTTTATTTTATTGATTGATTGATTGTATTTATATGCCGCTCACTCCAAACGGACTTGGAGTGGGTAACAATCGGAATAAATACAACAATAAAAACAGTTAAAATCTAATAATAAAATCAATAATAACAATAATATAAAAAACATACATACTTACAATCATCCTAATTCCAGGCCTGCCGGAAATGACAGGTCTTAATGGCTTTCCAGAAGACCGGTAGGATGGAGATAATGTGGATCTCTAGAGGCAAAGGGTCGGAGCCACCACAGAGAAGGCTCTTCCCTGAGGTCCCGCCAGTTGACATTGTTTGGCGGACGGGACTTGGAGAAGGCTGACTCTGTGGGCCCTTACTGGCCGCAGCAAGGTATGAGGGAAGAGGCGGTGCCATAAATTTTATTTTATTCTATTTTATTTTATTTTATTTGGATTTATCTGCCGCCCAACTCCAATAGGACTCTAGCCGGCTTACAGTCACGAAAATAAATACCAATAATATAACAGACAAGAGCGATAAATACAAAAACAGTATAAAATATATTATACCCCTAAAAACCATACCCGCACTCTCTCATTCATGATCCCAGGCGTTAGAAGGAGGTTTGGGAGCGGGGAGAAATGGAATTATCTCGCCCCTCTGGATCAAATCCACACGTTAACACATCACACTCCCTCATTTCTTGGAATCTAGTCGATTGGCTACAAATTGGAAACCAAGATTTTTTGTCCTTTCAGCTTTTCAGAAATGGCATGCAAAGGGCCTATTTGGAGACGCTGGGGTTAAAATTCTGGGGGGAACTGCTCACAGTTGGTGGAGCTGAGCTGGGCAACGGCTCATGTGCTTGCAGAGAGAGCTGTGCATGCCAGCGTGCCATAGATTTGCCATCACGCCCCTACACCATTTGTGAGGGATGGCAGAAATCCGTCTCTTTTTGAAAGCCTCCGGTGGTGAAGCTCCCACAAACTTCCGAAGGCAACTTCTGTTCCATGGGTTTGATTGTTCCCACTGCCGGAGAATTCCTCCTTATTTCTAGGTTGAATCTCTCTCTTTGATCTCTTTGTTCCAAATAAATGTTCTCCCACAGAAACGGTGGAGCGCAACTTTCTTCAAAATCACAACCACGCAGGGACCACAAGTCTGGAGTCAGCGCAGGGCACCCTTCCTGACAATTCTGCCTTTTAAGTCAAGGGTGGGTTCTAACTTGCCTCACTGCCCGTTCTGCTTCCTCCTGGGCCGCGTGGGTGCATGGATGTGAAACATGCGTGCACGCGCAATGCCAATTTTTTTTATTTTAAAAAGCCAAAAACAAGATGCTGACTACATGCACAGTTCCAGGAACTCAGCTTATACTGAGAAAAAAACTCAGCTTATAATGGGAGAAAAAGAATTTAATTTTTAAAAAAATTAATTTTTTTTTAATTAAAAAAATTTACAGCTGAAAAATAGATGCTGACTGCATGTACAATGCCAAAAACTTGGCTTCTATTCACGCTCAGAGGAATAAACAAATAAATAAAATATTTTTTAAAAAAATCAAAATAAAGATGGTAGTGCTCACGAACCGGCACTGAGCAAACCAAGGCGGTGACATCATCAGCAGGTCGCTACCAGTTCGGGCGAACTGGTCCAAACCAGGAGAAACTCAGCCCTGATTTAAATCAACCGGAAAACATTTTGCTCTGAATCGCTGGAAAATCCCATGTGTTTCATCACTTAGATACCTTTCTAAAGAGAGAAGCTGCTGGCTGATAGCAAAGAGTATTTAATTTCCATCGTGCCATCAGCTTTCTAAGAAAGAAAATAACCGCACCACAAAGGAGCCCGAATTATACAAAGTTTGCACGACGTTAATTCCAGCAAAGCTTTTACAAAAAGACAAAGTCCAAGAAAAATAGAAAATGACCCTTTCCGCATAACCAATGCTCCTTGCCCTCTAGCGAGTTATCCCCAAAGGGTAGACAGAAGTTCAGAATCACAGAAAGGGGGAGGGGGGGAGAGAGATCATGCCAGTGAGCCAAGTTACATTTCAGAATGTAATGTAGTATATTTTATATATCGGAAAGGGACGGCATATAGATTCAATAAACAAACAAACAAACAAATAAACACAGCACAACAAACACAACACTGCAAATATTTGTAAATCTGAGGAGCTGAAAGGATATTAATACCCTGTTTTCCCCAAAATGTCAGTTGGCGGGACCTCAGGAAAGAGCCTTCTCTGTGGCGGCTCCGACCCTTTGGAACCAACTGCCTCCAGAGATCCGCATTATCTCCACCCTACCGGTCTTCTGGAAAGCCGTTAAGACCTGGCTTTTCCGGCAGGCCTGGAATTAGGCTGATTGCAAGTATGTATTTTTTTATATTATTATTATTGATTTTATTATTAGATATTAACTGTTTTTATTGTTGTTGTATTTATTCTGATTGTTAGCCGCTCAGAGTCCTTTTGGAATGAGTGGCATATAAATACAATAAATAAATAAAATAAGACTTCCCCAATAATAATAGTATAATAATAATAATAATAATAATAATAATAATAATAATAATAATAATAGGGTTTTAGAGTATATTTTAAGTTAGATTTCTTATATGTTTTTGTATTTATCTCTGTTGTGAGCCGCCCTGAGTCTGCGTAGAAGGTGGCATAGAAATCAAATAAAATCAAAATAATAAGCCCAATCAGGCTTTTAAGTGCATGGCAATAAGACCAAGCACTTATTTCAGGATTCAAAAAAATATAAGACAGGGTCTTATTTTCGTGGAAACACCTGGTATGTATATTTAATTAATACTACCCTTGTCACCAAGATTCTGCATAGAGTAAATTGGCTCAGACAATGCACTGTTCACTAAGCGTGGAGAAAGGAAAAACGGGCTTCAGAACGTCCAGCCCTTAAATTCACCTCCAGCTGAAGCCACAATTGCTGCTGCTAAAGTCAATCGCTTGGAACAAGATTCATTCCAAGTTGATCTTGCTTGATTGAAAGATCTAATTCCTCGATTAGAAGTTCTCCTTCGGCAAATGGTCGGCAAACCCTGCATTTTTTCTATCCCCCCCCATTGCCCCCTTACGCAATTACAAAACACAATTGCTCAAGCCAATTTGCAGGCCACACTGGGAACAGATGACCTTAACAAATCTTTTGTACGTAGCAGCCAAGGAAGCTGGGACAAAACCCAGCAGAGACACAACTCATTTTTTTTAGGACATTGTGTTTCTAAAGGAAGGGAGAAATTCAATCATCAGGAGTTGGTTGAAGTTTGTGTGTGTGTGTGTGTGTGTGTGTGTGTGTGTGTAACCATTGCTAACTGAGCAGAGAAAAATAAGACGCAATCTTAGAAGGCCAAGGAACAGTGTGACACAATTGGAGGGATTGTGCCCTTTCAAGTTTGCTATTTACAAAGGGCCAAAGTGCAAACTTGGATCTTTGCCAACAGAGCGAGGGATTTCCAAAAAAAAGACAATTAATAGGCTAGTCTCATAAAGTTTCCTGCTTCATCTATTAGGGAGGATTCTGGCTGGCTCTGAAAATCAGATTATTACTACTACTACTACTACTACTGCTACTATTTTTATCATCATCATCATCATCATCATCATCATCATTATTATCATTGTTACTGCTATTATTGTTGTTGTTGGTTTGGTTCTGCAACCCAACAAGACCAACACACATTTCAGAGGAGAATCAGAACTGCAGAAAAAATAATTACTGCCAACCTGCCTTTCATTTGAGGACCTGTATACTGCAGGAGTCAAAAAGAGGGCCGTGAAAATATTTACTGACCCCTCATATCCTGGACACAAACTGTTTCAACTCCTACCCTCAAAACATCACTACAGAGCCCTGCATACCAAGACAACTAGGCACAAGAACAGTTTCCCCCCGAACACCATCACTGTGCTAAAAAAACTCATTCCCTCACCACTGTCAAAACTATTTACTAAGGCTGCACTACTATTACTACTAGTTTTTTCTCATCATTCCTATCACCCATTTCCTCCCACTTAGGACAATATGACTGTTACCTGTTGCTTGTATCCTCACAATTTGCAACTGACTTTGTGATTTTGTCAATATTTATGGTTTTCAAATGCCGGCTGAGATCATTTGGCACAGCACCCAGTGTGCCGATTACCACTGGGACCACCTGTACTGGTTTATGCCAGAGTCATTGTAGTTAGATTTTAAGATCCTGATATCGGCTAATTTTTTTCCCATTGTTTTTCATCAATTTGGCTGTCACCTGGTATGGTGACATCAATGATTCACACTTTTTTCTTTCTCACAATCGTGAGGTCTGGTGTATTGTGTTTCAAAACTTTGCCAGTTTGAATTTGAAAGTCCCAAACTATTTTGGCATGTTTGTTTTCAACCACTTTCTCAAGTTTATGATCCCACCAGTTCTTTACCACTGGTAGGCGGTGGTTGTGGCACAGGTTGCAATGGAGCATCTGAGCCATGTAGTTGTGCCTCTGTTGTTGTTGTTATTATTATTATTATTTACAAACAACAGTAATACACAGCAACCAAGACTGATATGCTGGATTTTGTATCACAATATCATAAGTCAAACACTTCCCAAGCGTCTAGGATTGTGTGATTTTTTAAAATTATTATTATTATTATTATCATTATCATCATCATCATTATCATTATTGTTATTATGAATTGGATGGTTTTCCTGGCCTATCAGGACTCTGCAGAGAGATTCAATTTTTTCAGGGTGGAAAAGTTGAGAAAAACCAGATTCTGGATGGGAGAAACAACCTCATCAAATCTCCCCTTTTCTCTTCCCCCTAGCAACAGGGAAGGTGAGAAAGTAATAAACACCTGTTACATCCAGGGATTAAACCAGGAGTCTGCAGTGGTGTCCAGTGGCTAACAAAGATAGCAACACATTCCAGAAATACACACTAATCTTTTAAGAAGCCTTTTTCCCCCTACATCTGCAGAGTCACATAATCTGTGGGTTTCATAACCGTATCACAGTAATTTCATTATGACTGCCTATTTAAGGAAGCAGTCCGGGAATCGGATATGACCCACACAGGCTGAATTTTATTCTCACCGGCCGTTCCCCTGGACTTAAAAATTTCGATTTTTGACACGTGGAACTCCCTGCACCTGCGAACATCCATAAACGCTACATAATCAACACTACATACAACTAGCAAATAACCTCATGCCTCGAATTATAACCTGTTTGCTGAATCAGTTACTTCCACCTAAGACAAAAAGGCATTTCGTCAAGCCCCGTCGCCTTTTGCACAACTTTGCACAACTTCCTGGATTGAAAAAAGTTGTTTTCCCCCACCCCACTTTCGTTTGTTGTTTCAGGGTGGGGCCTGCCCGCTACAGTGTGATGTGTTGTGCTATGTTATGCAAAGTGGTGAAATCTTTCTTGGAAGGAAAGGAGGATGCTACAGGGGGGGGGGGGGGAGGGATCCATTGGCTTCTGCCGCCATGTGAACCTAAGGGATCTGATGCAATGTTGATTTACTAGGTTGGAGGTGAGCTATAAAAATGGTGAAAGGTCTTAAACATCAAACTTATCAGGAAAGACTTCATGAACTCAATCTGTAGAGTCAGGAGGACAGAAGGGAAAGTGGGGACATGATCGAAACATTTAAACATGTGAAAGGGTTAAATAAGGTTCAGGAGGGAAGTGTTTCTAATAGGAAAGTGAACCATCTGAGGTTAGTTGAGGGAAAGATCAGAAGCAACGTGAGAAAATATTATTTGACTGAAAGAGTAGTACAGTAGATGCTTGGAACAAACTTCCACCAGATGTGGTTGGGAAATCCACAGCCACTGAATTGAAACATGCCTGGGATAAACATAGATCCATCCGGGGATAAAATACAGGACATAGCATAAGGGCAGACTAGATGGACCATGAGGTCTTTTTCTGTCGTCAATCTTCTATGTTTGTATGTTTTCTATGTTTCTATGGAGGCAACCTGGGGATGAAGTGGGGGTTGGACTACATGACCCTACAAGGTCTCTTCCAACTCTAATAATAAGTTTTTAAAAATAAAAATAAATAAGGAGTAATGGGTGTAAAGTGAACAAAAACATTGGAGAGGTGAGATAGGTGTGTGGCTGAGCGCAGGGATCGGACCTGGAGAGCTTCTTCTAATAGCTAAAGATAGAGTGCAACTGTCCATGGGAGATCAGCGTATAAAGTGTGAGATGGGTGGATGCGTGGGGTGGGAAACTGATGAGAAAGAAGAGCCCCAGAGAAGAGGAGAGGAGAAATAAAAGGGGAGGGAAGGGCAGGATTTAAACTGAGAAGGAGAAAGAATATTTTAAATAATATACACTGCTCAAAAAAATAAAGGGAACACTTAAAAAACAGAATATAACTTCAAGTAAATCAAACTTCTGTGAAATCAAATTGTCCACTTAGGAAGCAACACTGATTGACAGTCAATAAACATGCTGTTGTGCAAATGGAATAGTTGTGCAAATGGAATATTCAACAACAATATTTCATTCATTCAGATCTAGGATGTGTTATTTGAGTGTTCCCTTTATTTTTTTTGAGCAGCATATTTTCTATATACAAAACCTGCAGGGAAGGGAAGGCTTCTTCTATGCAAAACCGGGGGAGATAGAAACATAGAAATAAATTCAGACTTTATTTCTGAAGACATCCTTTCTGATCGTAAAAATTCGGTTTTTTTAAAAAAAGATTTTTTTAAACATCCGTTTTTTTTAAAAAAAAATCCACCAAGGCGATTCCTGTGTCTTCTAATTGGATTCAAATCTGACTTCCGTGGATTTCTTGTTTTAAAAAATGCTCCTCGGTTTTTATTATATGATACATTTTTTAAAATTACAGTATATTTTTTATGGACTAGCAGGTCCCTTCCAGCCCTATTCTATTCTATGAAGGGGGGAACATTTCAATGAAAGGGGGAAAGGAGGAGGGGAGGAAGGAAGGAAAAAATAAAGAAGAGAAACGGGGAGGTGAATGGGGAAGGGGAAAACGGATGAATGGGGGGCGTGGGAACGGAGGAAATTATGAATGACGGAGGAAAAGCATGAATGGGGCAGAGGAGGGAGGCAGCGCAAGACTCACCCCCCGGCGAACAGGTGTAGCAGCGTGCTCTTCTCCGCCGAGCCCCCGGCCATGCCCGCCCCGCAAGCCGTCCTCCGTCCTCCCGGCGATGCCGCTACCGAACTGCCAAAAAAACTCCCGAATGCCCGGCCGAGGCTCCCCTTGCTCGTTACTGCGCCTGCGCTGTCTTGTCACGCGATGCCGGCGCCGGGCTCCACGTGCTGGGCGAGCCAACCACGAGGCCGGCGGAGGCGTGAGAGGGGAGGGCGGTGACGCGAAGGGAAACCCAGGGCCGTGATTGGCTGGCCGGGGTTGGGAAGGCGGGGTTGAGCGTGGGGAGGGTGACGCAACAAAGAGGCCGGCGGTCACAAAGGAAGGGGGCGGGGATCCACGGGAGGGGGCGGGGATCCACGGGAGGGGGCGGACTGCTTTTGTTTTGTTTTTCTTATGAATGGAACGCCGTGGGAAGCGGGAGGCCTGGTGGGCATTTCCCGTAATGAATGAATACTCGCCCCCCCCTCCCAAAAAGTGGGAATTACAAGTCACCGCTTGGCCCCCTCTCCCAGTGTGGGACTGCAAGTCAACTGCGTCGCTGGGGATAAGGGGAGGTGTAGTCTCCCTCCCTCCTTCTCTTTCTCTCCCTCCCTCCCTCTCTCCCTCCTTTCATCTCCCCCCACTCTCTTCCTCCGTCTCTCCCTCCCTCTTCCTCTCCTTCCCCCTCTCTCCCTCTTTCGCCTCTCTTCCTTTCTCTCTGTCTCTCCCTTCCTCCTTTTTTCCTCCCTCTCTCCATCCCTCTTCCTCCTTCCGCCTTTCTCCTTCCCTCCCTCTCTCTCCTTCCCCATCCCTCTCCCTCCCCTCTCCCCCTCTCCCCCCTCTTCTTCCTTCCCTCTCTCTTGCCCTCCCTCTATCCCCTCCCTTTCTCTCCCTCCCTCTCTCCCACTCCATTCACCTCTTTCTCTCCTTCCCTCCCCCTATTTCCCCCTCTCCCTCCATCCCTCTCTCTCACTCCCTTTCTATCCCCCTCTTCCTTCCTCTCTCCTTCCCTCGCTTCCACCCCTCCCCCTCTCGTGCTATCTCCCCATCACTCTGTCCTTTCCCTCCCCACTCTCCCTCCCTCTCTTCCTCTCTTCCTCCCTCTCTTCCTTTCTCCTGCCCTTTCCCCTCCCTTTCCCACTGTCCCTCCCTCACCCCTCTCTTCCTCCCTCCCTCTCCACCTCTTCCTCTCTCTCCCTCTCCTTCCCTCTCCCTCTCTCTCACCCTCCCTCTCCTTCCCTCTCTCCCCTCCCTTTCTCCCTCCCTCCATCTCCCTTCCCCTCTTCTTTTCCTTCCCTCCCCTATTTCCCCCTATTCCTCCCTCCCTCTGTCTTCCTCCCTCTCCCCCCCTCTTCCACTCTCTCCTTCCCCCTCTCTCCCCCTCTCCCCCTTTCTCTCTGTCTCTCCTTCCTTTCTCCCTCCCTCCCTCCCACTCCTCCCCTCTCCCCCCTCTCCCTCACCGTCCCTCTACTTCCTTCCCTCTCCCCTCCCTTTCTCTCCCTCCCCCTCCCTCTCTTCTCCCTCTCCCCCTCTTCCTCTTCTTCCCTCCCCTATTTCCCCTATCCCTCCCTCCTTATCTCTTCCTCTTTCCTCTCTCCTCTTCCCTTTCTCTCCCCCTCTTTTTCTCTCCCTCCCTTCCCCTTATTCTCTCTCCTTCCCCTCTCTCCCCCCTTTCTGTCCCTCCCTCATTTCTTCCTCATTCTCTTCTCTCCCCCACTCTCCTTCCCTCTCCCCCTTCCTTCCCCTTTTTCTCTCCCCTTCCCCTCTCTCCCTCTCTTAAACAGACACATCCTCCGTCTCTCTCCCTTTCTCCCCCCCTCTCTTTAGTCCCACACTAGGTTGTCATACTCCATTACAGCAGGGAAGGTCAAAGAAGAAATGAGGATCTAAACCACGGTTTGCAACGGGCCATATTAATTTAAGCCAGTTATTTGTCAACCTGGGCAACTTTTAAAAAAGGGTGGGCTTCAACTCCCAGAATTCCCCAGTTCTGGTCCCTTCCAACTCTATCATCCGTGCTTGGCTGGGGAATTCTGGGAGTTGAGGTCCACCCTTCTGAGAGTTTGCCAGAGGCGGACCAAGGCTGGCTTTAGAAGGTGACTCAGCCAGAGTTCATAGCTTCTAATGCTGCAATCTCTCATTCAAAAAGACCGAACGGTGCATCGTGGGAAGGCGATCTTTTGCAACACCCCTTTTGCCTGGAGGCGCATTTGCTGGGCTAAAGAGGAACACGCAAACTCGGTGTCACATTGCAACTCGATCTGGAGAGTCACCGCTGGGGGCCACTTTTGGCAGTGACGTTGGTCTGGCTCAAGACGCTTAGCCAAAAGGAGAAGTGTACTTGTTTGTGTGTGTGTGTATTTGCCTTTTGGAGGACAGTCATCTGTCTGTCACAGGATCTCCTGTAAGGAAGGTCAAACTCCGAAGGAGACCCGAAAGATTTGCCAACTGCTGGCTTCTTCATAAACAAAATGCCTTTAAATAATAATAATAATAATAATAATCAAAATTTCACAGTAAAAAAACAAGAACAAACCCCTTTCGTATCTTCCACCCAAACAATTATCCCACGAACCTACAAATCAACAACAGGAATCAATAAAAAAGGATAAATAATTCAAAATGACAAAAATCTTAACTCTAACCTAAGTTTAGAAAATCTCTATGTACTGTATACTGATAGTAAAGATCTTAAAAGCTGTAGAGTAATCAGGACAACAGATAAGTTGGCACCACCAATGACACTTGATAGATTTATAGCTATGAATTTACTTCTTTTTAAAATTTCTTTTACTTCATTTACTTCTTTTTTTCTCTCTTCCTTTCCTGTCTTCTGCTCCTCCCCCCCTTCCTTAGCTTTATCTTTTTATATACTGCTCAAAAAAATAAAGGGAACACTCAAATAACACATCTTAGATCTGAATGAAGGAAACATAGAAACATAGAAGATTGATGGCAGAAAAAGGCCTCATGGTCCATCTAGTCTGCCCTTATACTATTTCCTGTATTTTATCTTAGGATGGATATATGTTCATCCCAGGCATGTTTCAATTCAGTTACTGTGGATTTACCAACCATGTCTGCTGGAAGTTTGTTCCAAGCATCTACTACTCTTTCAGTCAAATAATATTTTCTCACATTGCTTCTGATCTTTCCCACAACTAACCTCAGATTGTGACCCCTTGTTCTTGTGTTCACTTTCCAATTAAAAACACATTTTAAGGTTTTATACTGAACCCACAAGGTTCAGTAGGATAACAGATTAGGCAAGTAGCTCAATTTCCTTTCCTTGCTATAAAAGTTCAGTTCTAGATAATGATTAAAATGATTAAAGTGTTTATCGGTAAAAACATACCAT
This sequence comes from Erythrolamprus reginae, assembly GCF_031021105.1. NCBI lineage: Eukaryota > Metazoa > Chordata > Lepidosauria > Squamata > Dipsadidae > Erythrolamprus > Erythrolamprus reginae. Next base: position 23,289,877 of record NC_091957.1, on the reverse strand, counting down.
TTAATTATCTCCTATTTTAAAGGTAATTAAGGATCATACAAAGGTACTAGAAAAGGAAGGACCATAAAAATACCATTAATTATTTAATAAATAGTGCATAAACGTACTACCCCCACTGTGCCCCCCCTCTATGGGGTCATTACTGGTCATTACTGGTGGCGCCCACAGCAGCGATAGAACCCACTCCATGATGTCCTTTCTCTGCTTTACTAATGGTTCTAAAGAACTGGTTAGAACGGGTAAAAACCCAATCTGTATAGTCTGGAGGACAGAAGGAAAAGGGGGGACATGATCGAAACATTTAAATATATTAAAGGGTTAAATAAGGTCCAGGAGGGAAGTGTTTTTAATAGGAAAGTGAACACAAGAACAAGGGGACACAATCTGAGGTTAGTTAGGGGAAAGATCAAAAGCAACATGAGAAAATATTATTTTACTGAAAGAGTAGTAGATCCTTGGAACAAACTTCCAGCAGACGTGGTAGATAAATCCACAGTAACTGAATTTAAACATGCCTGGGATAAACATATATCCATCCTAAGATAAAATACAGAAAATAGTATAAGGGCAGACTAGATGGACCATGGGGTCTTTTCTGCCGTCAGACTTCTATGTTTCTATGTTTCTATGTTTATTAAGCTACTCACAGGTCAATATGGAAAATACAGTGGTACCTCTACCTAAGAACGCCTCTACTTACGAACCTTTTTAGATAAGAACAGGGTGTTCAAGGGTTTTTTGCCTACAGAATTGTAAAGTATTAATCATTAAGTAAACTCAAATGAATTTGTATATATAGGTATGTTTATATGTCTTGTTTTGTTTGTTTGTTTGTTTGTATTACAATCAAAAATTTAAAAAATGGGAAAAAAGATTTTTTTGCCTCTTCTCAAGAACCATTTTCCACTTACAAACCCACGCCTCCGAAACTGTAACCGGAAAAGGCAGGGAGAAGCCTCCGTGGGGCCTCTGTAGGAATCTCCTGGGAGGAAACAGGGCCAGAAAAGGCGGGGAGAAGCCTCCGTGGGGCCTCTCTAGGAATCTCCTGGGAGGAAACAGGGCCGGAAAAGGCGGGGAGAAGCCTCCGTGGGGCCTCTCTAGGAATCTCCTGGGAGGAAACAGGGCGGGGAGAAGCCTCCGTGGGGCCTCTCTAGGAATCTCTTGGGAGGAAACAGGGCCGGAAAAGACGGGGAGAAGCCTCCGTGGGGCCTCTCTAGGAATCTCCTGGGAGGAAACAGGGCCGGAAAAGGCGGGGAGAAGCCTCTGTGGGGCCTCTCTAGGAATCTCCTGGGAGGAAACAGGGCCTCCACCCTCCCGGTGGTTTCCCCAATCGCACACATTATTTGCGTTTACATTGATTCCTCTGGGAAAAAATTCTTCTTCTTACAAACTTTTCTACTTAATAACCTGGTCACGGAATGAATTAAGTTCATACATAGAGGTACCACTGTACTAGCAAATGTTCAAGTGTCCTTCAACAGAAATCCACGAAAGCTTGTCTGCTTGGCAGGCGGAACACTTGTCTATTATTTCAAAAGTTTTTCATTTTGGCCCTAACTAAGGGTTCTGCCTCCTTCCAAATTAAACCAAAAGGAACCATCTTCTTATCTAGCATTGGTGTTGGGCCAGAGGAGTTTGAAAGAACTGGCTCCAAAATTATAAAATATATATGAAATTCCTGAACAATCCCTTCCTTAAATTCCTCTTTTGTTCTCCCCCACGGCTTTGGCCGATAAGGTTCCCCAGGCCTAAATAGACAGAAATATTTGCAGACAAGATAAGTTGTCCTTGCTTCTTTCAAGTTCACAGATGGCGTTGTTGGCCTTTGGGACTTCATTTGAATTTAGGGCCGATAAAGTTGTTTGCAGACCCTGTTGATTCAAGGATCATGTGATGGTTTTGAAATACTCTTTCCTGGAGGCAAACATTTCTTTGGGCAGATGACTTAGAAACCTTCACCTTTGGGACAGTGGCATATATCCCCATTACACACACACACACACACACACATACACACAAACACACACCTATACATATATATATTTTGTGTGTTGAATATAGAAAAATGTGACATTTTATATATATATATATTCTAGTCTCCCGTAATTTTCAAATTCAGCAAAAACATGTGACACACACACACGCATATATATTTGTTTTCGTAGATTTTCAGAGGTACAGTATATGTATGTACATTCAGGTTTGTACAAAACAAAGTGTTCAATGAGAATATTTCATTCATTCAGATCTAGGGTGTGTTCTTTGAGTATTCCTTTATTTTTTTTGAGCATTGTATGTATGTGTGTTTTGTTTTGTGCAAAGTTGATATTTTCTGTCGAAATATGGTTGTTTTCTGTTGAAATCATAACAAGCTCGAAATAGATCTATACTAGGCTCCCTTCCTTTTCACTTTATCAGTAAAAATATGTAACTCTATCTCTAGATATAGATAGACAGACAGACAGACAGACAGACGACAGACAGACAGACAGAGATAGATAGATAGATAGAGAGAGAGAGAGAGAGAGAGATAGATAGATATAAATAGATAGAGATAAGCAGATAGAGATAGATAGATAGGGATAGATAGATAGATAGATAGATAGATAGATAGATAAATAGAGAGATGCTTAGTTTTGTGATGATCCCTAAGTCAGCGAAACAGACAGAATCTTAATTTGAATTTCAGTAATGTGTCAAGATATTACGATTCCCAATCACGTGGGGCATGTTTTAAGTCGATCCCCCAAATCAATAATAGTAACAAAACTTCTGACAGTTTGTTCATCCAAATGTCCAGGGGGCCAATGCCAAAGGGAAACCACGTTTTTCACCACTGGCTTTTGAATGACAGGCTTAACTCACCCAAATGTGGCTTCTCGGGCCTGCTCTGTCAAATAATTATTTATAATCCACAACATATTGCCTACAGAAGGAGAACTGGTTTTGCTACTAGGGAAAGCCTGCGAAATAATCTTTTTAACAAATTGGGAGGAGAGAAATGTGATCTGTACCAATACTGATGGTTGGATAACCATCTGTCTGAAGTAGTGTAGGGTTTCCTGCCTAAGGAGGGGGTTGGACTAGAAGACCTCCAAGGTCCCTTCCAACTCTGTAGTTGTTATTGTTATTGTTACTACTTGCGTGTAATAGGCAAAAAGGAACTCCAAGAAAGCGAACAAGGCAGTGAAGAAAATAAACCCAAACAAAGGCCCCTGCCTTATTTTATTATGTACTAAGGCGTTAGTCCTCATGATTCTGAATTTTAAAAGGCTGGCTCTAATTACCTGCAGGGTTCACGTGTAGTTTTGCTAGCGTAGAAAGTCATCACCGAGCCTCCTAGAAGAATGAAATATTTTGAGGAATATTTAAAAAAAAGAAAGGCAGAATATTATATTTCCTCTAAAGGAGAAATGGAAGAAACATGTTCTTAAAAGACAGACAGCAGATTCAATCTTCCTGCATCACAGATTAGAAATTTGGCAATCCATTCAAGAGAGGATTTGGTAATCCATTTAAGAAAGGATTAAAAACTCCAAGGAAAGCAGTATCTAATCTAGAATTTGCTAAACAGGATTTAAAACCCAAGGAAGCCAGCAACTTTAGACTCATTCGCAGCCTTCGGGAGACCAACTAAGTAAAATCAAATAACAAAACACACAAAACACGCCCCTAAATGACAAAATGCTGTAGAAACTGTGTAAAAATCAGTGTACAGTCAGTCAGCTGACCAGGAATACTGTAGATCACCATTAAAACTTTCTTTCCACTCAGCCTCCTTGCTTCCAAATATCTTTCTCCCAGTTTTGGAATGAAACCAGAGGGATTTTTCTTTCATTAGGTTGCATCTTAGTAGATTATGCAAATCCATTTTCTGTATTCCACCTCCAAAATGTTGTGCAAATATAGTTAAGAGCCAGCTTTTCTAACTGTGGGAAACTTTAGGATTTATTTGATTGACTGTAGTGTATGTATGGTTCTTTTAGGATATTATTTTATTATATTACTGATGTTATTGTGCATTCCGATCGTATTTTACTATTGTTGTATTTGTGTCCCTTGTTAGCCACGTGGAGTCCATTTTGGAATGAGCGGCATATAAATACAATACAATACAATACACAAATAAATAAGCAAACAAACAAACAAACAAACGAATAAATAAATACATTTGTTTTGTCAAGCACGTATTGGTAGTATACAAAGATATAACAACATTTATATTTTATTTTATTTATTTATTCATTTGTCCAGTACATAAATACATAGGAAGAAAATAGACATGTGATAATATAAAAGAGGGTGAAAGTGAACTTAGAGGAGAGGATATATGAAAGGAAGAGAATATATAAGATAGGTGAAAGAAAGGAAAGACAATTGGACAGGCGACAAAAGGCACACCAGTGCACTTATGTACGCCCCTTACTGGCCTCTTAGGAACCTGGAGAGGTCAATCGTGGAGAGTCTAAGGGAGAAGTGTTGGGTTAGGGGTTGACACAATTGAGTCCGGTAATGAGTTCCAAGCTTCGATAACTCAATTGTTGAAATCATATTTTTTACAGTCAAGTTTGGCGTGGTTCGTATTAAGTTTGAATCTTAATACGAACGCATGCGCTTGTGTTATTGCGGTTGAAGCTGAAGTAGTCATTGACTGGTAAGACATTGCAGCATATGATCTTGTGGGCAATACTCAGATCGTGTTTTAGGCGTCGTAGTTCTAGGCTTTCTAGGTCTAGGATTGTTAGTCTATTTTCGTAGGATATTCTGTTTCGAGTGGAGGAGTGAAGGGCTCTTCTGGTGAAATATCTTTGGACATTTTCAAGGGTGTTGATGTCTGAGATGTGGTATGTGTTCCAGACAGATGAGCAGTAGTCTAGGATGGGTCTGGCAAAGTTTTGTAGGCTCTTGTGAGTAGAGTGAGGTTGCCTGAGCAGAAGCTGCGTAGGATCAGGTTAACAACTCTAGAGGCTTTTTTGGTGATATTGTTGCAGTGGGGTTTAGCACTTAGGTCATTCGATATTAGTATTCCAAGGTCCTTTACAGAATGTGGGTTGGCAGTGAGAGATTGTTTATTCAGTTCGTATGTGCGGTTAGGATTCTTTTTACCAATGTGGAGGGTAGAGGATTTGTTGGTTGATATTTGAAGTTGCCAGGTATTAGACCAGTCTGAGACAAAGTCCAGGTCTTTTTAGAGAGTGAGTGTGTTATCAGTAGTGTTGAAAAGTTTCACATCGTCGGCAAAAAGAACACAGTTGCTTTCGATATGGTCACGGAGATCATTGATGTAGAGAATGAAGAGAGTAGGACCTAGTACGCTTCCCTGGGGAACGCCGCTTATGACAGGGGCGGGGGTGGAGATGGCGCTACCAATTTTGACAATTTGTTGCCTGCTTGACAGAAATGCAGTAATCCAGTTGTGGAGGAGTCCTGAGATGCCATAGGATTTGAGTTTTAGGAGTAGTTTGTCGTGGACCACTGAGTCAAAGGTTTTGCAAAAGTCTATATAAATTGCATCAATGGATTTTCCTTGGTTGAGGAGGGTAGTCCAAATGTTTTTGCAGTGAAGTAGTTGTAGGTTGCAGGATAGTTTCTTTCTGAATCCAAATTGTTTGTTTGAGAGTAGGTTATTAGATTCTAAGTAGAGGGTGAATGATCAATTTATAATTGATATACATGATACTAGTGAGAGAGAAACATTAGGACAGAGGATGGGAGCACGCTGGTGCACTTATGCACACCCCTTACTGACCTCTTAGGAATCGGGAGAGGTCAACAGTTGATAGTCTATCCTTAAATTAGACTAGACTTAGTTTTGTCCAGTCACCTAACCCCCTAGACTAAATTTTGGGGGTTAGGTGATGATACTACAACATCAGGTAGTGAGTTCCATGCATCAACTACTCGATTACTGAAGTTGTATTTCCTGCAGTCGAGTTTGGAGCAGTTTACTTTGAGTTTGTATCTGTGGTGTGCTCATGTGTTGTTGTGGTTGAACCTGAAGTAGTCGTCGACAGGAAGGACATTGTAGCAGATGATTTTGTGGGCTATGCTTAAGTCGTCTTTAAGGCGACGTAGTTCTAAGCTTTCTAAACCTAGGATTGAAAGTCTAGTTGTGTAGGGTATTCAGTCGCGAGTGGAGAAGTGGAGGGCTCTTCTAGTAAAGTATCTCTGGACATTTTCTAGAGTGTTTATGTCTGAAATGCAGTGCAAAGCCCACTGCAACAATATCGCCAAAAAGGCTTCTAGAGTTGTTAACCTGATCCTACGCAGCTTCTGCTCCGGCAATCTCACACTACTCACCAGAGCCTATAAAACTTTTGCCAGACCCATCCTTGAATACACCTCATCTGTCTGGAATCCATGCCACATCTCGGACATCAACACCCTCGAAAATGTCCAGAGATACTTCACCAGAAGAGCCCTTCACTCCTCCACTTGAAACAGAATACCCTATGAAAATAGACTAACAACACTGGGTCTAGAAAGCTTAGAACTACAACGCCTAAAACACGATCTAAGTATTGCCCACAAAATCATATGCTGCAACGTCCTGCCTGTCAATGACTACTTCAGCTTCAACCACAACAACACAAGAGCACGCAACAGATTCAAACTTAATGTTAACCGCTCCAAACTTGACGTAAAAAATATGACTTTAACAATCGAGTTGTTGAAGCGTGGAACTCATTACTGGACTCAGTAGTGTCAACCTCTAACCCCCAACATTTTTCCCTTAGACTATCCACGATTGACCTCTCCAGGTTCCTAAGAGGTCAGTAAGGGGTGTGCATAAGTGCACCAGTGTGCCTTTCATCCCCTGTCCAGTTGTCTCTCCTTTATCTCATATATCTGTTCTTTTTTTCATATATCTTCTCTATTTTTATATATTTTTTCTATCCTTTTCTTTATATATATATTACTACATGTCTATTCTCTTCAATATGTATTGTGTATTGGACAAATAAATAAATAAATAAAATAAAATAAAATAAAATAAATAAAAATGTGGTGCAGGTTCCAGACAGATGAGCTGTAGTCAAGGATTGGTCTGGCGAAAGTTGTCCATTGCCCATTGTACGATTTAGAAACTAAGCAGGAGAAATGTAACTTTTCCAGCTTCTGCAAGCAGGCTAAAGACACACAAAGATTGACTAACCTTGAAATTATTTGTGAAACACATAGGATAAATAAATAAACGCAGTTCTTCGCCGTTCTTGGCTAAGCTAAGAGAAAAAAAACCCCAACCACCACAAATTCCCAGAGCTGTAAACTAGAGTGGGAAGTTGGAATCTCATCCCGGAATCTTTTAATCTCTCCCATAAATAAACGCATAAAAATAAATTAAGGTAACATAAACCAGTAGTTGTAATACTGTTAGCCGCCACCAGGGAGCAGACAAACCTTAAGAGAATAAAAATCTCCATCCCAAAATTTAAAAATTGAAGGGAAACTGAATTAGGTACCACTGTTTACACCAGTGGCGGCTTACTACAGGTTCTGGCTAAGAATAAGAAATGGCGGTAGCACTATATGGTGATGAATGTTTTAAAACTATATTGGAGTTTTTAAAAGTCTTTTTAGTCGTATTAATTGGATTTTTAGATGTACAGTATTTGCTATGTTTTTTGATATGTTGAGAGCCGCCCTGTCAAATAAAATAAATAAGTAAGTAAGTAAGTAAGTAAGTAAGTAAGTAAGTAAGTAAGTAAGTAAGTAAGTAAGTAAGTAAGTAGTAAGTAAGTAAGTAAGTAAGTAAGTAAGTAAGTAAACAATAAATAAATAAATAAAATACAAAACTTAGTTATGGATATTAGCGTAAACATATAGCATTTTATTTTTTAGATTATGTATTGTATTATGAAAAGCTTTCTTTATTATATATACAGTATGTGTGTGTGTATACATATATATATACTGTATACAACATACAATATATATGACATGTTTTTGCTGAATTTGAAAATTTCAAATTTCAAATTCAAAAAAATATAATATTTATAATTTTTATTAGTTATAAGGTAAGCTGATATTGGACTAATTAGGTTAATGGTAATATGAAAGTCTGTGTTGCTTCCTAAGTGGGCAGTTTGATTTCACAGAAGTTTGATTTACTTGGAGTTATATTGTGTTGCTTAAATGTTCCCTTTATTTTGGGGGGCAATATATAAATTTTACAGAATTTTTAAATGAGGAAGCAGAGATAACAGCCTCGATTGAATGATTAATAAGAAAAATACATTTTTAATATATGTTTGATTATAAGCATTGTTGTAGTGTTTGTAGTTATGTATTGTTTTTATTTTTATGGTGGATTTAAAAAAAAATTATACCCGAAAAGAAAACAGACAAGGGAATTGGCTGAAACATTTTACAAATGAAAACCTCAGAAAGAGAAGAGTTCAGAGTAAACAAACTCTTTCCTTTTCTTTATATACTGATATTTTTGAGCAGGAGAGGAATCTAAAGCTAATATTTCAGGCCCATCGGGACCGAATCTCTTTCTTGGTTGCATCAATTCCTGGCTTGGAAAACAACAACAACATTAGCAATATTTTGAATATTGCTTCAGGATTTGAACCCATCGCCTTGGATCTACAGTCGGCACCATTGCTCCTAGCTCTATGTAATGAATTTTCTCTCCGCTATCTATCAGCTTTGAATTTCCAACAGATAATCCTCAACAAAGGGAAAATATTGATTGGGAGAATTGATTTCTCCCTCATGAGGCAGCGGTTAAGGTGGATAGAACCAATGCAAGAACCAAAATAATTTTGGTGAATTAATCACCAAGCCCAAATATTCTGTATTTCCAAAATGACAGGCTGATTTTACATAATTTGCCTGGCAGATTAAAAAAAACCAACCCTTCTGCAGAATATTTTAATTAGGTTTCTTCATCTTTTTTCTTTTAAAATATTTTCAAATCTGGGCGGTCTAGTTTTCTGTTTTCCACCAATGTATTCTGCTTTCTATCTGCCAATTCCATCAAGATACTCGCAAAATAAATAGAGGGATCAATTAAATGTATGAATCCAATACTGCAAAATTGCAGAGAAGTTTGCTCCCCACGCTGTTCTTTTCTTTTATTTCGCACACCCAGCCATTTTCAAGAGAGACCGCATCGATTTTTATCTTTTATTAATACATCCTGCAATGGTCAGCCATCCTTTTTTTAAAAAACAAAGAAACGACATCCCAAGCCTAAATCTCCGAGAATATCTCTGAGATTATCGGTTTGTCCTGCTGGAGATAACAATGTTATCCAAAACATAGAAACATAGAAGATTGACGGCAGAACATGGCCCATCTAGTCTGCCCTTATACTATTTCCTGTATTTTATCTTAGGATGGATATACTATCTTTATCCCAGGCATGTTTCAATTCAGTGACTGTGGATTTCCCAACCACATCTGCTGGAAGTTTGTTCCAAGCATCTACTATTCTTTCAGTCAAATAATATTTTCTCACGTTGCTTCTGATCTTTCCCCCAACTCACCTCAGATTGTGCCCCCTTGTTCTTGGGTTCACTTTCCTATTAAAAACACTTCCCTCCTGAACCTTATTTAACACTTTCACATATTTAAATGTCTCAATCATGTCCCCCCTTTCCCTTCTGTCCTCCAGAGTCCAGACTATACAGATGGAGTTCACGAAGTCTTTCCTCATCAGTTTTATGCTGAAGACCTTCCACCATTTTTGTACCCAGTCTTTGTACCCGTTCAATTTGATCAATATCCGATGTAATCGATGTATGACTGACAGATCAAGATGAATGTTTTATATTACAATGTAGATTTTATGATAAATGATTGAGGGGGTGAATGCTTTAATCTATGGAGTTTTATAGATGGCATCATGTTTTTGTCCTTGTACACCATCCTAAATCCACTGGAGAAGGGCGGTTTATAAATCTAATAAATGAAACGTCTGGCTTATAGAATAGAATAGAATTTTTTTATTGGCTAAGTGTGCTTGGACACACAAGGAATTTGTCTTTGGTGCAGATGCTTTCAGTGTACATAAAAGAAAATATACATTTGTCATATGCATGTTAGGTACATTGCAATGGTTTTTTGCTAACTGCGCCTCTATTTTGTGATGCCTTTTTAACCTACCGTCTATTATTTTTAAATGAATGCAAATTCTCCCTAAAACTTTGCAAACTTCCTTGCCTGGGTGGCTAAAATAGGCTGCGGTGGATGGGTTCCAAAAGCTGCCATTCAACTCCCATGTGGTACATTCACATACATACACAGTCATACACACACACACACACACACACACACACACACACAAAGACACAACTGAGGTTAAAAATACCCCAGTTGTGTCTAGACTGTGTCTTGACGTGAATAAACTGCACCTTTGACACCAGCTCAAACTAAAAATAAAAGAATTGTGTTCAACGTCTGGCCGGGAAGTGATGGTGCAGGAATGGGACAGAGGGATCCCTTTCAGGCTTTAGGGCCAAAAGAAATCCTTTGGCCACCCCCCCACTAATTTTTTGGGGAGGGGCTTTCCCTCTTTTCAATGCCCCATTGAGCAAGCTGTCTCGCTGCCTGGCTGCATCAAAGCAACATTTCATTCTGTACACACCCATATCAGGATGAATGTCATGCTAAATGACCTTGCCTTAATTGAAAGAGTCACGTGTTTTCTTCGGGTTGCATCAAGCGATAACGCCCCTTTTTAATTAATTCCTTGGTTGCAATCCAGGTTCATGAACTGAGTAAGGCCTCACTTGGAATACTGCGTTCGGTTTCAGTCACCACGATTCAAAAAGGACATGGAGACGCTAGAAAAAGTGCAGAGAAGAGCAACAAAGATGATTAGGGGACTGGAGGCTAAAATGTATGAAGAATGGTTACAGGAACTGGGCATGGCTAGTTTAATGAAAAGAAGGACCAGGGGAGACCATGATAGCAGTCTTCCAGTATCTCAGGAGTTGCCACAAAGAAGAGGGAGTCAACCTATTCTCCAAAGCCCCTGAGGATAGAACAAGAAGCAATGGGTGGAAACTAAACAAGGAGAGAAGCAACTTAGAACTAAGGAGGAATTTCCTGACAGTTAGAACAATTAATCCGTGGAAGAACTTGCCTCCAGAAGTTGTGAATGCTGCAACACTGGAAGTTTTTAAGATGTTGAATAAACATTTGAAGTATTGTAGAGTTTTCTGCCTAAGCAGGGGGTTGGACTAAAAGACCTCCAAGATCCCTTCCAACTCTGTTGTCGTTGTTGTTGTTATTTTATTCACAAAAAACAGTAATGCACAGCAAACAAGATTTATATGCTGGATTTCGTATCACGATATCACAAGTTGAACACTTCCCAAGTGTCTAGGATTGTGTGATGTATTATTATTATTGTATTACTGTTATTACTATTATTATCAACAACAATACAACACAGCAAACAAATTACTATGCTGGATTTCATATTTCATCACCAGTCGGGCGCTTCCCAAGCACCTAGGACTGCGTGATGTAGTGGTGAATTATGTGTTCCGGTCCCAGTAAAGCGGCCTTCTGCAATTGACAGATGGAGTTTTTGTCAATTCCGGTGGTTTTCAAATGTCTGCTGAGATCCTTTGGCACTGCGCCCAGCCTGCCAATGACCAATGGGACCACTTTCACTGGCTTATGGCATTATTATTATTATTACGATGGAGTAGCTGTGGGTTTTGCCTCCCAAGGACAATTCCATCTGTCCGTCCATTACCCTGGGGGTAATGATCCTTGATCCACAGCTGACATTGGAATATCATCTTTTGGCTGTGGCGAGGAGGGCGTTTGCCCAGGTTCGCCTGGTGCACCAGTTGCGGCCCTATTTGGACCAGGAGTCATTTCTCACAGTCACTGATGCCCTTATCACCTCGAGGTTTGACTACTGCAACGCCCTCTACATGGGGCTACCTTTGAAAAGTGTTCAGAAACTTCAGATTGTGCAGAATGCAGCCGCGAGAGCTATTGTGGGGTTACTTAGGTTCGCCCATGTCTCTCCAACACTCTGTGGCTTTCATTGGCTGCTGATCAGTTTCCAGTCACAATTCAAAGTGTTGGTAATGACCTATAAAGCCCTACATGGCATCGGACCAGAATACCTCCGGGACCGTCTTCTGCCGCACGAATCCCAGCGGCCGATAAGGTCCCACAGAGTTGGCCTTCTCCGGGTCCCATTGACTAAACACTGTCGTCTGGTGCGCCCCAGGGGAAGAGCCTTCTCTGTGGCGGCCCCGGCCCTCTGGAATCAACTCCCCCCCCAGATATTAGAACTGCCCCCAACCTCCTTGTCTTTTGTAAATTGCTTAAGACTCAACTATATTGCCAGGCATGGGGGAATTGAGACATCTCCCCCAGGCTTATATAGTTTTATGTATGGTATGCTTGTGTTGCATGGTTTTTAAATGTTGGGTTTTTAATGTGCTTTATTTTAAACATTAGATTTGTCACATTGTACATTGTTTTATTATTGTTGTAAGCCACCCCGAGTCTGCGGACAGGGGCGTCATACAAATCTAAAAAAATATTATTTTTATTATTATTATTATTATTATTATTATTATTATTGTTATTGTTATTATTATTGTTGTTGTTATTATTATTATTATTATTATTATTATTTTCTTCAAGAGGCAGCTGAAATTTCTGGGGTTTTTTTCTTTTCTACGAAGATGTTTCACTTCTCCTCCCGAGAAGCTTCTTCAACTCTGTCTGGTCTGTTCGGGAAGGGAAGGATTTATATTTCTTGTGACAGCTGGTCATTTACATCCTTTTTTAGAGGGTCATTAAGGCCACCTGGAGGTTGGGCAGTGTCCTCAGGGTCACCCGAGGGCTGCAAATGGGTGTGGAGCTTCCTTGGAACTGTTGAAAGGGCAGTGTTGTAATGTGGAGATTGAGGATGATGTATCCTTCCCCTTCGGTTGAGAAAGAGATGTTCAATCTGGACGTAGGTGGCCTCTTTGAACCCACTTTCCAAGAAGTTCCAAGAAGGCAATATTACAAGGAATTTGAAAAAAACCCAGAGGAAATAATTAAAGAACGCACAATAGCCTGGACTAAAAATATATAGGTCATGATATACACCCAGCTGACTGGGAGAGGACTTGGAATATAAATTATAAAATAACTAAATCTACAGTGTATAAAGAAAAATATTAATAAAATGTTCTATAGACAGCACTTAGCTCCGTCAAGATTGGCTAAAATACTGTATATCCAAATGCTAATTCTATTTGTTGGAAATGTAAAAAAATAGAGTTGGCACCTTCTTTCATATGTGGTGTACATGCCCCAAAACTAAAGGTTACTGGAAAAAAGTCTATGAATGGTTATAGAAAATTACGGAAATATTAATATTCTATTCTATTCTATTCATTTATTTATTGCATTTATATGCTGCCCCTCTCCGAGGACTCCCCATAACCATAGAATTTACTCCTGAATATTTTTTTTTGCTGGGTATAATGAGGAAACAGTACCCCCAAAATATACAATATTTAACGTTACACATTATAACAGCAGCGAGGATAGCATATGCTCAGTTCCGGAAGAATAATCAAATTCCCCCGGATAATATATTAACGAAAAATATTTACAGGTAAATTTTACAGATAAAACTTGTACAGTGCTAACCAGAGCATACAAAACATTTGCTAGACCAATTCTCGAATACAGCTCACCTGTCTGGAACCCGCACTGCATTATCTGACATTAATACCATCAAGGGAGTCCAAAAATATTTCACAAGAAGAGTCCTCCAGTTCTCTACTCGCAATGGAATACCTTATTCCCCCAGACTTGAAATTTGGGGCTTAGATAACTCAGAGCTATGTCGCCTTCGACCTGATCTAAATGTAGTTCATAAAAATCATCTACCAACCCTGCCCACCCCTGCCTGATCTGAACATCCAAATTGGGCCTCTGTTTTTGGGCAGAAGCCACACGATCTCTAGAAAGTGAAAACGGGTCTTTCTTGCAGCTGGAGGGGGCTTTCATTTTAGGAAGAGAAGCCCCCGACTCTGGACACATGCTGCTTTGTGCGTTATTTAGTCTAGAGATTTTTGAAGGAAGTATTCCTTAGCCCGGGAAGAATCTCTGGAATTTCATCCTCGCTGCGTCTTCGTACCATCCACGGCCTTCATCTCTCTCTCTCTTTCTTTCTTTCTTTCTTTCTTTCTTTCTCTCTCTCTCTCTCTCTCTCTCTCTCTCTCTGTGTTTGTGTGTCTGTGTGTCTCATTTTGGAGCCTTCTCCTCAGCGTAGAGAGTGAGAAGGGAAGGACACACATTTTTTTAACTCAGCACAATAAGAATAGAATAGAATGGAATGGAATGGAACGGAATTGCAATTGGAATTGGAATTGGAATTAGGATAGGATAGGATAGGATAGAATTGGAATTGGAATTGGAATTGGAATGGGGTTGGGAATGGGAATTGGAATGGAATTGGAATTGGAATTAGGATAGGATAGAACTAGAATAAGAACTGGATTGAAATTGGAATGGAATGGGATGGAATAGAATAGAATAGAATAGAATAGAATTCTTTATTGGCTAAGCTCTCAGTCTACATAAAAGCTATAACCATGATAAACCATTGGATAAATATTGGCAGCCGATCAGCCTGTCCCTCCAATTCAGCCTCTTCCAGTCTTTCTGAACTTGAGCCAAGTGGCGCAGCAGGTAGAGTGCAGCATTGCGGGCCACTGACGCTGACTGCTAGATCTGCAGGTCAGCGGTTCAAATCTCATCACCGGCTCAAGGTTGACTCAGCCTTCCATTCTCCCGAGGTGGGTAAAATGAGGACCTGGATTGTGGGGGCAATAGGCTGGCTCTGTTAAAAAAAGAGCTATTGCTAACAGGTTATAAGCCACCCTGGGTCTCAGGAGAAGGGTGATATAAAAAAAATTGAATAAATAAAGAAAACCATAAAAGCAGGATGCAAACAGCAATATCAGAAGGAGTGGGGTAAAATCAAGACCTGGGTTGTGGGACTTTCTACTTACTGACCAGGAGGTTTCAAAGGAACACGGCTAGTTGAGAACGGAGGCGCCTTATTTCAAATAATGGGTGTGAGTCTGCGAAGACTGTAAGTAATAAATAAATAAATAAATGCTTGGGAGCAATAAACAGGGCAAACGGCTCATCCCGGCTTTGCTCAGTCGTGTTCCAGCTTGTTTACTTGTTGCTCCATCCTCAAGTTACAGATTCGAACCACAACGCATATGTCTTGCAATGATCAGGCGTTCGTGGTCAAACCCCACCATGCTGGCTTTAAAATTCAGGTGGGCTATTTAAGTTTTTTGCATCTACCGAGGTGGGGAAACCGAGGATCCCGAAATGAAAAAAACTGGATAAAAGTATATATATTCTCACTCGATTTATCCAGGGCCGATATATATACTGCTCAAAAAAATAAAGGGAACAAGCAAAAAACACATCCTAGATCTGAATGGATTAAATATTCTCATGGGATACTTTGTTCTCTACAAAGTTGAATGTGCTGACAACAAAATGAAATCTGATTGTCCATCAGTTTTGCTCCCTAAGTGGACAGTTTGATTTCACAGAAGTTTGATTTACTTGGAGTTATATTCTGTTGTTGAAGTATTCCCTTTATTTTTTTTGAGCAATATATCAAAAGAGAAAGCTAAGGAAAGAAAAAAAAAGGCGCAGAAGAAGACAGGAAAGGAAGAGAAGAAGAAGTACCGGTAAGTGAAGCAAATGAAAGGGGAAAAAAGAAGTAAATTCATACATAGTTCCCTCTAAGCTGAGCAGTGAGCAATCGCTCACTTAAAAATCATCATCAACTCAGAGTTTTCCAAACCTGCCCAGAAGCCGAGAGGGAAAGAGTGAGAGGGAAGGAGAGAGAGAGGAAGAGAGAGAAACAGATAGAAAAAAGAGAGGAAGGAAAAGAGAAAGAAAAAGAATGGGAGTAAGGAAGAGAGAAAGAAAATCAAAATCTAGTTTGAAACTAGCTCAACTATTTAAGTGGCATTTGGATATTGATAGAGTTGCCCTATTATGAGCTCACTGTTATAGACACACAGTACAGTATTTTATTTTGAAATTCTCGGAGGCAAAACAGGGTGGGGTTTTTATTTGTTTGTTTGTTTGTTTGTTTATTTATTATTTCTGTGCTGCCCAGTCCCGAAGGGACTGCCGCTCAGACACTATAATTTTCCACCCCCCCCAAAAAAAAATTAGAGGGACCACTGAATTCGTATCTATGAATGTAAATTGCAAAACACACTTATACACACTGCTCAAAACAATAAAGGGAACACTCAAAGAGCACATCCTGGATCTGAATGAATGAAATATTCTCATTGAATATTTTCAATTCTCATTGAAAATTGATTGTCAATCAGTGTTGCTTCCAAACTGGACAGTTTGATTTCACAGAAGTTTGATTCTGTTGTTTGAGTGTACCCATTTTTTGGGGGGAGCAGTATATTTCCATGGGTGCCTGTGCTGAGTTCTGGATGGCATTAGCTCTTGCCAACTGACTGAACCGGCAAAAGCGGTGAAGAAATAAAATAAGGGAGGGGAGCGATGAGTGGGACGCCCTCCTGGAGCCACCAAAAATGGGCTTGGCTAAAGAAATGAGTTTGCATTTAAATTGATTGGTTGCGAAAGAAAAGCAGTTTGGCTTGAGGGTGTCTTCCATTCTTCTTCTATTCAACTCCAAGCTGGAGAACAAGACAGGTAGTCCTCAATTTGCAACAAATAATTCCCTCAACATTGTCAAACAATTGACTAAGTCTGCACTACTATTACTATTCATTTTTTCTCATCGTTCCCATCACCCATCTCCTCCCACTTATGGCTGTATGACTGTAACTTGTTGCTTGTATCCTTTTTATTAATATTGTTTCTTCATTGCTTATTTTGACCCATGTGACAATCATTACGTGTTGTACCTCGTGATTCTTGAGAAATCTATACAGTATTTTCTTTTATATACACTGAGAGCATTGTTTTATTATTGGATTGTCATATGCTGTTTTTATTATTGTTGTTAGCCACCCCGAGTCTACGGAGTGGGGCGGCATACAAATCCAATAAATAACAACAACAACAACAACAACAACAACAATAGTAATAATAATAATAATTATTATTATTATTATTATCTGCACCAAAGACAAATTCCTTGTGTGTCCAATCACACCAGGCCAATAAAGAATTCTATTTCTATTCCTATTGGAATACAGTGGTACCTCTACCTAAGACCGCCTCTACTTAAGAACTTTTCTAAGTAAGAACCCAGTGTTTGCCTCTTCTTAAGAAACATTTTCTGCTTAAGAACCCCAGCCTGGAAAAATTTCCCAGAAAATTTGAGAGCGGCACGAAGGTCCGGCCAGTTTCCTGCCTTCCCCCTTTAATCCTGGCCATCTCGGGCTTTTCTGGGCTGCCAGAGGAGCCCTTTGGTGGCACTTAAGGAGGCTCCAGAGCAAACGAAGTATTTTCCTTTCTCTGGGTGCTGAACCACTTCGCTGTAGTGACTCCTTCCCGCTGCCTCCCATACACTGGGTGCAAAGTTGCCTTCCAGAGCGTCTGGGGTGGAAAGGCAAAAGGGGGCGCTTTGCCCTGGCCAGATCAACTCGGCTTCAGCCAAACAAGGAATCACCACAGTGAAGGAAAGGCGCTGGCTACAAAGTGAGCGAGCAAGAGGAGAGGGAAGCCCTTCAGCATGGGAAGGAAGAGGAAGCAGGTAGCAGCAGCAGCAGCCTTTCTGTCAAAGGAGCAGGAGGTTCCCCACTCTCACCCACCTGGGTTTCTTTCTCTGGCGCAGTGTATGGGAGGCAGCCTCATGCCGGGTATATTGGAGGCTCGTGCTCCTCCTCGCCACCCAAGCCTTCCCTGTTTTACAAGCCTTTGGGAGCCAACAGGCCAACTCCTTGAGGCTGCAGGCTGGTTGAGCCCATAAACAGTGTGTCCTGCGTTGCCCTGGACAAAAAATAATAATAATACTAAATAGATGACTTTCCCCCCCTGGTCTGGTTTAGACGCCGGGAGCAGCGTCACTCCCACAATAAAGAGGGAACTATAAATAGGTAGCCGGTGTCAGCAAGGCCTTTTTCAATTCAATGGGTGGCCTGCTGCCAAGGTTGCCTCATCAGAAGGCGAGACAGGGGTCTCTCGTCTGGGCGTCCCCCCTCCACCGCCTGCCCCCCCCAAATGCTACAAAGAGAGGACTATGTTGCCCTTTCACGAAACGGATCCGATTTAATCCGACTTTTTGCAGAAATTGGGTTTAATGTCAGTGTCCCAGTAAACATCCAAGAAATAAATCAATAGTCCAAACCTTGGCCTACGTCCAAGTGCCAATTTATTAATAGAGCCATATGGGTTACAAATTGTAGTCCAACTTATTCTAACTCTTCCTACAGTTTATTTATTTATTACGGTAATTATTATCTGGCTGTGAGATTTCACCGATTGATGGTGGGTTTTTTGCTTCTGTCCATGTGGAGACTCCTAGGAGGGAAGGGGGTCAGTCAGTCCTTGTAACTACTGGTTCAGCAAACTAAATGTAAAATTAACACCCGGTTCCTGGTGTAACACCTTCTGCTTGAATGTTGGCTTGAAGAGCCTTGGATTCAGAAGCTGCATTTTCTGACCAAGCACGACTCCGCAACCCATCAGCAGAGTTTGGGGCCTTCTGTGGCTTCCTGTGATTTCAAACATCACCATCTGCTCCCTGGGCATGACCCACCTCGCAGTGACGGGCTGCACTTACCTCCGGGTGGGTGGCGGGCATGGGCGGGCAGGCGGCGGTCCTGGTCGCTTGCGCAGGGGGGTCAGGCATGCGTGCCTGGCATAAGATTTGCTTCCTGCACATGAAACCGTGTAGTCGCGCATGACCTCGCCCAAGATTTCATTTCCTGTGCATGCACATGAAGCAAATCTCATGCCCGGCATGTGCGTCAGGCCACTGGTCAGCTAGAGCTGCGTGCACAGCTCCATTTCCACTACATGGGCAGCGTCCCCCCACCGTCCGGGCAGCTACCCGTCTCTGCCGCCTTGGTGTGGCAGCCAGGGCAGGAAACCGAGTTTCACCATCCACCACCCAGGAAATAAAAAAGCCGACACTGAGACTCTGCCATAAAGCTTGTGGTGGGTTAGTCACTCTGTCTGTCTGTCTCTCTGGCTCTCCATCCGTCTGGGGATGAGATGTACGAGAAGGAAGAAGCAGCAGCAGCTGGAAACGGTTCCTGGAAACCGTCAGCTGAGCAGCTGTTGTAAGATACAGTTTTAAGAGCAGGCAGTCTGCAGAGATAAAAGCAACGATTCTGTGTGGGCCTTTCCCATGTTAATTTTGAGGGAAAATGTTCCTTAGCCCCTTGCTAAACTTGGTCAAAACAAGCTAATTATCATCATCATATCTTATTACAGGTATTATTGTTATGTTATGTTGTTATTTTATTTTTATTTTATTTTATTTTAATATTTTATTTTTATTTTATTTTATTTTATTTTAATATTTTATTTTATTTTATTTTATTTTATATTTTATTTCTATTTCTATTTCTATTTCTATTTCTATTTCTATTTCTATTTCTATTTCTATTTTATTTTATTTTATTTTATTTTATTTTATTTTATTTTATTTTATTTTATTATTTATCTTATTTTATATGAGGGTCGCCCAGAAAGTAATGCACCACATTTTTTTTCCTTCAACAATTATTTATTGAACGCAATGAAACCTAACACAAAATAAAGAAGGATGTTTCTTCTACGCTCCCTATTTTCCCACGTAATCTCAGTCCCATTCTATGGCCTTCCTCCAGCGAGACACAAGGGCGAGTATGCCCTGTCGGTACCCCTCCTTGTTCTGATCACGAAGCCATTTCTGCACTGTGTGAATCACCTCTTCATTGTCCTCAAAATGTCTTCCGTGACTAACTGTACTTCTGTTGACTGCAGATTCTCCATAAACTGCACACAAACGTTTGCCGAATGTTCCCAACAGTTTCTTTCTCCGCAGAGAGACATTCAATGACGACACGCTGCGTGTAACGTACATCCCTTACAAACGTCACTTTGAAAACACTGCTGCAGCTATGCTATCTATCTGAAGAAACGCAAAATTTACACACACACACGCCTGACAATTCAAATACTCAACCCTGATAAGATGGAGTGGCTGTGGGTTTTGCCTCCCAGGGACAATCCCATCTGTCCGTCCATTACCCTGGGGGGGGGAGAATTACCCCCTCAGAGAGGGTCCGCAATTTGGGCGTCCTCCTCGATCCACAGCTTACATTAGAGAACCATCTTTCAGCTGTGGCGAGGAGGGTGTTTGCCCAGGTTTGCCTGGTGCAACCAGTTGCGGCCCTATCTGGACCGGGACTCACTGCTCACAGTCACTCATGCCCTCATCACCTCGAGGTTCAACTACTGTAATGCTCTCTACATGGGGCTACCTCTGAAGAGTGTTCGGAAACTTCAGATCGTGCAGAATGCAGCTGCGAAGAGCAATCAAGGGGCTTCCTAGGTATGCCCATGTTACACCAACACTCCGCAGTCTGCATTGCTTGCCGATCGAGTTTCTGAGTCACAATCAAAGTGTTGGTTATGACCTATAAAGCCCTTCATGGCATCGGACCAGAATATCTCCGGGACCACCTTCTGCCGCACGAATTGCAGCGACCCGGTCAGGTCCCACAGAGTTGGCCCTTCTGCGGGTCCTGTCGACAAAACAATGTCGTCTGGCAGGACCCAGGGGGAAGAGCCTTCTCTGTGGCGGCCCCGACCCTCTGAAATCAACTCCCCCTGGAGATTAGGATTGCCCCCACCCTCCTTGTCCTTCGCAAACTCCTCAAAACTCACCTTTGTCGTCAGGCATGGGGAAATTGATTCCCCTAGTGGCCGCTTCCGCTTTATGCGTGGTCTGTATGAGAGGCATGATTGGTTTTTATATTAAGGGTTTTGAATTGTTTTAATATTGGAATTTATATTGTTTTTTGTTGTGAGCCGCTGTGAGTCCTGGGAGAGGGGCGGCATACAAATCTAATAAATAAATAAATAAATAATAAATAAATAAATAAACAAACAAACAAACACATAAATAAATAAATGTACAGTGATACCTTGTCTTACCCCTCTTCATACAAACTTTTTGTGATACGAACCCGGTGCTTAAGATTTTTTTGCCTCTTCTTCCGAACTATTTTCACCTTACAAACCCGAGCTGCCGCCGCTGGGATGCCCATCTCCAGACTTCCGATGCCAGCCGAAGCATGGGGATTCCCCTGAGGCTCCCCTCGCTGGGATTCAAAGCAGCTTCCGACATCCAAATGGTGGAGCATCTTCTAAGTCAAGAAGCTGAGCACGCAGGGTTGGCAGAGGTTATTTTGAACGGTGGAGAAGATGGATCGGAAGCAGGAAGACATTGGAGCTGGGCTTGCTAGCAATAGAGTACAGTATCAACAGCAGGGACCTTCAAATTTCTAGGTTCTAATCCAGTGAATGGCTGCAAATTTTTTTACCTACCCACACTATGGGTGTGGCTTATTTTGTTTGCCAGCCATGTGACCAGGTGGGAGTGGCTTGACGATCACGTGACCGGGGTGGCTTAAAGGTCATGTGACTGGCTAAAGGTGGCTAATTTGACATCACCCACGTCAAGGGTTTGGGTTAGGGTGCTTGGCCTCTCCTCACCTCAAAGAGATACAATTTCCCTCTCTATTTACTATTACTGAACATCCAAAATATACCATTTAATTCTATGTATATATACCATATGTGTACATACATATTATACACAGACACACAAAAATATACAATATCTACTATATAATCTATATGTGTATGTACATACATACACATGCATGCACAGCTCTTCTAAAATTATACACATTCAACCTCATTTATTGCGATAGGAAAAAACATACGGTACCCAGAGCCCACAAAGGAAAAAAAAGAAAACAAATTTCTACTGGTTCTGCGTACCTGACCGTACCCATAAGAGCCCATATCTCAAGACCTAAAATGCTCACCTAAGATCAAAAACGGCATCAAAAAAGCACAACAAAAATTTTCTTTTGGCGCCCATTCAGGAAGCTCAAACTGCTCAAGGAGCTGCTGATACAGTTCTTACGGAGGAATTATTATTGACTCTGTCATCTGCATGTCTATAACTGTGTGGTTC